>NC_139691.1:38917877-39511377 GCF_964106915.1 Podarcis gaigeae
TCCACTTGTCTCAACTCTGACAATGCAAACACCTGAAGAAGAGTACCAACAGATGACCACAGTATACAGGTGAGCTGATACAGGAGTGTCTTTAAGCATGTGAGTTCCCACTATGAGTGGCTTGGCAGGCAAACACCTGCAGTGTGATCTGGGCTTGACAATTGTTGGCAAACAATGGTAAAACTTCAACATTGGCAAGATATATTCGCAATGGGAAGTCCAAATCAGATTTCTAGCAGATGCATTCTAGTTTCTGCAGCATCTTCAAGGGCAGCTCTATGTAAAATACATTGCAGCAGCCCAACTGGAGTTTATCAGTATGGGAAGAGTCATTCATGTACATATACACAGACTGAGCAGAGGAGAAAGAACATTCACATAAGCAGCATTTGTCCAAAGCAATGACAGACCCCCTAAAAACCATCATCGCTCTCTTGAAGATCTATACCTATGCTGCTTTTTTCCAGCTAGTGACTTATGATTACCTTTCCCAACTCAATAAAACATGTCACTACTTTCTCCCAATTTTCAATTCCATGCCAGGGCATTATATCTCTTATGCAAGGAGTCAGAGTGGTGTCATAGCTGTGTCCTATAGCTCAAGCCCACAGATTATTGAGTGCGTGATTTACTGATTCTTTTCTGCTCCCATTTTCCCCAAGTGCTTCCTGCTAAAGAAAGATTACTGGAGATTGGTGTTGCCTTTTTCTAATACATGATCATGAGGAAATTGCATACAAACCTACATGTATCATCGTTTTATCCACAAATAAAACCATGCTCAAGGCAGCTTACAACATGAAAAAACTACAGAATAATAAGTGTAACATAAGTAAAAAGGTAAAGGGACCCTTGACCATTAGGTCCAGTTGTGACCGACTCTGGGGTTGCGGCGCTCATCTCACTTTATTTGCCAAGGGAGCTGATGTACAGCTTCCAGGTCATGTGGCCAGCATGACTAAGCCGCTTCTGGAGAACCAGAGCAGCACACGGAAATGTTGTTTAACTTCCCGCCGGAGCGTTACCTATTTACCGTAATTTTTGCACCATAACACTCACTTTTTTCCTCCTAGAAAGTAAGGGGAAATGTCTGTGCGTGTTATGGAGGGAATGCCTACAGGTGGATTGGATTGATCTTTATTACGGCCATTGGCCCGTCACATGACAGTTACCCATACCACCATAATGTACTTGAACCTCCAAATTTAAAACCGCCAAAACTTACAAAAAAACTTACAAAAAACAGACAAGAACCAAAGCAAAACAAAAACAAAAGACCAACATCATACATTACAATAAATTTGTAACATAAACATCGCCCTCTGCTCATAAATTAATAGAAGACATCAATGGTGATATCACCTAATTACATCCTAAAACATAGATCATGGTTTGAAGGGATTATCCAAGCCACACAGGAGTCCGTTTCTCTTCTTTAGGGATAGGACGCTGATCAAGAATCTGGCAACCATGAGTGATCTTAGGGGGTCATCATCATTTAATAGATATCTCAGTTTGGCTTCAGTCGTATCATCGGCAATTCCCTTTAGATATTGAGCAAGGAACTTGCTCCTGGCCGATAAGTGAAAAGCACAATCAAGAATTATGTGATGCAACGATTCCGGTGCCCCACAATTACAATCACATAAGAGCGATATCTGTCCATTGGAGAATCTATTTCTCAGCACGTTCGATGGGAAGGTGTTGAATCTTGCCTTTACAAAGGCATATCTATGAGCCGAAGAAGTTAAGGAATTCAAATAGTTTGGGAGCCTTAAGGGGGTAATAAACCAAGGTTTAGAGGTGAGCAGGTACCATTGCCCAAGACCATTTTCTGCTGCAAGTCCATCTCCTCTAGTTTACAGGTTACTGTTCTTTTAGCTGGAACTATGTCCTGCTCTAGTAATTTGGATGGGGAGATTCCCATTGCCATAATTTTCAGCTGTAAATTTTTTACCCATGGGCTCTGGAAATCATCTCTCCACATACATTGTATCAAGTACAAGTTTGGGAGATTGTGCCATAGAGATAACCAGTGACAAAGTATGTGCTTCCACAGAGCATTTTCCAAGGATACAGTGTTAAGTTCCATGCGTAACGCTGTATTACTTACACAGTTGGGCAGTTTCAATATCCCTCTTAAAAACTGATTTTGAATAACCTCTAGGTGAGATAGGTTGACAAAAGTCCCCTAAATTGAGATGGCATAAGCAATTGTCGGAATCACCTTGGCCTTGAAGACTTTCAACGCCGATGGGATATGAAGGGCCCCATCGGTGAAGAAGAATTGCAAGATCGCCAAGGAGATAGCTTTGGCTCTATTTGTAACATAGGCTACATGGGCCTTCCATCTAAGGTTATGTTGTAACCAAACTCCCAAATATTGGAATTTATAGACTTGTTCGATGACTCTCCCATCAATTTTCCAATTATGGAGTTTCCGGCTCTTTGAGAAAATTAGGATCTTAGATTTTCCATAATTAATTGTAAGGGAATTTGCGTTACAATATGATCCAAAAAATTTTAAGGCCCTCCTGAGACCTACTCTAGAAAAGGAAAGGATGACTGCGTCATCCGCATATAGTAACAAAGGGCAGCGATAAAGTGCTAGGCGGGGTGCATGAATCCTTTTTTGAGCCTCTATTAGGGGAGTCCTCATGTCGCTTATGAACAAATTGAACAGGAATGGAGCCAATATACAACCCTGTTGGACACCTCTGTTAATGGGAATTGAATTGGTGAGATCACCCTCCGGGGTGAATCTCACTCTAGCCGCTGAGTTCTCATGGAGTTTGATTATTAGCCAGAGAAGCCTTCTGTCGATGCCCCAGCGGGTGAGTTTTTCCCAGAGGATGCTCCTGGGGATACTATCGAATGCTGCCTTTAGGTCAATGAATGCCACACAGAGTTGGCCACCCTTTGGGGTGGAATATTTCCAGGCAAGATGCTGTAAAATTAGAATATGATTAATTGTTGACTGTTTTGGGTGGAATCCAGCTTGTTCGGGCCCAATTAATTTTTTCTCTTCGGACCATTGGATAAGTCTGTTCAGCAGGAAGCGGGCATACAGTTTCCCCACTATTGAGAGCAGACTGATATTTCTGTAATTCCCCAGGTCATCTGGTGAGCCCTTTTTGTGGATTGGAACGATAACAGCGTCCTTCCATATTTCCGGGATCATTCCAGAGTTGTTAACGGCATCAAAGATGGTCGCCAGGACTTTGGCCTACCAGTCCGCATGGTATTTTATAGCTTCTGCCGGGATCAGGTCTGGCCCAGGTGCTTTCCCTGTTTTGAGTTTAACGATCAAATCATGGATGTCTTCCGGATCGGTGGGGGGCCAGAGGGGAAGCTGATCTTGGAATTCATCTCTTGTATTAGCAATACAGTCAGTTGTGGCAAAGTAATTTTTTAAGTAAGATTCCCAGACCGGGGCAGGAATAATAGTCAAAGGGTATCTTTTAGTTCTTTTATTTACCAGGAGCCAAAATTGTCTGGAGTTCCGTGATGATGAGGCTTCTATGATTGCCCGCCATTGATTCACTTGCCATTCCTGTCTGGCTTCCTTTTGAATTTGCTTGTAGGCCGATTTTGCTTGGAAATATTCTTTTGGCAAGACCGTTGCCCCGGAGGTTTTATACTCTTTGTAGATGTTACCAAGAAGTTGTCTAGCCTGTTTACAAGCACTGTTAAACCACAATGCACCTATCTTCCTTTGTGTTTGATTTATTTTATGCGTCGGGACAGAGAAAAAAGACGTTAGATCTTCCGACAAATTTGAGAATAGTCTTAGAGTTTGGTCATAATCATAATAATCCTTGATTAAGCCTGAATATGCTTGTTTTAGTCCTTGTTGGAAATATGCTGAGTATTTTTGGGCCTGTAGTTCGGACCATTTTACACTTTTGATTTGCAATACTGAGTTCGTAATCAGATGTGTTGGGTGCCTGTCTCCATCTGGGGTCCAGTCTATAGTCATTATGGCGACCAACGGTAGGTGGTCGCTCAGTTGAATATTTTCAACTTTAAAATGGGAAAATTTGGGGAATATGTCATAAGATACTAACATATAATCCAGGACACTGTTTGCAGAGGAGCTTATGTGTGTAAACTCACCCGGTGCGTCAGGCGGGCAGTTCCCGTTTAGAATCACTAAATTTAGACGTAGTACCAATTGGTAAAGAAGGGTTCCTGCTTCATTTACCCTTTTGTCTTTGGAAAGTCTTTGATTATGGAGGGAGAGGTCATTTATGAATTCTGGGGTTATCCACCATTTGGCTTTGATTAAAGACTCCCAGTTTGTTGCAATGCGAGCATTGAAATCCCCTGCTATAACATTGGGTATATTGGGGTATTTGGAGTGACAAAGAGTAAGATGTTCCTCCAAGATTCCCCATTTATTGTATAAGTTTGCAATGTTGCCTCCAGGAGGAAGATAACCATTTGTTATAACAAGTTCAAAGTTTTTCCCCGTAACCAGGGCTGTAATTGCAAAGGTGGAAGCATTTACAAGCGTGAGTTTTGCCTGTATTTTCAAGGAAATTGCTATAACTAATCCTCCACTAGGCCGGCCTCCTTTAGTAGACGGGCATGCCGGTAATGATGCAACATCAAAACCATTAATATCTACTCTCCCCTCTTCCCATGTTTCCTGCAATAGAATTACTTGGTGTGAGTTTATTAGTTTTACAAAGTCCGGGTCAGATTTTTTCCCCTTCCAACCTGCTATGTTCCAGCTTAAAAGGGAGAACGGGGGAAGATTTGACTGAGGTTTGGGTAGTCACAATGGAGAAGGGGGGAACGCTGATCTTGGTGGGTTGTCAAATTTAAAGAAGTCAGTAATTTTCCTTTGACTAATGGTAGATGGCTTCTCTCCTCTTGGCGTGCCTACAGGTGGCATGCCTACAGATTTTCCTCCTCTAAAAACTATGTACATGTTATGGTCGGGTGCGTGTTATAGAGCGCAAAATACGGTATCTACTTGCACTTTGAAGTGCTTTCAAACTGCTAGGTTGGCAGGAGCAGGGACCGAGCAATGGGAGCTCACCCCGTCGCAGGGATTCAAACCACCAACCTTCTGATCGGCAAGTCCTAGGCTCTGTGGTTTAACCCACAGCGCCACCCGCGTCCTACAACATAAGTAGTCGTAAACAATAAATTAAACACATTATACAATCAATTTTGACATAAATCATAATACAATTTAAAATTAAATCTACAAAAAAATCAGTAACAGCAGCAATAACCCCCAACAAAAACCTCTGAACAATATCCCAGCCCAAAAGTCTGTTCATCCCCTCTAGTCAGAGTCAGTCAGAGCCCTGCCCCCCCCCAGGCCAGGACAGGTGGAAAAGGCCTGTAAGGCAGGGAGTAAGTCTTCCAGGACTTGGAGCCAAGGTGGTCTCTGGCCTCATCAGTAGCCTCAGCTTCTGAAGCTGGAGTCAGTCCACTGTTGTGGTGATATCAAACAGAAGGCATGTGAATTTTCCCACCCTTCCTCCTCACCTTTCCCATACTCAGGATTCTTTGAGTACTTGAGCCACATAGAATGTAAAGATTTCTAATGTGGTTATTGTGGTAAAGTGATCTTAGGGGGAAGGGGAGCCATATGGCCCCTTGTCAAGAGTTCAAGGGACCCTAGGTATGCATCTGCAGCCATGATGGTATCTGGTCTCTCTGAGCTCCCTCAACTTTTGTAGCTGGAGTCAGTCAGGGCCCTGCCCTCCCAGGCCAGGTGGGGGAAAAGCCTGCAAGGCTAGGGAGCAGGTCTTCCAAGACTCACAGGTAAGATGATGATAATATAAGTTGAGCAGGCAGGAAGCATGCACACTCTTGTAACACCCTCCCAGGCTATAAGACACTGAATAGCAAGTGCCTGGAAACAGTGACAGAGAGAGGCATTATCCTTGCCTTCATGCCCTGTGCAGACAGGCTTGGATGACCAGGCAGACAAAGGCCCTGAGAAGAAGCTGAAAGGGCAATGAGCTTAGCATGTGTGAGGTAAACTTCCAGAGGCTTTAAGTTACTGCTTTGTTTCACACCAAGAGCGTCTCTGTCTAATAAAGCACAATACTCCCTGGTTTAAACTTTATGTATTTTCCCAATAACCTTATTAATATAGTTCCATATTCATACTCTTATGAAGCATTAGAAACCATTTGGCAACTGTGACCTAATAAATAATACTCTCATTATGCACCCAAACACCCCAGAAGATGCGCCTTCACGTACGTGGTAATAAAGCATGAGCCTTGCTCTGCAATACTAATAATCATTTCAGCTTGTCAGGTAAATAGCCAATTATGGCTTGATTAGTTGTCCAAGTCCAAAGGCTACAAAATGCGGAAGAATTATGGTAACTGGGGAGCCACTACACAAATCCTTTAGAGAGTAACTGGCGCCGATGGACCTAATTTATTTGTAGTGGTTGTGTACAGCGAGTCTAATTATGCTAGATTCGGTAATTGTTCACTCTGCCGCTCTATAATAATTGCTTTTCCAATTAATCTTATTTATTTTGAAATTGCTCATACATTTTCATATTTGACTTAGGTATCAGTGAGTGCAGTAAAATGACTTCCCAAATAGATGATATGATGAGGACTAGAAAAGTGGCAGTTTGCATTAGGAAATGATTTTTTTTCCAAATTGGTTTCTTGCATTTTTCATTTCCTGCTCAGAATGCTCAGAAAAATCCTTTCCCACAAGAAGGGCTTGAATGCAATTGCCTTCTGCCAAGGTTTGTTCCCCCAGTAACTGGTATACAGGGTCATACTGACTCTAAACTGGAAGATTCCATATAGCATATCTGCCCAATTCCCTTCTAAAGTTATCTAAGTTTGCGATCATCACCATATCTTACGGCAAGACATTCCACACGTTCTAGTATTTGGGGAGAGGGAAAACTTTATACAGATTTTCTCATGGAAAACTTCTCTACACATACTTTCTCATAGATAAAAGCTACCAAGATTTGTTAGAAGGAAAGGTCGTTGTGTAGCATGTTATTTTTCATTACTTAATAATTTATCGTAACAAAAATAGCCTAAAAGTAGCCTAAGGGGGAAAATAAGCAAGACTGCTTTTAGCTCACAGTCATACTGGTGAGAATGTGCCTCCACGAAAGCTTTAGTTGATTAATCTATTGAGCACACTTTTACCTTAGTAGACACTTTTTGTGTGCCCAATTTTTGGCTCTGAAAATGCATCACAAAATTCAGAGACATGTGAATTCCAAAAGGTAGCTTCCATTAAAATGTGAACTGAATGAACATCTCTACCTTCTTCCCCCTTCCAAGTAACTGAGTACCTGAGAGCCAGAGAATGTTAAATTAATGGGTGCTGGGAGCATGTGTGCCATGAAGCTCCCCTCTAAAGTGATGTACAGTTTTGCATAAGCTGTCAGAAAGACCCACCATAATTAGAAACATGCGTTTCCGTAGAAACAGCATCTTTGGGAAACTGAGCCGCTGTCCTGATGATACCTTTCACACTGTTGTTCCGATGACGCAGAAGATTATACTTGGTGTCAAAAGACGGAAAAGCAAGAGGGGGTTAGAGGAGAGGATTGTCAACTGGAACGGGGGAGAGGGGGAGTGGAAAGAGAGAAATCTACCAAAAGCTGTTCAGGAAAGATGACAGGGGAAATATCTTTATCATAGCATGGAGCAAATCCCTGGCTAGACAAGGGCAAAAACGAAGGAAAAATACTGCCCCTTTGTGACTTTTGCTATACATGTGCCATACATGAGATCTGAAAAGGGTTTCTGGAGTTAAGCGGTGAAGGAACTCCAGCTCCAGGTTAAGTTCCCCTTTCAACAAACTTCCTAAATTGGCATCTTGATCCCAGTCAATATCTCTGTTGTACTGTTTTGAACTGATTTCATGCACGCATGTGTTGTTGTTCTGAACTGATTCAAACTATAAACTGTATTTTTCATTGCATGTTTTTTTTATAAATGCAATTGTTTTAATGGTTTCGATGTAAACTATTTTATACATATATTTTATTATTTGGTGAATCACTTCAGGATGCCTCATTGGAACCAATTTATAAATGATATGGGGGAGGGGGAGGGGAGGGGGAGGGAGAAGAAGAAGAAGAATTAAAAATGTAGAATTCTGTGGTTCTGGGGAATAACAAAGCAGGGCTGCTCTGAAAACTTATTGCAAAGGTGCTGCTTCTAGCCGTATGGAAAACCTCAGAATTGTTATTTTCCCACAGTTGGGATTTCATGCATTTTAGCACTTTGCACATCAGCTTGCAGTAAGCGTGTAGGGCCCAGTTCTGAAAGATGTGGTGAGGCTTCTGCTCTGATTAGAATTAATAGGTGTTGACAGCTCATAGAGCTGAAGGGTGCAGAGGAACAGGGGGAGGAGCACCCAAATGCTAATCTAAGATGTCAGGAATCCATACTGAGCATGATTTAATTCTGGAGCTAAAGGAACAGGAGGCGGATGCACACTTGAGACTAAAGGGGAGGGCACTGACTACTCTGTGCCAATGTGGAGTTCAGGATCAGCCACAAAGCTCACCAGTCAGCCTTGCACAAATTCCTTTCCTCTCCCTCAGACATGCTGTTCTGGTAAGTTGGATGACAATTGGAGGGGTTTATGCTCTTATCTGCTGTGTTTTTTTTCTTGTGGGTCATCCACTCACAACTCACAGCTGTGTTGCATGGATCTAAGCCAGGCATTTCCAAACTCAGCCCTCCAGCTGTTTTGGGACTACAACTCCCATCATCCCTAGCTAACAGGACTAGTGGTCAGGGATGATGGGAGTTGTAATCCCAAAACAGCTGGAGGGCCAAGTTTGGGGGTGCCTGATCTAAGCTGAGCCAAGCATAATGTGGTGTGACCAGCATTTTGCTTTGAAACTTCCAGAGGAGTAGATCAATATTCATGGAGAATGAGGGCAAACAGATACTGTAGTCGAGGAGGGGAACGGGCACTGTGGCCCTCCAGATGTTGTCCCATCATTCCTGGCTTTTGCTTACATTCCCTTCTCTAACATGTGTGCATGAGAAAGAGCAGGAGATAATGAAGTTGGAGCATCTATTTGCTCTGCCTGTGTATCAGAGGGAGAGTCTCTGGCAGAAGAATCATCCAAACCAGAACCCTGAGAGTCTCACACTGGCCAGGATGGAAGATTGGAGGTGGCAGGTTGGAGGGGAAATAAGTATGCCAGCTCCTGGGCTGGTGCAGTCAGCCCCTGGTCCTGCATTTCCCCACCTCTGCTATAGAAGGGGTGCATTACACAAAGGATGTGCTGCCACAGAGAGGTCTGTGCACTGCGTCACCAACCACAACCCTCCACTCACAGGAGAGTGTGAGGAACAGACTTCTTGGCTGGCTGTCAGGTGCTTTGGAACCCCACACAAGAGATTTTGGCAGGTGTCATGTGATAGACAGGTGGGTTGTCCTGGTGAAGTTTTTCGGGGGGAATGCACCTACCATACACATTTTTGCAGAACAACTTTCCCTAATGTAGTGGTCTTTTGTGTGTTATTGTGTGTTATTTTAACAACAATATGCACTTTTATGCACACTTTTTCAGAATCTATGCATTTTTTCATTCATTTAATCATCTATCTATCTATCTGTCTATCTATCTATCATCTATCTATTTTGTATACAGCCCTACACCCACAGGTCTCCGTTGGCTGGACTATTGCATTGCAAAATTCTGAGAATTTTGAAGGCTTTATTTCTCATACAGCTGTGAAATGTGCCAATTATGTGGGTTCACCTTTAAATGGGAACTGAACCAAATTTCTTTCCCATCCCTGGTAAGGACCAAAGCTGATGGGTAAAGTGGTCAACACAGCATGGACAATTGTCTAAAGCAAGAAGCGCACAGCGCTAATGGCCTGTGCCTAACTCCTCATAAATAGTTTGGAAGTCAATGATTCAGCCGTAAAATAACCTTTAATTGTCCATTAGGTCTAACTAAAGTGCTTTTAGACTGCATTTCTATAAAACGAGCAATCGTTTTTTATGTCCTCCTAAGAATGCGCACACTGTGATGCAATTTCCTGTTGATTTCATAGCTGTGTCACCCCAACTTCTCTGTGAAAACAATCGAAACGCTGCTTTAATATGCTTGAAGTATCTAATTTCATTGCTATTTCATACACTGTCCGCAGGCCCCTTTTTTTTTGAGATGCCATTTTTCACAAGAATAATCAATGGCTATGTTGAAAGATTTATGGACTATAATTGGAAAGAGTAAAATGTACCATTCCATTATCTTCATTTCCCATGATAAAGAGGGCAATGCTGCTAAAGTAATGCAGCCTTAGCCAACCTCGTGCCCCCCAGATGTTTTGTTCCCACCAACCCCATGGGACTACAATTTTGGACTGCATTTCCCACCATTGAGCCTGATGGGAGCTGTGGTCCAAAAACCACTGGAGCACATAGGTTGGGGAAGGGTGCTGTGAGCACCTTGCCAGGATCATGGGCAGCTGTTCAGAGTCCATGCCCGTTGTTGTGCCATTCTTCCAAGCTATTTGGATCAAGCCACAAACATAAAAAGTTGTGTGATTTTCCCCAAGTGTGTGCCTGGCTTCAAGAAGAGGATAGAAAGCCTGTTGTGGAAGTGTAAATGACTTCACTTATTGCCTCTACGCTTTACAGAATTGTGTATAACCTTTACTTAAAGGGCACTTCCATGCTGCTAGTTGGTGCTTGCTGCTCCCTTAGGTAACAGCCACAGCCAATTTTTGCTGCCTATAATGAGAAACTATAATGTATAATTTAAGCTATTTTCCAAACAATGCCCCTACTGAGTGTAATGCAATTAAATGGGAAACCTGAGTTGCAGTGCAGAGGCTTTACACAAGAAAAGTCTAACATTAGGCACAGGAGAACTAAAAGAAAGAGGTAATAATGAGCTGGTGAAAACATTAAGTATATTCACAAAAGAATATTTTTCTTCCTTGGCCCAGTAGAATTGAAAAGGTCCCTCCACTGGGTGATATTGCCCAGCCATACAACAGTGTTAGGTTTACCAAATGTCATGTTTATCATAAACAAAACATTATGCTATTCACATGTAGGGATGCAGGAGAAATGTGATTATGTTTGCATTTAAAGGTGAACCCACAAAAATTGCACTCTCCGAAACAATGCACAAAAAACACAGCCATCCTTTGAAATTCTCACATCACCAAATTTTACAGTGCAGTTCTGCAGCCAAGTAATTTGCATAGGGATGCATATATTCTGGTAAAGTGTGCATAGAAACACATATGTTCATGAAAATACTGTGCAAATTTGCATTGTGTTAGGGGGAAATGCCTTGCAAAAAATGTGTATATCAGTAAAAATTGGCACAAAAATGCTGATGACTTATCAAGAGTGGTGCTCTGCTAACATTATTACCCTGGAAGAACAACTGCTGTTGCCTGGCTCTCTATATGACACCTTCCCTATCTGACACACAAATCTTTATTCTTCATCTCTCTCCTTCTCACCTATTTCCCTCCTCTGTTTTGTTCCTTATATTCACATTTATCTAAAAAAATTAAAATCAGATTTGTTGGTAATTCAACAAGTCCAAGAGTAAGGAGTAAGGAGAAAATTCAACTATTAGAAGCCTCTTTTCTTTTCCCCTGTGAATTTGGTATCACCAAAAAAGAGACGAGAGATAGCTATTTTTTCAAGCTTCTCGGTCTGATGGTGAATCTCAAGATACAGTTGGACTTCAGCTCCCACTGAACTTGTCCAGTGGTCAGGGGTGATGGGAGTTTCTCCCCGTTACTTCACTTCTCTATTCTGCCTTCAGTTATCATTATTCTCCTTTTTAATGATATAGCTCTGGATAAAAACATTAATAAACTACAGATTTGGTGATAGTGGTGGTGAAAAGAGCTAAGGCTGCCATAGCTCCCAAACCACCTTTTCTGAAGGCAAGCTGTGTGCATCTCACCTTGTCAGTCTTGCACCCAAAGTCTGCCGACTCGGAGGCAGCTTAATGATTTTCTGTATAGCCGACCCTGACCTTATTTAGGCAACGCTGATTGGAAGTCATTGTGTGAGCCTGGAATAAGCTTACACTGCTAGTTAGTGGTCCGGTTCAATGTCATCTGCATAGAAAGTGCAGATGTGACTTGAAATTTAAATGGGCAATTCTGCAGGCAGCAAAATCCTGGAGGGCTCACAATGGCCTGAAAGGACCATCCTGAAACCAGAATTGGCCAGTGTCATTCATACTCACTGCTTGGAGCCACTTCTCACTGGCAATATTCTGCACTGTCGTGCAAAGTTTGTAAATGTGCGCACTCCGTATGGGATGCCGCACATGCGCAGTCCATACGGACGTCATGCATGCATCACCAGGCGATTCGCCCTGCCCCTTGGCATCCCGCCCCGGGTGCCAGAGAGGGTTCCTCCACCACTGGGCTTATTGTGTGGTTTGTCTCTATCAGGGTCATGGCCCTCCAGCCCACCTAGCAGCCCCAGTTTTACAGAAACAGCTTCCACACTTGTAGCAAATAAATACTCGTGGAGACAAAAGCTGTACTCCCAAGTCTGGGTCATAAGTTTAAATGCCAGAATATTTCTCCCTGTACTCAAGGTATATTTCCCGAATTAAAGTGTCAGTTCAGAATAACAGCAAAGGCAATAGAGAGGCAACTGTCTAAATCTGGATTGTAAGCTCCTCAACACAGCCATTTGTTTCCCTTACAGCAGAGATGGGGGACCTGGGACCCTCCATGGCCATGGTCTGGGGTGGTGGGATCTGTAGTCCAATGATATCTAGATTTGCCAGCCCTGTATTAAAGTGCCATCTACATTCATAATGTACTCAAAAACAACAGGAGCAGCAATAATGAAATATTGCCGTTCCTGATTCCAGTCGGTTGGTCGGTCAGTCGCATCCTCTTTCTGGATGTGTCATTCGATACTATTCCCCCTCCCCAGAGTTCCATTTCCCCAATAATTAGCATTCAGTGCCCATTGAGCATGCTCAGGCCCCACTGAGCTGCTTGTCAAGATTTTCCACCCTTAGCCATTTCTTCCCTCTGCAAAGTCTGAGCCTCTTGCAAGCCTACTGATTCCTTCTTGCGTGGGGTAAGAAAAGGTTCTACACTTGACCATTTCAGTCTTGGAATATTTAATAAATACATTGAGCATGGTGACTATTTGGAGAGGCAATGAGAAGCATTTGTTAGATGGGCACACAAATGGAGCCTAAGTACTACGAGGTTTAGCAAAAGTTGCTAGCTATGGGAGCCGAACAGAGCCTACATTTGCAAAAGGAGAATACCACTGAATATGATTTCCTGGGAAAGGCTCTCACCTTGGGGGATTGTGACCTTCCTGGAAAGGATCTGATAGCCATCAATAGGGCATCAAGAGGCTGGAATTTATATACCCTTGTCTGATCCAGCACAGCTTTGCCTTCTAATGAGCAGAGTTCCCCTTATGCAACAGGGTTTCCTTAGGAACATAAGAAGATGCTTTATGGCAAGTGAGAGCATTTGTCCATCTACCTCAATACTGTCTACACTGACTGGCAGTGGCTCTCCAGACAACGGGGGTGGGATGGCAGGTTGCAGCTGTAATAGGGAATTTTGGACATCATACCCTCCCCTTCAGCTCTTCTATGAATAGAATAGTCTTCCACTTGTATTGTGTCATCATTGGATCCAAACCACAGGGGAGGGAAATTTGGCCACTCAGTTAAAAAAAATGCCTAGAACGTCTGTCAAAACACTAGACATTTTAGAGGCAAGAACACCATATTCTATGGTAATGAGAAGATAATCATTGACAAGGACATGAAAAACGCAACACCCAGTCAATCCTGACAGTCACGAATCCTTGATAGAAAGGGGTTGTGATTCAAACAGTTCCCATTAGATGAGTCCACAATCCCTGTATTTGTCATTTGGTGAAGTTCATGAGAGACGCTAGACATGTGTCATCACGATTTGGGGAAGCTAGGCAGCAGAAGAGAAGCGCCATACCCTGACCCTTAATTGCTGGGTGCGGGAATGTTAAATACTATTATGCCTTCCACTTTCTCACCCATCCCCTTCTTGGGTTGTAATGCAGGCAATCACTAACTTTAACACTGCAAAACAGAATAAAACACCCAGTCGAAAAATATGCAATGTACAAACAGCTTGCGTTTGCACCGCATGCTTTTAAACTTCAAGCAGATGGTCACAGACAGTACTTTTTGCATTTTGGGACATTTGATACCAGTGTTCACTTCTCTCCTTTTTTTCTGCCCCCTTCTGCACCCATACATATGCCAAGTGAGGATAACACTTCATGCATCTGATGAAGTAGGGATCTGGTTGAAGAAGAATATGTCATAATAAATGAGTTAATGTTTAAGAAGCGACACGACTAGCATGTCTAACCCTCTGGCCATTTTTAATACTGGCCCTTTCACTTATTGTTTTCACAGAGGATAGATCTGCAGGTGGCTTAACAGTGGAGGCTGGTCCATTAGGACAAACTGCCCCACCAACCTCAGCCTGCTTACCTGCCTGTCTCCTGGCTTACAACCAGTCAAAGGGATGTCACTGCTTATCCTCTGGTGCTTCCTCATTCTCAGCATTTCCCTTGTGCAACTTGGGATGGAGGAGGCCAGGGACAAAAGAATAAATTAGTTTTCTCTGCCTTCCTTAGCTCTGCCTTCACCTGCTGTTGGTCTCCCTGCCTACCAGTCCTATTGAGCTGCTAATGGGAGCCAATTAGAACTTTCAGGTTCTAAAGCAGTTGCTGGGTCATGGCCATAGCTCAGTGATCAGGCTTTTCTAACACATTGTCACAGGAGTGTGCTGGTCTGTAATCACACAGTTCAAAGATAGTTAACTTTATTAGCAAAAAAAAGGATCTCCACAGACTTGACTGTCAGGCTTAATGAGCAGAGTGGTCTTCTTCCATGAAAATCAGTTGCCAAGACTGAAAGTGCCCACCTCCTCAGGCTTTTTCCAAGCAATCAGAGACTGCGCCTGCATGAAGCCAACCACTCCTCTGCCCTTTTCATGCCTCTTCTGGTTCTGGGAGACCGGGGGGAAGGGGAGCTTGTCGTAGCAAGAGGAGGAGACACCCATGACTCTTCGCCAGCCGGACTCACCTCTGCCTCTTGGCCCCCCTCTTCTCCTGCTTCAGCTTCTGCCTCTGATTCTGGGCTTCTCTCTGCCACAGACTCTCCCAGCTCACTCAGCCCTGTTACCTCTTCAGCATCTGACACCTCCTCTTCCCTGTATTCTCCCTCTTCTCCCTCTGACCACTCATCATCATTCCACCACCAATCCCTGGGCTCTGAGCCTTCCTTTTCTGGAAGTTCTCCAGCTAGTTCCTCCCACCATTCCTCTGCATCCAACCAGTCCATGACACACATATGAGTATCTACCTGGAGCCTCTTCTTCACCACTACCACCACTACCAATGAGAACAACAACAACAACACACTGCTTTAGTGACAGGTTTTCTTTCCTGCCTAGTAACTGGAAACAACTTCTCATTATCCCATTGTTGAAGCCCCTAGCTGGAAAGGCTGTTGCTGTTTACTTCGCCAATCCAGAGGAAAGACGTTTTAGGATTTCAAAACACAGATACTGCAAAACACAGTGGTGCTGCCCTATCCAGGTAGGGACCATAATTTAGTGATAGGGCAGCATCAATATGCACACAGAAGATCCTGGGTTCACTCCCCAGGACCTCCAGCTAAAACGAGCAGGAAGCAGGAAATGTAAAGGACCTCCTCCACAGACTCTGAGGGGCTTCTAAGTTTGGCTACAGCTTAGAGGAAGAGAGCACACTCCGCATGCTGAAGGTTCAAGGCCTAATTCCCAGGGACTCCAGTTGAAAGGATCCAGAAACAGTCAATGAGGAGGACCTCATTCTGAGTAGTCAAAGTAGGCAATCCAACTTGGGTGGACAACTAGCTTAATGTGGTACAAAGCAGCTTCTTATGATTCCCCATGCCAGGTCCATTACAACTGGACCTTAGTGCCTGGAATTGTTCTCACACAGTGACTTTTCCGTTTCCCTGTTCAATATTCCTGACAGCTGCTGTAGGATATATGGAGAGACTCTCAAAGGAAGGCCAGACTCCACACAATTTTGAAGGCATCCCAGCAGTGATGACTATATTGATTTGTTGAGTTTTGCTGGGCAAAAGTGGCCTCCCAAAATTTTCCACCCTAATTGTGGGAGGCAAGACTGGGGAGGAGGATATTCAGATTAATCTCTGGGAGGGATGTGGAATTCTCTAACAGGTTTTGTGGTAGCAAAAAGAATTCCCACAAAATTCTCTTTTGAGACATTTTGATTCAGGTTAATGCTGAATGAGACTGTTGCTCTTTCATTCTGATAGAGAAAGGAAGCAATTGTCCAGGAGAAAAGGACCAGGAGAAGGAAGGTGCGCCCATTGCTTTATTTAATATTACTGAATTACTGAATATTAAACAATATGAAAATTGGGGGTGCTTAGCAGGAGCTGAAATTCTCCATCCAATTATTGGATTAAAAAATTGAGGAGGCCATTTTGTTGAATATTTTCCAGGGGAGAATCAACCTTTTCCAACAGTTCAGAAAAAGAAAAATTCAAATAAATTCTAATAAAATTGTTTTTCTGAGAATTTCAGCCCAACTTTAGCCAGCTACCAGCAGAGAAAGGGATCCTTTCCAGCCAATGGTGGTTGGTGCGTATCTGGGCTGCTAGGTGGAGTCAAGTAAGTCTTGTTTGTCCCCATCCTCTTCTCTTCTGAGTTATAAGGAGTAGACAGCTAGTAAGCAGTGCTACCCTTCGAAAGGCCATAAATAAGAAGTCATGCAAGCTGAGGACACCACAAAGTTGGTTGGGCAGTGCTGTATTTGCCTTAGTATAGCAGTTTCCACTGTTTCCACCATATTTGTTGTTCTTCATGCTCAAAGTTCCTGCTCAAGCTATGCTCTCTCATACACTTACTTGGAAATAAGCCCCATTGGCCTCCATTAAACACTTATCAGTAAAGGTGTGTAGAATCAGACTTCACAAGGAAAATTCCATTACTGAGTATGTTGCTGCATATTTGTTGGCATCAGTGCAAAAAGTACACTGGTGTCAGGCACTTAATGAATCCTCTATAGATTTCAATATGCAAACGTGCCTTTTGTTCAACTTGCCCAGACATAGATTTGGACAAATCAGGATTGCTACACATCACAAGCTGGAGAAATGAGAAGCAATTTTTAAAAATGCAGGTTGTCAAACAGGATTCCTTTTTCCCTGGCATGAAAAAATGCCGGAGACTAAAATTATATATATTTTTTGCAATACATGTACAGTTTGTATTGGAGCAAATACATTTGCATCCTGACTGAACTAAATAAATATTCTCACAGCAATTCTGTGAAGTAAGTTAGGCTAAGAGAAAGTGACTGGCCCAAGGTCACCCAGTGAGCTTCAGGACTGAGAAGGGATTTGACCCCTGACCTCTCAGGTTTCTTGTCCCAACACTCCAACCACTACAACATACTGTTTTTAAAAACAAATTACTTCTGGAACCACATTTCCACCACCGTCCCCGTTTTTTTGCTTTTGACCCTTGTTGCTATCAGTTGCTATCAGTTTCTCACAAGAAGTGACTCCCATCCTAAATCTGAACTCTAATGCTTTCCTGCTCATTTTCAGTGACATTTTAGTTAGAAAGGTCGCAGCCTTGTCTACATTGGGTTAGTAGTTAGTTCAAATGAACACAAGGGAACTTATTCCTAGAGGATCAGCTTCCATGTGTGTTTAGGATTTACAGGTCAATCCAACATATCAATCCCTGACAAGCAAGTGTCCCGTCCCCCCCCCCCCCCGCACCCACTGCCCCTGCCGTCAAGCATTTAGTTTAATAGTACTCCCAAGCAAGTGTGCATGACTGCCCTCAGTTCTCTCCCTTCAGCAAGCTGCGGGTGAGATTACTGCAATTTTAAAATAAACCTTTAAGAAGCTCCTTGCCACTTCCCAGTATGGTTCAAGGTTAATTATATTCATCAATGAGGCAATAAACAGCAGCAACAAAGAGGACTGGTGGCAGTGTCTGTGTGTGTCCCAATGTTTTCCATTCATCAAAGTTTGAACTTATTGATAAAGTCACGGGAAAGGGAAGGTTTTGAGCTGGTTCATTTATCTGAAGACAAATTAACACGCTCTACAGAAGCTACTGAAAATTCTCAGGGAAGTGTCGGGGGGGAGTAAAAACAAGGTGAAACACAAAGGACCTTGTTCCTTGGTGGGGGCTGCATCTTATAAACAGGAAACGCCATTCACACACACACAAAATAGCAGTATTTAGCACAGTGTGATGTGTGTGGATTTTAGAGGAAGGGGTTTCATTCACTTAGGGCTAAAAAGCCCCAGCAATTTTTTAAAATGAAACAAAGCATGCTCCATAAGAACTGGACAGTATATTCATTTCCAAGACAACAGCAAGAGTAAGGTTTATTTAAGAAGAGAGAGAGTTGGGGGAGAAAGGAGTAAGCAGTTTAGGCCAAAGCTCACCTTTCTCATTAAACTTTAGACTCACAAACCCTTAACTGGGGAAAAGGGAAGCTGTTATGTGCCAGGTCAGACCACCGGCCCATATGGCTCAGTACAGTGGTACCTCAGGGTACATATGCTTCAGGTTACAGACTCCGCTAACCCAGAAATAGTGATTCAGGTTAAGAACTTTGCTTCAGGATGAGAACAGAAATTGTGCTCCGGCGGTGCGGCGGCAGCAGGAGGCCCCATTAGCTAAAGTGGTGCTTCAGGTTAAGAACAGTTTCAGGTTAAGAACGGACCTCCGGAACAAATTAAGTACTTAACCCGAGGTACCACTGTATTGTCTACACTGGCTAGCAGCAGTTTTCCAAAATTTTAGGCAGGGGGTATTCCCAGCCCTGCCTGGAGATGCTGGGAACGGAACCTGGGACCTTCTGCGTGTGGATGCCTTACCACTGAGTTTAGGCCCTTCCCCTACCCTGCTGTAACCAAGTATAAGTACATGCAACCAAAATAAATGCACATGGATACCCTGTCTGCTTCGATTACTCTGTCATTCCTCTCTCACCCCCCACCCACCGCCATGTCATATTTTACACTGTAAGTTCCTCCAGGCAGGGACTTGTTCTCTTGTGCATTGCAATGTGCTGTGCACATTGGTGGCGCTTTTTATATATAACAACAACAACGTTAGCAATAACTACAAACAATGACCATTAATAACAGCAATAACATGCAGCTAATTTTCCTCAGCGCTGCCCTCTAAATCACCCACCTCTCGACGGACTCATCCTTGCTCTCCTCTGTGATCATCTGCAGCTCCTGCACCTTTCTGTCCAGCTCTTCTTTGTCACCTTCTTCCTCTCTGACAGCTTTTGGCACCTGCTCTGTGGCTTGCAGTTGCTCGATGAAGTTCTGCTGCTCAGGCCAAGTCTGGATCGGCCGGTGGGGCACTGGGGTCGGTCCAGGCACTGGCGCCAAGATGTTGTGCCGTATTGGGCTGTTGTTTTTCTTCAGCCCATTTCTGTCCCGCGAGTGGCTCTTCAGCCTGTTCTGAACTGGTGTCCCTCTATGCTCATATCCTTCCTGCTGCAGGCAACCTCCGGTGCCTGTGGAACTCTGAGAGGGGTGGCTGAACCATCTCCAGCGGAGCCTCAAGATCTGCTTCACGTCAAATTCCTTCTTCCCCGAGACTGACATCTTCACAAGTTGTGGAAGGGGAAAGAGAAAGAGAGAAGGAAAAGACTGCTACAAAAAAATCCTGTTGTTCCAGAAAGGAAACAGACCCTGTGTTCGTCTCCTGTGTTTTTCAATGCCTCCGCTTCATTCTCTCCAAAATAAGGAACGAAAGCAAGAAATGCTCGTGTTCCTAATACTTGTCCTTCCCTTTCTCTCACTGAGGCTTCCTCTGTATGTCGCGGACAGTTCTGCTAAGATCTTCCTAACTGTATAGGTGGGAATCCATCCTGACAGAATGATGAGGTCAGATCTTAAACAAGTAAATCAGCTTAGCGCAGGCAAGCATCTGCTATTACACTACCCGGTGGCTCAGCTCACACACACTCATGCAAGCAGCACTGTAGAGCTACACTATCATCCTAAGGGATCTTAGCCTGCAACCTCAGCTGCATGTAAAAAAGAAAGCAGTTCATACTTTATTCCACACACACACACACCCCAAGGCAAGCCAAAATGCCTCTCCCTCACACCAGGGCTGCAATCCTATATATGCTTCCCTGGAAGTTAAGCCCCACACATAGGGTCAGGATGCCTTGTTGCACAACTTTAAGCCTTCTTACGTGTAAGCAAACGCCACTCAGTGAAATCAAATCTGGTTCATTTCCAAGTCAGTTGAGGAGGTTTAGGGATGTGATACAAGATTTTATAAGGGGTATTAATGGGAGGATGTTTCTAAGTAGGTTTTTAATGCTCGGTTTTTCAGTGCCGTGATTCTCCAGCAGTTCAGTTTCTTCTTAAGAATATCTTTCATGTATTCCTTGTTTTCGTTATTTGGTTTTGTTTTGTTTTTTAAAAGTGAAATAACTAGAGGGAGGTAGCCCTCATGTATCATACAATATTACTGTAAACGAAATGAACAGCATTCAGTTTTAAATTCAATAGCATAGTCTGGCATAAATGGACTTTCTTTCTCTCCCCCAGGGTCCCCCAGTTTGTAGGCATAGAATTATGTGGAATTTACCTTCCCTATAGGAAGGACTGCAGAGGAAACTTGAAACATTCAGATGAGATACCCTCCCTAAAGAAGCATATCTGTGGAAAACACAACACTGTTTCCTGGCTAAGTGCCCATGTAAATATCCTCATGCCATCCGGCTCATCTATTTTCTCTCTCTGACACACACACACACACACACACACACACACACACACACACACACACTGCATAAAGAATCAGTGCAATTATGTTGTCTGTAACCAGCTGGGGTACGCTAGAACAGGGGTCAGCAAAGTTTTACAGCAGAGGGCCAGTCCACTGTCCCTCAGACCTTGTGGGGGGCCAGACTATATTTTGAAAAAATAAATAAAAGAACGAATTCCTATGCCCCACAAATAACCCAGAGATGCATTTTTAAATAAAAGGACACATTCTTCTCATGTAAAAACATGCTGATTCCCAGACTGTCTGCGGGCCGGATTGAGAAGGCGATTGGGCCGAATCCAGCCCACGGGCCATAGTTTGCCTACCCATGTGCTAGAGAACCAGCACATGGATTTAAAGTTCCTCTGTCATTTTATTAAAGATCCACATGCCTCCCATTTATGATGGTGGGGTGTTTGGAAGAAGAAGCTACCTATTGTGGGGTATTTGGAGGGGGTGCAGTATGTGCAAACAGAAAGACACCTGACACACTGCATTTCTGGAGCACCTGGGGTCAAGGATGTCAGCCTTGTTGAAAAATGACCAGAAGTACCATTGCTTTTCCTCATTAGCATCAATGAGGAATCTCTATATTAGGAGCTGCCAACATGGTGCCCATGGGCACCAGTCTGCCCGCCCGCCCATATTACCTGCAAAATCCACAATGCAGAACAGACTGTTTGTTCTGCCGGCTCAGTCCCTGCAGTGGCTCAGCCTCTCTCCCCAATTAAACATGTCCCCTTAAGCATGCTCCTATTTCACTGAATGCCGGGACTGGACATCCACCCTCCCTTGCATTCTGAACAGAGGTGCAAAGAACTTCTCTCTGTAATCAAATAGCTGCCTTTTATTTCTTCATTGATGGGTGCTAATGGGAGGTGATGTCTGCAGAACCTGGTGGTCCTCTCTCTTCTGGCACTCTTTTAGATATGGCACGCACTTTACACCCGTGCCACAATTTCATAGCAGCCATTTTGTGCCACACCATTTGCTCACAGTAGCAATTTGGTGACAGGCAGCTATAACACTTTCTCAAAATTCCCAGTGTGTTCACTGGCCCAAAGGAGCTAGTGGCCCCTGCTCTGCATAATAACTGTAAGTTCAATCTTCTGAATGCCAATCCTTATGTAGCTGAAATGACACTAAACTTGCATAAGTGGGAAGTATCAGAAGGCTATTGTTGTTGTTGTTGTTTAGTCGTTTAGTTGTGTCTGACTCTTCGTGACCCCATGGACCAGAGCACACCAGGCACTCCTGTCTTCCACTGCCTCCTGCAATTTAGTCAAACTCATGCTGGTAGCTTCGAGAACACTATCCAACCATCTCGTCCTCTGTCGTCCCCTTCTCCTTGTGCCCTCCATCTTTCCCAACATCAGGGTCTTTTCCAGGGAGTCTTCTCTTCTCATGAGGTGGCCAAAGTATTGGCGCCTCAGCTTCACGATCTGTCCTTCCAGTGAGCACTCAGGGCTGATTTCCATCAGAATGGATAGGTTTGCTCTTCTTGCAGTCCATGGGACTCTCAAGAGTCTCCTCCAGCACCATAATTCAAAAGCATCAATTCTTCGGCCATTAGCCTTCTTTATGGTCCAGCTCTCACTTCCATACATCACTACTGGGAAAACCATAGCTTTAACTAAACGGATCTTTGTTGGCAAGGTGATGTCTCCACTTTTTAAGATGCTGTCTAGGTTTGTCATTGCTTTTCTCCCAAGAAGCAGGCGTCTTTTAATTTTGTGGCTGCTGTACCCTATCAAACCTGGGGTTCCCTCCCAGCAATCTAGGCATGTTCCTACCTTAAGAAAACACTATGAGTCTGTGAGAGAGCCTCTGCTTTGCATGCAGAAGTCCCTGAATCAATCCCTGGAATCTCCAGCTAAGGCTGGGAGAAACCCTAATCTAAAATCCTGAAGAGCCGCTACCAGTTTGCATAGATGGGCCAATGGTTTGACTTCGTAGAGGGCACTTCCTTATGTTCCTGGTCCAGGTGGAGCTAAGCTTTAGTTTAGCCTTCAATCAACATAAGGAGGACTGCTAAGGGCTTAATTGGCTGGACTGTGCTTTCTCAATCTTCTTAGGTTCCCAATTTTCCCTTTCTATTTCAGAGCTCCACAGAGGTCCTCCCATGTAGCTTTGGCTTTTTGCCATTATGTATTTATTTCCCCTCCATCTTCAGCAGGGGAAAGAAAATTGGATCCAGTTGGCATTTCAAGGCAAATTTACTGAATGTGTCTTTTCTGAAACAGTACAAGAACGGAAACACAGCAACCCCTTAAAATTCGCATTTCTCCAAATTTTGCAATGCAGTTCTTCCCATCAGTGCCAGCAAGCATGGCCAATTGCCAGGGATTGTGAGAGTTGCAGTTCACCAACATTTGGAGGACCATAGTAGATTCCCCACACCTGCATTAGGTTAAAGTGTGCATGGAAATGCATTAGTACAATAACATCCAAAACACATTATACTGGGGGAAATTGCTTTGCAAAAATGATACCTATTAGAAGAAATTCTCACTAAACTGCTGATAATTTTTCTTCTGCACTTAAAGCAAAGTGATGTCAAAATGTGAAGTTAAGATTGTGACAATGAGAAAACAGAGAAACCAAAAACTGACATATTTTCCCATTTCTAATCTTCAACATTTACATTTTATGCAAAATAAAACTGAAAATCAGGGAAAGAAATATAAAAACTCCTAAGACTGTTTAATGCATTGGGGCCTAGTTGCTGTGATATCTACAATGCTTTTCATTTCATTTTCTTACTGCTGTGCATTTGAGTGTGTGCTTGTTCAAGCACTTGCTCAGCAGGATTTTTTTAAAGAACCAACAGCAACAACAACAGTGAACCAGAGAATCCACAGCTTAGCAGACTTAAATTGATCCTGGCGGGACACTAACAGCATATTACCTGAATCTGGCTTAAGTATGAGGTTGCGTGGAGGTGTTCCTGTTTTTGTGGAGTGCTCAGCATGCTTTCTGTCAACTCAGCACCGTTTTACAGTAATGAAAAGTGTGCCATCTGGGTATTAACAACGCTTTAAAAATGAACACGATCTAAAGGTGCTTGCCTGTTTGAACATTTGCTCCTGAAGCTTGCAGGGCACTCCTGGTGAGGTCAGTTCACTCAGTCCTATGAGCTGCTCAGATCATTCTGTGGAATATCCACTTTAAGAAAAAACGACAGCCCCAAACTCCCATGTTTCTGACACCAGCCTGACACATAGAATTCAAGCAGACAGGCTGATGGCTTTATTCCTGGCATTGAAACAGCTGATGAGAAAGGTTCTGCTGCACAGGAGCAGTTAAGATACTGGCAACCCTCTTTGTGGGAAAATGAGGTAAATGATCTTCCAAAGGATATACCACAGATCTCATCAAAACCAAGGAGTGTGCAGTAGAGTTTGGTTAGCCTAAACAACACCTTATGGCAAGCTCAAGGAACTCTGAGGGCGGCATTCCCTGCTCTGCATTTTTCTAGGGCCTATGTGCAAAGAGTGGGTGGAGCTAGAGGCAAAAATGGGTGGAGCAATTGATGTAAATATCATCTTTGTACAGTACGCTAGTTTATACACATTCACAGGCCCTGCTTCATGTTCTGTCCAGAGAAGCAAGAGGTTTGATCAGAGTTCTAGGTCATATTCCAGCCAGGGGGAAAATACTCAAGGAGGGTGTGAAGCAGAGCCAGTGAGGGAGAAGTCCTTGGGGGCCAGATAGAGAGTCCTGGAGTACCACACTGAACAGCCCACCCAGGGGTTCCAGGAGCTTACCCTTCGGTTCGGTTTCCTTAGAATGAGAAACAGAAGAGGCCGTGGTGTCTTTAGGATATATGGTTTATTTACACACATATATACAGCCTGAGTCTACAATGGAGGGGTTTGCAGCATTGACACCCCCAAGAGACATATTCATGGAGGATATTCTTGGCTACTAATCATGATGGCTATGTTCTGCTTCCACAGTTGGAGGCAAAAATGCTTCAGAAAACCATTTGCTGGAAACTGCAGGAGGGGTGAGTGATCTCATGCTTGGATCCTGCTTGTGGATCTCCTATGGGCTTCTGGGTGTCCACTGTGAGAACAGGATCTTGGACTAAATGGTTATGTTCATAAGTAGGCTTCCTATAGGCATCTGACTGGCCACTATGAGAAGAGAGTGCAGGACTAGATGGTCATTTTTCAGATCCAGCAAGGCTCTTCTTATGTTTTTATATTCAGAAAGAAATTAGATGAAAGGCATTAGTGGTTGTGCCTATGGTACTCCCTCCTGCTACAGACTCTCTCCTAAGTCCAAGCCTAAGCACTTTGTAAAAGCTGTGTGTTAAGGCACAGTGAGTGAAGACAGCGAAGGTTTGGACAACGGTCCAAGCTTTCAAGATGGGACAGGCCAAAACTCTCCCCTTATCTCAGTTTCAGCATAATGAATTTTCATCCCAGCAGCTTCAAATGAAACTTAACTTCTGCAGGATTGACAAACAAGAATAATAACTTAAGTCCTCCCAATATTCTCATTCACTAAATAAAAAGAGTAATAACCAAAAACACTTATTTTGCAAACAAGAGACTCGCCATGTGCCAGTAGTTCTCGCTCTCATAAAGAGGCAGCAAAGAAAAAGGAGGAAGCAGCAAGGCTGCTCAGGGAACAAGCACACTCCTAAAGCTCAGCTGCATTGGTGTGGGCTTCAGCTCTGAGCATGCTCAGAATCATTATATGATTCTGACCTGGGCCAAGGCTACCCCATAAGGCTGTTCTTGGATCAGTGTCCTCCTCACCCTTCCCTAATCTCCTACAGCAGGGTTTCCCAAACTTGGGTCTCCAGATGCTTTTGGACTACAAGTCCCATGGTCCCTGACTACTGGTCATGCAAGCTAGAGATAATGGGAGTTGCAGTCCAAAAAAACAGCTGGAGACCCGAGTTTGGGAAACCCTGTCTGTGCTAGATTGGCCTCATTAGAGCAGATGGAGAGTAGGCAATCCTATCACTGGTGGTTTTGCTTAGAAGCACAAGGGAGGGCCTCCTTTGACATAGCTATACTTTTGGTTTAGTGGTACAGAAAGCTGACTGTCCAGAAAACAGATTGGCAGAAATGTCTGAAGAACTTCTCTGAGCTGAAAAGCAAGTATCAAATGTATGTAAGAAAGGAAAGTGTGTGTGGCTGTGAAGTTTGTTTGTTTGTTTGTGGGGTGGGGGGGTTGGCAGTTGGGGGGTTAAAAATTGCTTTACATTCTTATTGGGAAGGCTGTGCCTCCACTGTCCCCAAAACTGGCACCCCCTTGTACAGCACCATGGCCTGCACACTGTTACATAATATAAGCATTTTTGCAAATGTTATTTTGTTGGAGAGCTGCATTGTAGAATCTGGACCAGTGTGGTTTTTTGAAGGAAGGTTTTGTTTCAGTTTTCATATTGTTTTGAAGTGTGTGAATTTCAGATTCACCTTTAAATGCAAACTTGGTTGAATTCCTTTCCCACCTCCAGCAGCAATCAGGATTCACAGACCTTGGTCTGCAGCAAAGTGTATCATTCACTCCTATATCTTGCAAACTGCTGCCTCAGCAGGGTGGCCCATAGCATGAAGCACACATTTGCTTTTCCACTATTAAGCATTATGCCCACAATATTTCAATACTTCAGAGAAAAGGTAGAGAAAGGGGCCTTTTGTTAGGAGGGATTGAGAAGTTCCATTACTTTCTAATGGGAAAGAATATATAAATATACATAGCCTGGAGACTTTTATAAAAGAGAGAGAGGCAGAAAAAGAGAACATTCAATTTAGACACTTGTATCATATTGCAGCTGGAGCAAATGTCACATTTCTTTTTGCAGACTTGCCACTTAACTCGCTTGTTAAGGAAGAACCGAGGGGGGAAAGAGCCTCATAAGCAGGTTGTCAGCTCTAGTTTGGTTTTTTTCCTTTTTTCCCCCCTCCCTCCCCTCTCTCACAATAAGTTATAGTTGTTGAAAGCCTGAAATGTTCAACATAGTTTTTCGTTCTGAGGTGGACCGATGTGGTGGGCCTGGTTGACATCCAGCTATTGAAAATGAGTACAGTCGTACCCCGGCTCCCAAACGCCTTGGGAGTCGAACATTTTGGCTCCCCAATGATCGAAAACCAGAAGTGAGTGTTCTGGTTTTCGAACGTTCTTTTGGAAGCCGAACATCTGAAGAGGCTTCTGAGGCTTCTGATTGGCCGCAGGAGCTTCCTGCGGCCAATCAGAAGCCATGCTTTGGAAGTCAAACGTTTCAGAAGTTGAATGGACTTCTGGAACGAATTCTGTTTGACTTCCGAGGTATAATTGTATTAGGAATGCAACAGCAGGATCATTCAGTCTGTAACTTAAGAGTTAATTCTGCTATCAGCAGGGCTGGCTGAACCATGGGACAAGGTGAGGTAACCGCCTCAGGTAGCAGGATTCACAGGGGCACCAGATCCCAATGTAGATCTTTATTCCAGCCTTGTTCCTGATGTAGCTGCTCACTCACCCCTTCTTCCCTTGTGGGGAATGGGGCACCATTTTGTGGTTCGCATCAGGTGCCAAAATATCTTGGGCCGATCTTGCTTATCAGTAAGTCAACTAGCCAAGAGGAGAGTGAGTGCAGATGTTACTTAGCAACCAGGCAGAGTGGCATGATTTTCACTGCTCTGGTTGGCTGTATAGGTCTGAGGGAGTTTTCTTCTGAATATTTGGTTATGTGCTAGGTCTGAACTAAGAAAGCCAATACCTCTCTGATCCATTCTCCTCAAATTATACACTGTTTTGGTTCAGTTTGCTTAGTAAAGTTTTATTGGGACTTTTCTATCTGAACTCATTTTGCATTACTTAAATCTTTGCTGTGAGTGCATATATTTATGTACACAATTTGATCAGATCAATGTGTTACTGGTTTTTTAGGTGTACCCTGCTGGATCACATCAAGTATCCACACAATCCAGGGATCAAGAATCTAGTCACCCTTCAAAAGTTACTGGGCTACATTTCCCATAATTTTTTGACTGTTCACCATGCCTGCTTTGGTTGATGACAGCTGAAGTCCACCAATATCTACATTCATGGGTTTCCCTCCCAGATCTAACCCCACCACTAAACCCCACAAACATGGAAGGAATATACTTCCATCATCATTTTCTCCACCACCAAATTGTTACTCAGTGGTGGAGGCTGGTCCTTTAGGGTGAGTGAGGCACCAACCTAAGCCTTTTCTCAACTGACTACCTGGACATGGCCTTGCCTGCCAGCTCCCTCTTCCTTAGTCTCAGTGTTGCCTTTGCAGATTTCAGCAGGGAGGAGGATGGTGTCAAAACTAGAATGAATTGGCTCTGCCTTTAGCTCCACCTACTGTTGGTCTCTCTGCTTTCTGTCCAACTAGTTCCAATGGACACCAGCCACCAGTGGTGGTGTAGCATCTCAGAATGCAACACTCCTACCTCATAAATGTGTCCACTACCCTTGTAAAGGGAACGTGGGTGGCACTGTGGGTTAAACCACAGAGCCTAGGACTGCCAATCAGAAGGTCAGCGGTTCGAATCCCCGCAACGGAGTGAGCTCCTGTTGCTTGGTCCCAGCTCCTGCCAACCTAGCAGTTCGAAAGCACATCAAAGTGCAAGTAGATAAATAGGTACCGCTCTAGCAGGAAGGTAAACGGCATTTCCGTGCGCTGCTCTGGTTCACCAGAAGCGGCTTAGTCATGCTGGCCACATGACCCGGAAGCTGTACGCCGGCTCCCTCAGCCAATAAAGCGAGATGAGCGCCACAACCCCAGAGTCGGCCACAACTGGACCTAATGGTCAGGGGTACCTTTACCTTTACCTTTACCCTTGTAAAGACATCCGGGCTCCCTTTAAATATATGGGATTGTATCCAATGTCATTGACACTCAGATTCCAGAGAAGTCAATAGGGTTAAGTAAGTCAAGATCCCTTGTTTTCAGTGTGTCTCCTCTCCTCTACTCTACTCTACAGGAAGCTCCTGCAGCCAACCGGAAGCTGCGGAAGCTGCATCAGATGTTCAGGTTCCAAACCACATTTGCAAACTGGAACAGTCACTTCCGGGTTTGCGGCGTTTGGGAGCCAAAATGTTTGACTCACAAGGCGTTCAGGATCCAAGGTACGACTGTACTCTAATATAAGGTCTCAGACAACTAGTGTCTCTTAACTATTTTACAGTGGACTTTTTGTCCCCATTATCTTTTTTTAAAAGAGAGAAGTACAAATGTCTCATTTTCAGTTTTCCTAGTAATCAGGGTGCCCTGAATTACATGTGCACCAAATTTCAGCTTTTCTGGGTCATGCGGAAGTTCCCTAACAACTGTGATGCTCCAGGGATTGAACCATCTTTCTATGTATAGTGATATGAACTTGCTGGAGAAATGCAAAGCACATAAAATGTGGGATCAAAGTATATTATTCCATCACCATCACCATCATCGTATTCACCAGAAATGCCTGGTTTATTGGTTTGTTTTTAAAGGTGGGGTTGACCTGTGGATTAATGACCTGTGGCCCTCCAGGCTCTGTTGGACCCCATCAGCCCCTTGGCAGTGGTAAAGTGTGTTCATCGCTAGAGTCCAGCAACATCTGGAGGACCACAGATTCCTTACTCCTGCCTCAAGAAAGCAGAAACTGTCAAGTGCCTAAATAATGGATGTGGCTGTGAATTTGCCTCCCAAGCATATTATATGCTCCTACGGCATATTTGACTCATTTTGAGTTTCCTGAGAATTGCCATGTCACCCATCACATATTCCCTGTCAGCTTCCCTCTCTGGCAAGCAATTACATTTTTCATAAATGAGTTCCCTATCCTCATGCACCATTCGCCTGTTACATGGGGATATTGTGTCCGCATAGCTTGATTTATGATTGAATATTGGAGTTGATTGGTGCATACAATCCACTTCTCTATTTCCAGCCAATTCCCTATATCCATGTTGTCTTTTGTTTGAGAGATGACTTCTTTTTGAGAGAGAGAGAGAGAGAGTAAGAGAAAGAGAGAGAGAGAGAACACGTTATTCCTCAGCAACAATATTTTTTAGAGAAGCCCGTGGGAGCTGTGAAAATCATCTTGGCTGTTTGCTAATGTTGCCGTCTTTGAATTAGCCCCCCCCCCCCCAATTCCTTGAATAACTTGTTAGGTATAGAATGACATATTACTCTCTCTTTTGTTTGATATCCTGAATCAGAGCTCATGAAACATGTTGCTTTCAAAAATGTAACAATGGCAGCCATATAGGAGGTCTCCAACAAGGTGGCTTAGAATTGACTTTGCAGGTGTCAGTTGGTGAAATGACAAAAAAGAAAGACAATGTGCATCGCACAGTGGGGTGAGATGGGATTTTTGCATATTTGAGATTACAAATATGATACATTTTGGTTTTGCCGCCTCGGCTCCTTTTTAATTCCTATGGACTATCCTCCAGTATTTCATACATGAAAATAGGGACAAGTGTTTAACACAAACACAGATTTATCATGCCAAGGAGAAATCACATTATCATTTCTGAAAGGTTTGCTCTGACTGATTTGTGCTGTGCATGGAAGTTTATGGAAACATCAAATTTGGAAGGGACCATGGAGATCAATTAGATCAACTTGATACAGGGTCTCCAAGGCAATATGAAACTATAGCGTCCCTGACGGATGGCTGTCCAGCTTCTCAGATGCCTACAGTGAAGGAGAGCTCACCAGCAACCAAAACTCCAGATTAAGGTGCCATCTGCACTATACAATTAAAGCAGTATCGTACCACTTTGAGCAGTCATAACTTTCCCCAAGGAATCCTGGGAACTGTAGTTTGTTAAGGCTGTTGTTTGTTAAGTTTTTAGGAGAGCCCTATTCCCCTCAAATTATGGTGCTGGAATTATGGTGCTGGAGGAGACTCTTGAGAGTCCCATGTACTGCAAGAAGATCAAACCTATCCATTGTTAAGGAAATCAGCCCTGAGTACTCACTGGAAGGACAGATCCTGAAGCTGAGGCTCCAATACTTTGGCCACCTCATGAGAAGAGAAGACTCCCTGGAAAAGACCCTGATGTTGGGAAAGATAGAGGGCACAAGGAGAAGGGAACGACAGAGGATGAGATGGTTGGATAGTGTTGTGGAAGCTACCAGCATGAGTTCGACCAAACTGCGGGAGGCAGTGGAAGACAGGAGTGCCTGGCATACTCTGGTCCATGGGGTCACGAAGAGTCGGACACGACTAAACGACTAAACAACACAACAACAGTTACAGATAGGTAACCGTGTTGGTCTGCCATAGTCAAAACAAAACAAAAAATTCCTTCCAGTAGCACTTTAAAGACCAACTAAGTCAGTTCTTGGTATGAGCTTTCGTGTGCATGCACACTTCTTCAGATACGTATCTGAAGATGTGTGCATGCACACGAAAGCTCATACCAAGAACTGACTTAGTTGGTCTTTAAGGTGCTACTGGAAGGAATTTTTTGTTTTGTTTTGAACACAACAACAATTCAACTCAAAGAGCCAAATCTTCTGGAGTTCCCTGAGAAGCGAAATAAACTAATCTGAGAATTGTAACTCTGAAGTTTCTGAAAACTTGTGGCAGGAATGCATGAACAGGGCTCTAAAACTGGGCCTGGGTCAATATAATCTGCAGCATTATATTCTTCCACAGTGGGGTGACATTAGTGAAATCCCTATCAATTAAAAGGCACCTCCATTTTCCATCCTGGCCTCAGTGCCACGACCTTCCTCAAAACTTGTCAAAACTAGTAACAATATTGAGTAAATTTTAAGCTATGTAGAAAGGCTCTGACATTCTCCTAAACAGAGTTACCAATAGTGCTTGGCATTCATCACAGTGGATCTTCATCAAATAGCATCTTTGAGCCCTGACAGAATACGTGCCTAAGGTCAGTCTCAGCTATGTCTTTCTTTTTCTTTATCTCAGAGGTGCTCAGTCCACTGTCAGAGTAAATAAGTCCCTCACCCAAAGGATGAAGCAATTACCAACCTCTAGCAAATGTCAGCTCTGGATGTTGCTTATGAAAGATGGTTTTTTTCCTCCTCTCTCTCTCCAAATCTTGGTGTAACCTGAATAGGAATGAGGCCCAGTAAGTAACCCACTGCCGTGCCAGCATTTGAACTCAGATGTGTTGATTGCAATGCAAAGGGCCTTAGCTCAGTGATGGAACACCAGCTTTGCATTCAAAAAATCCCAGGTTCAATCTCTGGTAAGGTTGGGGAAGGACTTCTGCCTGAAGCCTTCGAGAGCTACTGCCAGTCAGTGTAAGCAACACTAGGTAGAACATTGGTCTGAGCCAATATAGTAGTTTTCTATGGCCACTCAGAGTCATGAAGACTGGAATCACTTTAATTTTAGGCGAAGGCTCATAGTTACTTGGAGAGTGCCTCATTTGCATGCCAAAGGTCTCAGGTTCAATCCCTGGCATCTCCAGGTAGGACTGGGCTGAGAAAGATTCTCTGCCTGAAACCCTGGGCAGCTGGCACTAGGCAGTGTCAGCAATACTGAGGTAGATGACCCAATGATCTGACTTGGTATAAGGCAGCTTCCTATGTTCCTACAGATGTCTCTATAACCCCATCTGCACTTTACCATTTAAAGCAGTATCACACCACACTGAACAGCCATGGCTCTTTCCCCCACCCCTGAGAATCCCAGGAAGCATAGTTTGTTAAGGGTGCTGAGACAGGCAGCACCTGTCCCCTTCACAGAGCTACATTTCCCAGAGTTCATTGAGGAAAGAGTTTTATTGTTAAACCACTCTGGGAAATGTAGCTCTGTGTGGAGAATAGGGGTCTCCTAAGAACTCTTAGCACTTTCAACAAACTACAGTTCCCAGGATTGTGGGGGGGGGAGCCAGTTTAAAGTGGTGTGATACTGCTTTAAATGTATAGTGCACATGGGGCTGTAAAGTGTACGGAAGGACCCAAGATTTTCCAAACTGTTTGGAAGAACCCAACGTTTCAGTGCCTATCAGCAACAAATATTTTCTTCTTCTTCTGCAGGATTATCTTTTATTTGCTGGATGACGGTTCATGTGGTGTTTTTGTCTGATTCATCCTCATCCGGTTTAAGCTTTCAGACCTATCAGGCACATAATGAAAAATAATATTTTGGCAAAATGTGCCATTTACACTGAAAGAGATGGCAAGCTTACCTTTTCTTTTTTAATCTCAGTGTGCAGGATTTAGAATTTCTCTCACACAAATAAATTGTTCTCTTCAAAACAAATATTTTCGTCATTTAAATTCATCACAGGTTGAGTATGTTCCCAATTGCTCTTGACTGCGCAACTTGGCAACCAGAGGGCATATAAAGAGATTGTCATTCACGTCAGCAGGCCTTGTGTGGGTGGCTGTTGCCATAGCCCTGGAGCAGTTTGAATTTACCCAGGTCAGGGTCACCTCAATCTAGCAAATATTTGTTGGGAATAAAACAGCAGAGATCATTCAGTGTATGACTTAAAAGTTAATCCTTTTATCAGTAAGTCGGTTAGCCAAGAGGGGGACAGTGGAGGTGTTTCTTAGTACCCAGGCAGAGTGGCATGTTCTTCAGTGAGGTAGCTCATGCTCTATTGGCTGCAAAGTTTTGAGGGAGTTTTTCTGCTTTATGTGTTAGTTAAATGTCTTTCTGCTATGTACAAAAAGAGCAAAACCTCTCAGTCAGAGGAACAGGGGTCTCCTAACAAGACTCAACACCTTTAACAAACTACAGCCCCAACGTTCTTAGGGCAAGTCAAGACTATTTTAAGTGGTATGATCATGCTTTAAATGCACAGTGCAGATGGAACCTGTGTTACATTCTGGGTGTTTTACCAGCAGCAAGGTCCAACTAATCTATGTTCTTCCCAGCATCCTCAATATCAACCCCAAGGGTTCTCCCAAATGAAAAAGGGAATATATTCTGATGGGACTCTGAGATCAGGCAGCGTTGCTCATTCCCACTTTGTTCAACAGACTCTATGAGATGACTCCACCTGAGTCATCTTCAATCAGCAACATTTATTTCACTGGTCCTACACCCTTCATTTCTTGGGATCATTTTACCTGTTCTGCAATTTATTTATAAACATTAGTTTTATCATCAGTTTCTGGAGTTAACTGTGCAAACATTAATGTCATTGATTCTTCGTTAATCAGGAATTTATATAGCCCTTGTGTATAATCCCCAGTTTATTCTTCTCCACTGTCATAAATCTGTTGCATTTCAGGCTTCAGTAGATGCTCCCCAATCCATAAATCATTCCAGACATCTATTATTTCTTAATTACTTTATGAGGAATGCCTTTTTGCAGAGGTTGTGCAGTAATTCAAGGTGACAGTGACTTAAAGCTTCAGGTGCTTCTTCTTCTTCTTCTCCACCACCAATCTGGCCCAACATAATCAGGATAACATAACAGCAAGTCAGTAATTCTGGGTCACATATTGAAACATTTATTATTGCCAATTAAAATTCCAGAATACTTAAAAGCATTGCAATGATGGGTGTGTGCTAGTGTATATTCTGGGTTATATCCATTCCCAGTCCTACTCAGAGTAAATTCATGGTTCTTTCTGCATAGAACATGGTTGGATACAGCCCTCTGTCAATAATTGCTTGTGTAAGTCCTCCTAGAATAATCTATTTTATTAATTTTTAATCACTTGGAGTTTTGTTTAACCTGTGTATTTTATTCTTACTTGGCCTGTGAAGTCAGCGGTCAGGGTGCTATTTGACTTGGCTTGACTTAAGCTGACTCTTTAAATATGTCTATTTGTAAGTAATGGCCAGTGATGGACTTACGTATAAGCTAAACAAGCTGTAACTTAGGGCCCCACTCTATTGGGGGCCCACCCAAAAAATAAAGGGGAAAAAACTGGATATACATTTCCAAAATATAAGATAAAAAACAAATAAAATAAAAACTACATACAACAACATTGTTTTGTGTTGTGTAGGCAACACAAATGGCTTTAGATACCTATTAGGTCCATAAATTACCAAAAACATATATTCAACACAAAAAACTGCAACAATTTGTTGTTGACAAAGGACAGCTGGACATATAAAGGGCCCCATTACCTTCAGTAGCTTAGGGTCTCATCAAACCTAAATCCGGCCCTGGTAATGGCATATATTTTCCATTTCATATTAACATCCAACATAGTGTCTTTGCTATAATAACAAAAATACAAAGCAAGGGAACTATTAATTAAAAAACAAAAACAAAAAGTAGTAGCAGAGTGATTTGTTATTAAATGTTTTACTGCCATTTTACAATTTACTAATATGCAAGCAGTTCTATACAGGACCGGTCCACCCATGAAACAAGATGAGACAACTGCTTCAGGTGGCAGGATCTACAGGGGCAGCAGATCCAACCTCCTAGGAATGCATTCCTTGCTACGTCTGCTGACAGCTTCAGCACACTCCTTGGAAGAAAGATCTATTGGCCCCTCAGCCTCCCACCTGTGTAATGGCCTCTTGGCAAATAGGAGGCACTGCTAGTCTTATCTCATCCCTAGGGATAGGCAGAGACCAGCAACAGTAGCAGCAGCACCTATTTGCTGAGAGCCCACTGGGCAATGCTGCCTCCACAGTGGCTTCTCAGTGAATAGAGGATGCTGTTGATCTCTTCCCCATCCCCTCTTGAGTCTCCTGGACTCTGCACCTACCCAATGGAGGTGGTCCATTTCCCCCCGTAACCACCTTTGATTCCTACTTCAACCATCGGGTAAGGCTGATTTGATTCCCACCCTGGTTCCCAATGTAGATCTTTATTCCCGCCCCCCACCACTGCCCCACTCGTTCCGGATGTAAATCTTTAGTCACTCCTTCTTCCCAGGCAAGAAGGCACCATTTTAAGATTCACCTTAGGAGCAAAAATGTCTTCGGCTGGCCCTGGTTCTATATGACTGGGAATATCACCTCCCCACTTGTTTTGCTCTCCCAATTTTGAGAAAAATATGCATTCCAGGGAGTCACCCATAATTTATTGTAATGCAACACTTTAAACACTGCAGTGCCACATTGCTTGTTCCTAAATATGTAAAGGTGGTAACTGATGACTTTCCCATTGCTTAGCAGAGGCAGCCTGATTTGACCTGACCATCAATTTAGATCAGTGTTGGGGAGTGGGCAGGGACACCTTTTTTTTAACTCTCAGAGGAAACCATTGGCAAAAGGTGAGTGTATCAATGGATGTGACTTTTCTTTTCTTTTTTAACCTCTGGACAGTGAGCTACCTTCTACGCAAAGTCCAGACTTGTTTGCAGCTGCACCCACATCTCTCTACAAATCCTGACACAGTTGCTCCAAAACGTTGTCCTTTTGTGGGGGACAATCCATAGTTTTTGAGCTTTATTAGGGCTATTGGCAGTGGCAGATGACAGGGTGGCAAGTGGACTTCTGAAATTGCCGTCTAGGAGGCTACAAGGAAGCAATCGCTGCATACTTCAAGGATGCACTCTAGCCAGGTAAACTGGACAAGCAATAGCAGTCCAGGAGAGCATGGTGCAGGGCCATTGAGAGGTGTGGCCTGAGAGGGGGTGTGGCCAAGTGAGAGGGGGGCTGCCTTCAGGATGTTTATCTGTCGTGTCTTTATTCTCACAGAATAAATTCTTCCCCCTTTTTTTTCTCAATGAAGACAGGCAGAGCGAGTAGAATAATGGGAGGAAATGCATGAATGGCATTCTCTGCTGATGATCTCAGCATATGCTGATCTACCCTAGAAGCAAACTGAACCAGGGCCTCTTAAAAACATGTAGCCCTCAATCCTCATTCATTGTACGCAATAGCCTTGCCTTCCTTTTACAACATCCCACAGCTTGTATCTGAAGGGATATTTGGGGGAAAATGGGGGGGGGGGGAGTTGATTCCGAAAGTGCTTATGCTTCTATAAGTTATCTAACACGTGTGTTTGCATAAATTGTCTAATTAATATGAAACACTACAATACACACACATGATTAAAATAATAGAGGATAGCACCCATGAAGGCCTGCTGTAAGTGCAATCGGGATAGTTAAATAAATAACGAATTGCTGATCTCAGTTCAGCAATCTCAAGCACAGGATGTGGTTTAGCCTAGAACAACCAAAACAAAAAATCTGGATGTCTGCAAAACTTCAAGAAAACCAGCCTATAACAAGTCAAGCTGCTCGCAATAAATAAACAATAAGATACCCCTATTCTGACCTTAAAAAATATTCCCAAGAAAGCTTATTTAGGGGACTTACTCTCCTTTTATCCTGCAATAACCCTGTGAGATAGACTTGCTTGTGAAAGAGTGAGATGATCCAGCTAGCTTTGTGGCTCAGTGAGATATTTGAACGTTTGACTCCTTGGTCCTAACCTACCACTCTCACCTTTGTGCTACAGTGGCAGGAAAGTTCTTGTTCCTTTTCTCTTTGATGTCACCATGTATACATCCCCCACTCCTCTCCCCGCTCCCTTTCTTCTGAGTCATGCTGCTAAAATAGAGGACAAAAGTGTCTAGGAGGCAAAAAGTGACAGTTTGCAACACTGCATTTTAAGGAACCTAGCCATGATGTCCTGTGTCCTAAGAGGCATCAGCACTGTGTCAAAAATAGATCAGTCAATACTGGTTTGTATCAATGAATGTGAGATAGAGATGGGATAGGTCCTCGAGATATATATATATATCTCTTCCTGACATTGTTGCTCTGTTTGCCAGTTGGATAATGCCCTGAAAATCACTTCTGAAATGGCATTGACTAGGACTGATGTGCAGTTTCCTGGTGGCTTCTAGGAAGAGTGTTTCAGGATGTAGCAAGACTACCCCTTTCCTCCACTTAATGGGACAGAAAACATGGGGAAGGTGATGTAGCTCAATGCATACAAAATACCCCAGATTAACACAGAAAGCTAGTGTGGTATAGCAGTTAAGAGTCTTGGACCAGGCAGATCAGGGCTGTTTCTGGGGGACAGTAGAGACACAAGTCTCTCAGCAGAAGTTATCAAATAGGTCTGCTTACCTTCTCTCCCTGGTTCTGCAGTGTTGGTCTAATAATGGGAATGCTTTAGGAATATCAGACCATTATTTGAAAACATCTGACATATCTGACCATCCAAATGACAGATTTGTTGTTTGTTTGTCTGTCTGTCTGTCTGTCTGTCTGTCTGTCTGTCTGTCTGTGTTTGTACCAGTCATCTGCCCATCTCTACTCTGTGGCTTCCCCACAACTACACACCCAAGAGGAGGAAGATGGTTCAAGAGGAGGCCAACTAAAGCCAATCTAGTGGCCATCACTGTCTCTTGTGAAAACATATCCCATGGTTTGGCAAGGTACTGTGTGAAAAAGTGCTTGCTTTCTTTTCTGTCCTGAATCTTACAACGTTCAGCTTCATTGGAAGCCCATGAGTTCTAATGTTATGGGGGGGGACAAAATAATAATAATTCTCTCTCCACTTCCTGCTTGCTGTGCAAAATTCTGCACTCTTCTATCTTATCTCCTCTTACCTAAAAAGACATCCCTTGCTGCAACCTTTCCTTTCCTTTCCTTTCCTTCCCCTCCATCAAGCAGCACAATGTAGCAACAAGGACACCCCAATGTTCTCTTCTTAAATCTTCAATTTACCAACAGAAAAATACAGGATACCTCTTTTCCAGATAACACTGTTTGTCTCAAATGCCCACCTCTAGACTAAACACCATCATGCAGACATTCAGTCAGCAACACATACTGATCACAGCACTCTTGGAGGAGCTGCCCAGTGTGGAACATCAATGAACCAGGGAGCTTGACAGAACTCCATGGCAACCTCTTTGCGTACTTAAACCTGGAAAACCTGTGCTCCAAATTTAATTCCCCCAGGAGAACATTTTTCACTGCTAATTTCCACTAAGGAACGAAAGGAGTTTCAAGGCACAGTAAAGCACAGAACAAGAACTAAGAGCTGAAGCATCTTGAAGGTATGTAGCATAGATTGAGGGTATACTAGGGGTGGCTAACCTTTTTTTAAAAAAAAATATATATTTTTATTGATTTTACAGAATACAGAATTATAGAAGAAAAACAGATAGAAGAAAAAAGAATATAAAGATTTCAAATTTCCATAGACCTTTTGTCAAACCTACTGGACTTCCCCACATCCTCCGGACCCTGCATTATTTAAAATACAAACTTCAGCAATTTGTCATCTTGTTTCATAACTTATTGTATCTTTCAGTTTATCATGTTATCAAATTCAAAATGTTGTACACCAATTCTTATATATTTTAGTCAAAACACAATAAAATTATTTCCTGATTCCACCTCAAACTTCTTATACCTTGGTTTTCATTTCACCTGATTGCTATTGCTGGGATTAAAATTTCCTATAAAGCGCATTTTCTTAACATTCATACAACTTATAATGTTTTTGTAGATAGTCCTTAAATTTTTTCCAGTCCTCTTCCATTGCTTCTTCTCCCAAATCTCGGATTCTGCCAGTCATTTCAGCCAGTTCCATGTAGTCCATCAACTGCGTCTGCCATTCCTCCAGAGTGGGTAAATCTTGTGTCTTCCAATACTTTGCAATGAGAATTCTTGCTGCTGTGGTAGCATACATAAAAAAGGTTCTATCCTTCTTTAACACATTCTGGTCTACCATGCCCAGAAGAAAGGCCTCCGGTTTCTTTGGTAAGGTATACCTAAATACCTTTTTTAGCTCATTGTAAATCAACTCCCAGAAGGCCTTCACTTTCGGACATGTCCACCAGAGGTGAAAGAATGTCCCTTCCGCCTCCTTACACTTCCAACATTTATTATCAGACAGATGATATATCTTAGCAAGCTTGACTGGGGTCATGTACCACCGGTATATCATTTTCATAATATTTTCCTTCAAGGCACTACATGCCGTGAATTTCATTCCGGTGTTCCATAACTTTTCCCAGTCTTCAAACATAATGTTGTGCCCAATGTCCTGTGCCCACTTTATCATGGCGGATTTGACTGTCTCATCCTGTGTGTTCCATTTAAGCAGCAAGTTATACATTCTCGAAAGCAATTTATTTTTTTGTTCTAACAATTCTATCTCTAATTTCGATTTTTCCACCTGGAATCCCACCTTTTTGTCCACTTTAAAAACTTCCTGAATTTGGGCATAATGCAACCAATCTCGCACCTTGTATTTTAGTTTTTCCAAGCTCTGCAACCTCCAATTGTCTCCAATTTTTTCAATTATCTCCCAATATTTTGGCCAATAGGCCTCCATGTTAAGTCTCTTACGTGCCTTGGCCTCCACCGGTGAGAGCCACCTCGGGGTCTTACTCTCCAATAAGTCTTTGTATTTCATCCAGACCATAAAAATTGCTCTTCTGACAATATGGTTTTTAAACCGTTTATGAACTTTAACCTTGTCATACCACAAATATGCATGCCACCCAAACGCATTATCAAACCCTTCCAGATCTAGGACATCAGTGTTCTCCAGCAAAAGCCAATCTTTCATCCAGCAGAAGGCTGCAGATTCATAATATAACCTCAAGTCTGGCAGGGCAAATCCCCCTCTTTCTTTCGCATCAGTTAATATTTTAAACTTTATTCGGGGCTTTTTGCCCTGCCAAACAAACTTAGAAATATCCTTCTGCCACTTTCCAAAACATTCCACCTTGTCCACGATCTGTAGGGCCTGAAACAAAAATAACATTTTTGGCAATACATTCATCTTTATAGCTGCTATTCGGCCTAACAAGGAAAGTTTCAATCTTGACCAAATTTCCATATCTCTTTTAATTTCGGACCAACATTTCTCATAATTATCTTTAAATAAATTCAAATTTTTGGAGGTCAGATATACCCCTAGGTATTTCACTTTTTTAACCACATTTAATTCTGTCTCTTTCTGGAACTCATCTATTTCTGTGGGTGTCAAATTTTTTGCTAAAACCTTAGTCTTTTGCTTGTTCAGCTTAAATCCCGCCACTCGACCAAAATCAGAAATTATTTCTAAAACTCTTTTAGAGCTAGAGACTGGCTCCTGTAATGTTAATACCAAGTCATCTGCAAATGCTTTCAGTTTATATTGTTTCACTCCGACCTCGATTCCTTGTACCAACCAGTCCTTTCTAATCGTGTCCAATAGCACCTCCAGGACTGAGATGAACAATAGAGGTGATAGGGGGCACCCCTGTCGTGTCCCTTTTTCTATTTTAAATTCCTCTGTCACCACATTGTTTACTATCAATTTAGCTTTTTGTTCTGAATGAATTGCTTCTATCCCATTTTCAAACCCCCGTCCCACTCCCATCCCTTCCAAATTTTTCTTCATAAACATCCAAGAAATGTTGTCAAAGGCTTTCTCCGCATCAATAAAGATTAACACCGCTCTAGTGTTGAGATTTGTTTGTAAAAGTTCCAAAATGTCAATGATGTTTCTTGTGTTGTCAAACAAATGCCTACCAGGGAGAAAGCCTGCCTGGTCCTTATGGATCACTTCATTAAGAACTTTTTAAAATCTACTTGCCAAAATGTCCGCAAAGATTTTGTAATCCACATTTAGGAGTGAGATGGGACGGTAGTTCTTAAGTTGGGTCTTTTCAGTTTCTAGTTTAGGTATCAATGTGATGAAGGCTTCTTTCCACGTTTCCGGTGCCTTCCTCCCCTCCATTATCTGATTACAGACCTCCATCAAGGGTTGTATCAAATAGTCCTTCAAAGCCTTGTAATATTTGGAGGTAAGTCCATCAGGGCCTGGAGATTTGCCTAGTTGGAGATTCTGTATGGCACTTTCGATTTCCTGCTGTGAAATTTTACTATTCAGGATTGTTCTCATTTCCTGGGGTATTTTTTGTAATCCATTGGTTTTAACGAATTGATCCACCTCAAACTCTTTCTGCGGCCCTTGTGCATAAAGTTCTTTGAAGTATCTCTGGAAGCACTTTCTAATTTCCTCGGGTTTCTGAACAATTCTCCCTTCAATCTCTAGATTTGTAACTGTATTTAATTTTTGTCTTTTTTTCAACTGCCATGCTAGCAGTTTCCCACACTTATTAGCTGATTCAAAAGATCTTTGTTTCATTTGTTTAATTTTCCATTCCACTTCTTGATTTATCAGTTTCGAATATTGTGCTTGGAAAAAATTCACTTCTCTCAGCACCTCCTTCGACTTAGGCCTAGATCTTAATTTTTTCTCTCCTTCTCTTATTTTCTCCAATACCTTCTCCTTCCTTTCATTCCAGAGTCTTTTCTTTATCGTATTTTGTTGTATTAGGAACCCTCTCATAACTGCTTTACTTGCGTCCCAGATTGTTCTTTTTTCTACCGTAGTGTTTAAATTTATCTCAAAATAGTCCTTTAAAGTTTTTTGGGCCTTCTTAACAATCTCCTGATCTCTTAATAAAGTGTCATTCATTTTCCATCTGAAGGATCCGGTTGTGTTTAATCTCAATTCCACTTTCAAGGCATTATGGTCGGAGCAGGTTCTTGGGCAGATTTCCACTTTTCTAGTCTTGGGTGACAGTCCTTTAGATATCCATATTTGGTCGATTCGTGTCCATGACAGATGAGCTTCAGAAAAGAAAGTTCCTTCTTTTCCTAGGGGGTTCTTAACCCGCCATATGTCAATCAAGTCCATATTGTCAGTCATTTCAAAAAAGGTTTTAGGTAGTCTGCCATCTTTCGTTATGTTTACACTTTGCGACTTATCCATATGTACAGACACAACTCCATTCATATCTCCCAACATAATGATGTTGTTGTAGTCTAGATAGTCCAGTAAAGTCTCATGCAACTTCTTAAAAAATTCCGATTTTCCATCGTTTGGTGCGTAGATTCCTAATATCAAAAATTTTTCTCCTTGTGTTTGAATTTCAATCGCCAGAATTCTGCCTTGTTCATCTTTAAATAAAAATTTTGGTGACATGCTCTCCTTTGCATATATCACCACTCCTCTTTTCTTAACTTTATCCGAGGAAATAAATTCCTGGCCTAACCTTTTATTAATTAACACTTTCCTATGGAGCCTTGTCACATGGGTTTCTTGCAGGCAAATAATGTCCAATTGTTCTTTTTTCAAAATATGAAACACTTTTCTTCTTTTTTCCGGAGAGTTTCCACCATTTATATTCCAACTAAGTAGTTGCAGAGACATCCTGGATCAATTTGTAAGTCTTACAATGGGGTATCTTGATTTTCCTCCGATCCCGGTGGTGGTAGTACTGGTCCGGCTCCAGGTGTAGGTTCCGGTGGGGGCGGTGGCCAAGAAGCTGCTGCTCCTTTTTGGAGGTCTTCCCCGTGGTCGTGTAGGAACTTCTGCTGATCCTCTGATGTTTTGATTCTTACTTTCCTTCCTTTGTATGTAAATGATAATCCTTGTGGAAACTCCCACCTGTAAGGGATTGCGTTGTATCTCAACAATTTTGTCAGTTCTAAATATGAGGCTCTAAGATCCAAAAGCGGTTTGGGTATATCTCTGTAAATTTCAGCCTTTTTATCTTGTATCTCCAAAGATTTTTTAAAATGTAAGCCTAATATCTTGTCTCTTTCTTCCTTTGATCTCAAAATGACCAAACAGTCTCTGGCCTTGTCTTTCTTTACCGATCTACCCAGTCTGAAAGCCGTCACGATTTTAAAGTCTTTGTCTTCTTCTATTCCCCAGAATTTGGAAAATAAAAGTGTCAAAAATCCCTCCAAATTGCCTTCCTCCAATTCTGGGATGGCCCTCAGCCTGAGGTTATTTTCCTTACTTTTCAGTTCCACCATTGACAGGTAGGCTTGCTGTTCCCCTACCCGTCTTTGCAGAGGCCTAACTTCTCCCTTAATCTCATCAACCTTTTTGTTCGCTTGCTCTGCTTTTTGATAGGCTTCCTCAGCTAGTTTATGATTTTCAGCTGTTGCTCCTTGCAAATTCTCAATTGCTTGAGTGTGCTGAGAAACCTTTTCAGTCAATTTACTAATAGAGGATGTTGCTTGGTCAATTTTTGTTGATTGATTGTCTACTTTTTGGTTCAAAATTGCTAATTGCTCCAAAATTTGTTTCAAAGCTGCTTCAGACCCTCCTGCTGCCATATCTTCTGCAGCAGGCTGTTCGACTTCCACCTCCTGTGCTGTCAGCACAGTTGGAACAGATGATCTACGTTGATGGGTTAAGGTTGTTTGAGTTAGTTGGGCAGATTTCTTTTCTTTTTCTTTAGCTTTAGCTGCTCTTGTTTTCCCTGTGCCGCTCATTCCCCAGCAGCCTCTGTTCAAGGTCAAATTGTCTTTTATTCCATGAGAAAGACAAATCCAGAGTGTAAACAATTAACCTCAGAAAGTCCAAACAAAATGTAGTTCCCAGGCCTCTATGTCTCCACAATCCACTAGGGGGGGTGACTCACAGTTTCAAGGAAGGGAAGAGTTTTTCCGCCATTAAAGTTCCTATATTCCCTGTGTTGAATCCTTATAGTTCCGAGACAAAAAGGAGGTTCCCAAAGCTTTCTATTTCTTGAAGAAAAGCCACAAGGTAGCAAGGAAGGTGGCAGCAACAATGTTTAAGTGTTGAGACCTCAAATATGTAACAGTTTAAACTCTTGCAACAGTAATCCGCAGTTTGACAGCTCTCTTAAGCGCTGGCAGCCCGACGGCTTGGTTGTCCCTTTTAAATCCAAAAACAAAAGTAAAACAAGAAAAAAGTTCCAAGAACAAATCCCACAGTTTTGAAAGTAGCTTCTCCTTTATCCTTTAAATAAGTCTATAAATGCACAATAGTTCCACTTTTACGATCCCCTTTAATCTCCTCTGCATTCCTCAGAGTCTTTGCTTTGATCTGTTTAGCAAGATCGGGAGGCGGACTTCCTGTTACTCGCCTCCCGTTTTCGGCCAAATTTCCAATTTTTAAATTTTAGATTCAGATTTTGGTACCCCTTACTCACGGGTATGTTACTGCCAATCCGATGTTTTCAAGAAGAAAGGTTGGCGCTCATCGGCAGCAGCTGCGCGGCTTTGCATCCACGGAAAGAGCGATGAACTCACAGTGCCGCTCCCCCTTTCACGTTCCGGAGCCCCTTACGGGGTCCCTTCTGCGCTTCTGGGGGGGCTTTGGGCACCCGCCGAGTCCCACAGCCACAGGCTCGCTCTGCCTGCGGTTTTTCTTGATGGGTCTCCGCTTTGCCGCAGTGGATGACCCTTTTCCGCGGAGCCCCTCTTCACAGCGCGAAGAGGACCGCCATTGCCGTTTCGCGTCGCCTCCGGAAGTCCTAGGGGTGGCTAACCTTGATCAAATCAAGTCCCACATAGTTTTGCAACTTGTAAAAAAGGTAAAGGACTCCTGGACAGTTAAGTCCAGTCAAAGGCGACTATGGGGTGCAGTGCTCATCTCTGCTTTCAGGCTAAGGGAGCCAACGTTTGTCCACAGACAGTTTTCCAGGTCATGTGGCCAACATGACTAAACTGCTTCTGGCGCAATGGGACATCTTGACAAGTGCCAGAGCGCACAGAAACGCTGTTTACCCACCACAGCAGTACCTATTTATCTACTTGCACTGGTGTGCTTTTGAACTGCTAGGTTGGCAGGAGCTGGAACAGAGCAATGGGAGCTCACCCCTTCATATGTATTTGAACCGCCAACCTTCCTATCAGCAAGCCCAAGAGGCTCAGTGGTTTAGACCACAGTGCCACCTGTGTCCCTGCTGTGTCCCACATTGTGCTGGCCCCGGGGGTAAGGTACCGTGGGCGTAAGCAGAGTCCACACGAAGAGGGGCGAGGTCCGAGGCGGAGAGCCGGGCGGAGAACGGGAACGCTGGAACAGGAAGCCGAGCAGGGAACAGGAACACCGGATGGTCAGGAACAGGAGGCCGAGCAGGGAACAGGAGCACCGGATGGTCAGGAACAGGAGGCCAAGCAGGGATCAGGAACACAGGAAGGTCCGAAGCCAACAACGACGTGCTCCCGCAACCTGGGGCCGGGCTGACTGGGCTTTTATCCTCTTCTAAGGCCAGGGGCGGTCCCGGCCCCCAGGAGCCCCGCCTCCTCTGACCTTAAGGCGAGCACTCCTCCTGGGAGCAACCAGTTCCCTTCGCCTCTCTGCCCTAAGCCTCTGCAGATCAGGAGAGGCCGAAGGGTTACTGGGCCCTGGAGGAGGCTCACCTGTAGCCACTGAGTCCTCAAGCCCCTCTGGGGCCAGAAGGGTTTCACCTGGGGCCAGCTCCTGGTGCTCTGCCACAGGTGCAGGCTCTTCAGCATCTAGGCCTTGCCCCAGTTCAGCCAGCCCTGGAGGCGGGGACTCCTGTGCAGGCTGGGATTCCTCTGGTTCGTCCTCTGAATCGGAATCCCAGGCCATCACACACATATCAGCAGCGGCTGTGGCCAAAAAAGGGCATGGTCACCCCATACTTTTATGCACATGTGTGGACACCACACAAACACTACACAACTAACAGAGAGAAACAAATACAGATCACCCCCCCTCCTGAACTTTACAAATAAACCCACTGCTTATCCACTCTCTCTTCCCTTCTTCCCTTTCTCTTCAATTGCAGGGATTTCTAAGATGACTTCCTGTTTCTTGGTGATCCATAGTTTGCCATTACCTTAGTGACACTATGGTTGCACAAACCATAGGTTGCCCAGACACCAGAATCTGGAAGCACAGAGTGTGAACTGGGTCTGGTACGCCTCCAGGTTCCTGCAGAACAGTGGTACTTATCAATTTGGCTCTTAAGACAGGGGTAGCCAATGTGGTACCCTGCAGATGCTTTTGGATTTCAGTTCCCATCAGCCTCAGCTTGCACAGCCAGTGGTCAGGGTACAATAACATCTGCAGGGTACCACATTGGCCACCCCACCATAAGGACTCTCTTTTAGCTTGCATTTCTGCCTGATCACTGAGGTCTTCAGAAGAGTCACTATTGCTCAGACCCATGGCTTGCATCAAGCTGGATGTTGTTTGCATCCATCTGTCAAGAGAGAGAGAGAGAGAGAGAGAGAGAGAGAGAGAGCGAGCGCATCTGGAGGCCCAGATGACAAGACCCTTCCTGGTGGCCTGATGTGGTCAAAAGGAAAGCAGAGCAATACATTTGGCACCAGCTTGGCTGCAGGAGTTGCTGGAAGGTTCCACCCAACTGTTTTAGGAAATCCAGATTTTTGTAGGGTTTACTCCTTAGCCTTTTCTTCTCCGGAAAGGTATCTTGCAAGGCATCTGCAACCATGCATTCGGCATTGTGGGACTGATTGTTTGGATCCCCCTCCTGACTGATATCAGATAAGTCCCATCTCTGTTGAATTTCTGGTGCTTGGATGAGACATCTTTTTGTTTCAGCTGACATTTCAAATAAGTGGGTTTTTTCTGATTTCATGGTTAATTCTACCTGATTTTATTATGCATGCTGTATCCCTATTAGACACTGCTTAGAAATGAAGGTAATAATATACCACATTGCTCTGAATATAGGCCATACTTTTCTCCCTTTTATAAAACCAGAGTGCAGCCTATACTCAGATTCCTATGGATGGAGAAGCCGTCATTTAAGAGATCTCATTTTAGGGGCACAGACTACATTTGGGGTCAGCTGGTATTCAGACCAATAGAGTAAATTATTAAGATAAATGCTTTAGAAAAACAATGTAGATGAATTTATAATAGTCACTCATGTTTTCACCTGTATTGAAGATAAATCATCTCCAAGTGGCCACACAGTTAGGTTTTAAACAAGTAAAAGGGGGTGGGAATGCCTAGGGGTGGGGACAGGGGGTTATGGCCTATATTTAGAGCAATATCTACTGAGCCACACTTAGGGATGTACTGTTTTATTTCTCATTGTGCTTTGTATCCTGAGCATGTATATTTTTACACCACAAACATATTTATATACTGAGTGGCATAGAAGTTCTGAACAAATAAACACTGTTTGCTGGAACTCAGTAGCACATTTTGGATGGGAAACTGCATTTCCTCAGAATATGATGTCATCCAGATAATATCAGCCGCCTTTTTCCTTTTAAATTTTACACTCTGGTTTAATTTCCCTGCTGCGTAGATTGCTGGTAATGGTAGGATCGTCCATGTTTAATTAATGGTGTGTGTTTTTTTCTTTACGATCCTCTTCCTGTTTAAGAGACAAATTTGGGGACTGATTTCACAGCACTCGTGCCCCTTTTTTTGTTTTTTTTAGCAAGATGCTCGTGTCTTATTTGCTTGGTGTATAGATGCATGCCACTTTTGTGTGATCTAAACAGGTTACTGTAAGGTCTGTTGACTGGATCAATAAAGTGGTCTGTTGCTTTAAATCAGGGATGAGGAACTGTACGCCCAGAAACCAAATGCATCCCTTCTGGCTCTTTAATCAACCCTCAGAACTCTCACCAGCCCACACCCCCTGGCCTGGCCTTGCATGGCTGGGCTGCATCCTTGAATGCTGATAATCCTTCTTGATGGAGGATGCAGAGGAAGGTGTGCATATGTGCAGAAACTAGTCTGCCGTACAAAGATAAAATCAGTATTTGTGCTCCACCCAGTTTTGCCTTTGGACCCACCCACAACTACTGGCATTTGGCCCTTGGAAAGCTGCCCAAAGGAAAGTACAGCTCTTTGGCCAGAGAAGGTTCCTCACTCCTGCCTTAAATTGAAAAACAGTAGACAAAGTTGACAGAAAGGCAAAACAGGCAGTTTCCTGAGCTACATGGATTGCTGGGAAGTAGATCCTACCAGTGAAGTAAAACAGATGTCTGTCCAAAGGTTTAAGGAGAGAGAGAGGGAGAGGGGGGGGGGAGAGAGGGAGAAATTTGGAGATAAGGAATTAAAAAGAGAGGCCTCCCCCACTTCACACAAACGCCCGAGTGTCTCTTGTTTTCAGGGTTCTATTCAGTACCGCTTATTGTTGTGCTGTGTAATTCTGGTGGACAGTGATAAAAATAAAAACTTAACTGAAAGAACTTGATTTGTTAAAATAGTAGCATTTTTTATTAGTATGATAGTCAACAATTGCTTCCCACTCTCTTTTCAGTTCACTAACCAGCTTGGTAAAATAAGAATAATAATCCAAATGGAGAAATATCGTAACTTCTCTCAGAATTATTATTTTTTGTTCTCAAAGACAGATTTGTCCAAATCAGAATAAGCCTAGGCTAGGGGTAGCAGGTGGGACGCAGGTGGCGCTGTGGGTTAAAGCCTCAGTGCCTAGGACTTGCCGATCGAAAGGTCGGCGGTTCGAATCCCTGCGGCGGGGTGCGCTCCTGCTGCTCGGTCCCAGCGCCTGCCAACCTAGCAGTTCGAAAGCACCTCTGGGTGCAAGTAGATAAATAGGGACCGCTTACCAGCGGGAAGGTAAACGGCGTTTCCGTGTGCGGCTCTGGCTCGCCAGAGCAGCGATGTCACGCTGGCCACGTGACCCGGAAGTGTCTCCGGACAGCGCTGGCCCCTGGCCTCTTAAGTGAGATGGGCGCACAACCCCAGAGTCTGTCAAGACTGGCCCGTACGGGCAGGGGTACCTTTACCTTACCTTAGGGGTAGCAGTTGGCATTATCTTCTCCAGGTGGCTTTGGGTTACAATTGCCATTGGCCCCAGCCAACATGGTCAATGTTTTGGGATGATGAGAGTTGTAGTCCAACAAGATCTGGAAGGAACCATGTGGGTTACCCCTGCTCTGGGCTCTATGACACTTTCGTTCATTGGCACAGGATCTTAGTAGGCACTAGTAATGCAACTTATACATCCTGGTTTAACATGTTCAAATACTACAAGATTATCTTGGTCAAATTGCTTGCTACCCATTGAGAGTAACGCTTACCTTACTGAGGTTTAATCTGGTGACAACATTTGTTTTGGATGTCTGATCAGCCGATGCTCCATTTCAGGGGTAACTGATGAAGTGCCATCCAAATGTTGAACACCACCCCCCATGATTCCTGACTATTGGCTTTGCTGGCTGGGGCTGATGGGAATTGGAGTCCAGCAACCCTGGAGGGCACCACATTGGGTACCCCTGTTTCATATTTATGTTTTTTTTGTGGAGCAGAAGAAACTGTGGACCTTAGAGGTTATGTTTTCAAATGTCCCATTGATGTATCGGTCAAAAGCAAAACACTCTCCCAGCCACAATTAAGCAAGGAAGTTCGGTTGATCTTCAAAATCAACTGTTTTTTAGCTAACAAAACCAAGAAGTATGACTCAAGCCTGCATCTTACACTTTTGTATTATTGCATGTTCCTTTCATGAGGCAATTGATTGGTTGTCAGTTGCTGCCAAGATTGCTGTAAGGATAACTACATTTGAGTTTTGTTTTGTTTTCCTTTGTTTTCATCATGGCCTCTGGTAAGGTTGCCATATTTCAAAAGGTAAAAATCCAGACACAGAAATTGTTGAGCCTTTTTTTGGCAAAGTTGTTCTTTTTTTAGTTTTTTGTTTTCTGTTTTTGGCAAAATCTATGTTAAAAAGGGACATTTTTCAGCTACGTTTAAGGAAATTCACCAAAACTGATTTTCCCAGACATTTCAACGATTTCCTCCTGGACACAGCTTCTGACTATATGCTGCCTTTCCACAGTTCACACAGTGCTCAAGGTGGCTTATAACATGAACGAAATGCATTACTGCAACATAACAAAAGTAGTCATAAACAATAAATAAAGCATTACAAAATACAAAACCAAACAGAACAATTTCCACATAAAGTACAACAAAATATAAAATCGATGGAAAATACCATCAGCAACAACAGCCTCCCATCTGCCAACAAAAAGAAAACACCAAACAACACGATGAGCAATGGTTATTTTACTCACCATAGTAAATGAGGCTGAAAGGTTACAAATGACATTGTAGTTATTTTAGCATCCTTGGCATTTCATCGTACTGATGTAGAACCATGAATCAGGCTGAGTCACAACATTGAACCAAGACAAAAGGCCGTTGCACTATTTTGCTTTGATAAGTCAACCCCAGAATCAAGAAACTGGTGTGTCATAATATGGATTGCCCATCCTCCCCAAATACAAGGTCTCTCTGCACTTGCCATTAATAGTGAGAGTTATCACAAGATGCAGGCAGAGAGTTGGGAGGAGTCTGAGAGATATTTTGTGCCAGCAGAGTTCGCAGAGAACGAGGGGGGGTTGCAGTGCGTGAGCCTGCTATGGTGGAGTCTCAGGTTTTGCACGGGTGGGTGGGTTGGAGAGTGAGAGGGGGGTTGCATGGCCCTGGTGAAGAACGGAGGGAGGAGGAGAGTTTTTGCATAGGCAGAGGTGGGGAGAGGGGTTGGAGATGGCAACTCGAAGTCATTGTAATGGATTGCTTTAAAAGTAATTTTTAGCCCCCAATTCCCGCCAACCTGTTCCATATTTTGCCCAACGAAATGTAGTGTCTAACTAGATACCTGGCAGGGAGGTTTAGATTCTGCTAGAACTTCCTAACATGCAAGTAGAGTCAGCAGGCAAAGGGAAGGGATTGGTCTTTTGGCTGCTGATGTCACAGCAGCCTTTAAACTGGCACCGAGAGAGCCTTTTTCTTATGGCTTCACGTAGGGGTGCGAGCAGTTTGTGGAGAGGAAGTCTCTTCCTCTTGAAAGAGTACAGCAGATTTTCCCTAACATAGATGGTTACCTTCCTGTCGTCTACACTTTCTGGATGTCAGTTCAGGAGGAGGAGCTGAGCACATCCTTCAACTTGCAGACATCAAGAGATGGGCTCCCATTTGCAGAAAGGTCCATTGATCTACTCTTACCACTAACCTCTTGCTTTAAAAAAAGCTCTGTTGAAGAGGCACACTTAGAAATGCCATAGCTGCCTGTTCAGTTTAATTAAAGTGTCTTTGTTTGGTTTTAATTGCTGTGTTATATTTAACGGGGGGGGCGAGGGGTGGAGATGTTCTGGGGTTAATATACTGAAATGCTTATTCTTACTGAAATTAATTCTCCTCCAACTGTACTATCTCAGCAGGCTATTTTTGAAAGCCAAGTAAACAAGCCTGGGACAGAACTGCATATATTATCAGCCTGTGTGACTTGGCTCTTCAAGTGTAACATTTCAAATTAGCTGCCCCCTAAAATCCGTTCCTTCTATCCCCCCCCCCCCAATTTCCCTTCGGAATACAGTATTACTTTTTTGAGTTCTCCCACAGGTGCATGCTAGCAGCAGGTGGTGCAGTAGGAAAGACGCACAACATAGAGAGAGAAACCTTAGTGAGAGAAATCAGGCCACAACATTACTGATAGAGAGGAGGCAAGCAGGGTTGGCACAGCAATCATGCAACGATTACAACCAATTCCATTTTGGGCCCTTGCTGCTGGAATGGTACTACACTTGATGGGAGACACCCAGCTCTCTGGGGGAATTGGCCAGTGTTGAATTCTGGTGTGGCACAGTCCAAAGATCCAGGGCTTCTGCTGGGCAATTAGTCAAGCAGAGGGCCTTCTTGGTGGCTGTTCCCCAAGCTCCCTCCCTTAGAGAAGCTAGACTGGCTCCCTCCTTGTTGTCCTTCCACCAGCAAGTCAAGACTATTTTATTCTGCCCAGCTTTACGGAATTTACTGTTCTGTTAAGGAAATTACTTTTAAGGGGTGCTGTGCTCTTTTTAATATCTGTGTTTTAACAGTCAGGTAGGTAGCCGTGTTGGTCTGACGCAGTCGAAATAAATTGTCCAGTAGCACCTTAGAGACCAACTACGTTCTGAATATAAGCTTTTGTGTGCATGCACACTGTGTATGTGAAGAAGTGTGCATGCACACGAAAGCTTATACCCAGAACAAACTTAGTTGGTCTCTAAGGTGCTACTGGACAAATTTTTTAATTTTTTTATTTATTTTGACTGTGTTTTAGCAGATCTCTTTACATTGCATTAATTCTATTATAGTTTATAATAGAGATGGGGCAGGGGTGGACACTGGGGTCTCAAATCAGTGGTGCCCTGAGCAACACCAAAATTTGGTGCTCCCGCCCCTCTCACTCCATCCTGTATAATAGTTGTGGCATCTGCTACAGCACCCCTGTCTCATCACTCACTGGTCACACTCCCCTAAATCCACATTTGGATGGGGGGGATTCTATTCAGTCCACATTTAAAGATGAGGCTGTCTCTTTACACATGAACCCAAACACATCCTTGAATTTTGCAATTCCTTCTCCCCAGAGAAATAATGTGTACAAACCAGGCATATATTGGGGTAAAGTGTGCATAAACATTTTAGCAAATAACTTACAAAACTGGATGCCGAATTTGAGAATGTTGTGTTGGCAAAGTTGCATTTGAAAATGTGTGTATTAGGAGTAATGTGAACAAAAATGATGAATTCTCATGAGGAGAAGTGAGATGTGATATGGAAACTGAACATAAGATTGGAAAAATGAGAAACTGAAATTGATAGATTCACACATCCCTACTCTGAGATGTAAGAATGTAGCCTAAAGGGATTTTTGGACCACTTATCTAAGTGATTGATTGATTGATTGATTGATTGATTGATTGATTGAAATTTTCAGTTCTGCTTATAACACAGACTGTTTCTGCCTTACTTGCTTAAACTTCACTTGCAACATAAATCATTACTCTTTCCTGCTCTTGCAGCCAGGCTTCTTGATTGCCCAGAAGAGTTTTGCAGGAGCATCAGTGCTGTTCAAATGTATTGGGAGCTTAGCGGAGCAGCAAGTTGGGGCGAGGGCAAGGTTGCCACAACAATCTTTTTAAAGGCAAAGTAGAGAGTGCTGTGCTGTTTTAAAGACTGGCCATGCAATCTCTTCTAATCTACATATCAGTGCTCTGCTGTGGATCAAGTGGCAGGGGGCTTGCTAATGCTGGTGTTATGGCAGGAGTTACCTTGGCAACAAGTCCCATTCTCCTTTCTGCCAGTCTTCTGATATGAGGTGCAAAAGCCGGTCTCCAACCAAGGCATTTAGCTTGACTGCCTCAAAAGTTCCGCAAGCTGTAGCTTCGCCTTCTTGGTAATCTTGACTTACAAGTGACCTTTCACATCTTTGCCTTTGAAAACTGGCATTCTCATAGCAGGTCAGATGTTCCTGCTTCCTTTCTTCATTGCCTATTATAGAGATTTGTGGAGCAGACTTCCTTGAGAAGTGGTGTGAGCTCTCTTTCACTGGCATCATTTAAGGAGAGTGCAGACGTCAATCTGACAGAGATGTGGTAGTTGTGCCCTGAACTGAAGGTCCTACTCAAGGCATGTGGTTTGGACTGGATGGCCTCCAAGGTCCCTTCCAATTCCATGGGTTGGCACTAACTCAAAGTCATTTATCACTATACTTGTTCTGCTGATGAAATGTGTTGTGCCAACAGAACACTGTTGAGCAAGACAATGTCCTGACTTCCATCCAAGACATGCAGACAGGTGCTCTTACCTGGAAGTAAGACACAGATCTTTATTCAGGGAAGCAATGGAACAGGCTTGGCAGCAAACACAGTGCTTAGGAGTTATGAACCAGAAGCTCAAGAACAGGGCAAGAATTTCAGAACTGGACAGAAGCAATGAAGAGGTCCCAATAGGTTTCCCTGTCCTTCTCACCATGATTTTCATGATGGGGTGTGTCATGATCACTCAAACTTGTTCAGCCTCCTTCATTGACTGATCAGAACATTACCCAGCCTCCCCTGAGGCATCCTGCTCTGCAGAGAGGTTGGAGAAGAGAACCACCATCCCTACACTCTCTTCCAAAGCAACTGAATTTGGGGTGGAGAATTCCCTCCCCCCCCCCCAACCTGCTGAAAAGTGGTACATAAATGCTTGCAATAAATAAATAAAAGTATGTGGTATTTAACAATTGAAGCAAACAAGCAAACAAATAAAAATAAGGAGGCAGCCGCTTTCTGGTTGCTTTTAATGCAACAACTCTGTGCTTTTGTGTCTGTGTGTGTGTGTGTGTGTGTTTATATTGAATGGGTTGCTGTCTCTGAGCAAACACCCCCGAGTCTTGCTATACTGTTTTTTTAACACCCATAAAAGATACACACTCTGAATTAATCCTAATGAAGTCAGCTGAGGCTATTAGTGCATCCCTTAATCAACTTCTCTCTGAATGGATGCTAAAGTTGACTTCAGGAAGTCGATCAATGGTAATATGGTTGTATTACTCCTCCCCCGCCCTTTTCCACACTCCCCTCCCCCATACTGTTGACACCTTTTTGTCTATCTCTTGGTCACTTATTGAATCCTGTTTGCTTTCCTAAGGCTGGGGGGGGGCGGGTGACTACACCACCACCATTCAGAAATAAAAGTCCCTGTCCATACAGCTGTGAGCAATTGCTGTCATTTGACATTAGATGTGTGTTGCTTGTGTTTTCTGTTTTTTTCCTAGAGGGACAAATTTGTTCTGTTTCAGTTCTTAAGATTTTTTACTTTTTTAAATGTAATTGGCTCCATCAATTTTTAAGAATATGGAGAAGTGGGGAGACAGAAAGCCCTCAAGATGGTTGCTCTGAAGCTTCCCAGGCTAATTCGCATGCTAAGTCTTCTAAAACTGGGTAATATTCCTCCCCCCCCTTCTCTCTATTTCATTTTTATGATATATATTTTTGCCTTCCCCTCCAGCTTCCATGGCATTTGCTTAGATGTCCTTGCCTCTTTCTAGCAGAGGCTGAAAACCTCTGGAAAAGAACATCATGTACAGAAATGCTGCAATATCTGAAGTTTCGAAATTAGTCACTGAGGAGCTGAGAACAAGGTTTTGAAAATCTGAACAATAGGTGCAAGGCTGCCAGAGATGTCACACTCTACCGCAATGGATAAAAATATCCTCCTCTCAAAAAGAAAATGAAAAGGTTTGGGTTGGATCAAAGATATGCCCCCCCCATCTCTTACTTTTTAAGATCAGGTCTGCAACACAGTTTGCTTCCGGCATCTCAGATCTCAAGATCACAAACTTGCTGTGTGCTTTGGACGCCCCCAAGAAGAAGTCCTGAAGTTAGGTCCAAACTTAGATGTGATGGTGCCAGATTCATCTAAGCCTGCGCTGGACCAAAAAAGGCTGCCCCAGTTTTGGATAAGCCATTCATGGGCCATGAAAATGGCAAAGACATAAGAAGCGGCCTTATAACTAGCCAGACAATTGGATCCCCTCCAACATCCTACTAATCAAAATCATAATACTTGGGGGGGTTTTGGTCCCAAGCTCTCGCAGGAGTCAGTTGACTTGTGCCTGAGTACCAGACCAAAAAACAGGACATTCTGGGATCCAATCAGAAGCCAGGATGGTTTCTGGAATTCCAGGATATTCCTCTCAAGATGAGAGATATTGGCCCTTCCCAGGACACCCCTCTCAACAAAAAGGGCTATTGGCACTTCCTATTTATCACTGGCGGGACGCGGGTGGCGTTGTGGGTTAAACCACAGAGCCTAGGACTTGTCGATCAGAAGGTGGGTGGTTCGAATCCCCGCGACGGGGTGAGCTCCCATTGCTCGGTCCTTGCTCCTGCCAACCTAGCAGTTCGAAAGCACATCAAAGTGCAAGTAGATGAATAGGTACCGCTCCGGCGGGAAGGTAAATGGCGTTTCCATGCGCTGCTCTGGTTTGCCAGAAGCGGCTTAGTCGTGCTGGCCACATGACCCAGAAGCTGTACGCCGGCTCTCTCAGCCAATAAAGATGAGCGCCGCAACCCCAGAGTCGGCCACGACTGGACCTAATGGTCAGGGGTCCCTTTACCTTTACTTATCACTGGCAGCAGTTGCAGTTCTAGGGTTTTAGACGCAAAGCCTCTCCCAGCTCCACCAGGAGATGCCAATGACCAAAACTGGGATCTTCAGCAGCACAGTGGTGGAGGAACCCTCTCCGGCACCCGGGGCAGGATGCTGAGGGGCAGGGCAAACCTCCCAGTGGCGCACACGCAACATCCGTACGGACTGTGCAGGTGTGGCATCCCGTGCACAAGAGCGGCAGCCTGTACAGTCACCATGTGAGAGGCAGCCCATATGGACGGCGCGCAAGAGCAGCAGCCCGCTCTACACCTGGGGGGATGCAGGGGTCAGCTTGTCCCCCCCCGAATGGCACCCAGGGCGGCCCACACACCCCCTCTACACCCCACTTCATACACCCCTGCAGCAGCATGCACTTGAGTGCTAAGCTACAGCCCTTTCCTGCAATAGAAAACTGCCTCACACCAAATGAGACCACGGGTTCATCTATCTCAGTATTGTCCACAATGACTGGCAATAGCTCTCCAGGGTTTCATTTAAAAAAAAAAATTATTAAGGGTTTTTTAATTACAACACAAAAACAAAACATACAAAAATATCACATTTTATAACATATTTTCTTATCCTCTTTGGACTTCCTCACATCTCCCGCTCCTACGTTCCAAAATTATAAAAAATTAGTCCAGCAATTTATCACCTTGTCCCCACCTTACAATCTAGTTTTCCAATGTTATATCTTAAATTTTAGATATATTCATTTCACTCTTTAAGACATTTAGTTTAGCCTAATCATTATCTAAAAATTGATTTTTTCATGAATTTAACTTATCTTCATAATTCACTTCATCTGATTCGATGGTGCCAAATTGTTTATGCTCAAGCATCCTCCTTAACATTCATACAGTTTACAATATTTTTGCAAATAGACCTTAAATTTCTTCCAGTCTTCTTCCACCGTCTCCTCTCCCAGGTCTCGGATTCTGCCAGTCATCTCGGCCAGTTCCATATAGTCTATCAGTTGCATCTGCCATTCTTCCAGTGTGGGTAGATCTTGGGTTTTCCAATGCTTAGCAACGAGTATCCTTGCTGCTGTTGTTGCATACATAAAAAATGTTCGATCCTTCTTTAACACCCCTTGGCCAACAATACCCAAAAGGAAGGCCTCTGGTTTCTTAAGGAAGGTATACTTAAATACCTTTTTCAGTTCATTATATATCATTTCCCAGAAAGCCTTCACCTTGGGGCAAGTCCACCAAAGGTGAAAGAACGTTCCTTCATTTTCCTTACATTTCCAACACTTATTATCAGACAAGTGGTATATTTTTGCAAGTTTAACTGGGGTCATGTACCATCTATATATCATTTTCATTACATTTTCTTTCAAAGCATTACATGCAGTGAAATTCAGCCCAGTAGTCCACAACTTTTCCCAGTCCTCAAACATAATATTATACCCAATGTCTTGTGCCCACTTTATCATAGCCGATTTAACCATTTCATCTTGTGTGTTCCATTTTAACAGCAAGTTATACATTCTTGAAAGTACCTTAGTCTTAGGCTCTAACAGTTCCATTTCTAGCTTCGATTTTTCCACCTGGAATCCTAACTTTTTATCAAGTTTAAAAACTTCTTTAATCTGAGCATAGTGTAACCAATCCCGCACTTTGTCTTTCATTTTCTCCTGACTCTGCAATTTCCAGTTATCTCCATCTTTTTCTAAAATTTCCCAATACTTCGGCCATTTGGCCTCCATATTGGGTCTTTTCCGGGCCTTAGCTTCCAATGGTGAAAGCCACCTTGGAGTTTTATTTTCCAATAAGTCTTTGTATTTTGTCCAGACATTAAACACTGCTTTTCTGACAATATGGTTCTTGAAATTCTTATTAATCTTAACCTTGTCATACCATAAATATGCATGCCAGCCAAACGCATTGTCAAAGCCTTCCAAATCTAATACATCACTGTCCTCGAGAAGCAGCCAATCTTTCAACCAGCAGAAAGCTGCTGATTCATAATACAGCCTTAAGTCTGGCAGGGCAAAGCCCCCTCTTTCTTTCGCGTCAGTTAATATCTTAAACTTAATTCTGGGCTTTTTGCCCTGCCAGACAAATTTGGAAATATCTCTCTGCCACTTCCGGAAACACTCTGTTTTGTCCACAATCTGTAATGTTTGAAATAAAAAAAGCATTTTCGGCAATACATTCATCTTTACAGCAGAGATTCGGCCTAACAAGGAAAGTTTCAATCTTGTCCAACTTTCTAAGTCTCTCTTAATTTCTGCCCAACATTTCTCATAATTATCTTTGAATAGACTCAGATTTTTTGCTGTTATATTTACCCCTAGGTATTTTACTTTTTTAACCACATTCAACTCTGTCTCTTTCTGAAACCGTTCTGACTCTGTAACTGTCAAATTTTTCCCCAATACCTTGGTTTTCTGCTTGTTTAACTTGAATCCTGCTACCCGACCAAACTCTTGAATCAGTTGTAATACTTTTTTCGTACTAGATTCTGGCTCCTGTAGGGTCAAAACTAGGTCATCTGCAAACGCTTTAAGTTTATATTGCTTCGCTCCGACCTGAATACCTTCCACCAGCCGGTCCCCTCTGATCATGTTCAAGAGCACCTCCAGGACAGAAATGAATAACAGTGGGGAAATCGGACAGCCTTGTCGTGTTCCTTTTTCAATTTTGAACTCTTCTGTAATCACATTGTTGACTATCAGTTTAGCCTTTTGTTCTGAATAAATTGTGTCAATCCCATTCCCAAAACTCCGTTCCACCCCCATCCCTTCCAAATTTCCCTTCATAAATTTCCATGAAATATTATCAAAGGCCTTCTCCGCATCTATAAAAATTAAGACTGCTTTTGTATTGATATTTGTTTGCAAAAGTTCCAAAATATCAATTATGTTCCTTGTATTAGCAAACAAATGTCTGCCTGGGAGAAAGCCTGCCTGATCTTTATGAATTACCTGATTCAAAACTTTTTAAAATCTACTTGCTAAAATGTCTGCAAATATTTTGTAATCCACATTTAGAAGAGAGATGGGGCGGTAGTTCTTAAGTTGAGTCTTTTCAGTTTCCAGTTTTGGTATCAATGTGATAAAGGCTTCTTTCCACGATTCTGGCGCCTTCTTCCCCTCCAGAATTTCATTGCTAACCTCCAACAGTGGTTGTATCAAATAGTCTTTCAATGTCTTATAGTACTTAGAGGTGAGCCCATCTGGCCCTGGAGACTTGCCCAATTGCATATTCTCGATGGCTTGTTCAATCTCTTGTCGTGTTATTTTAGAGTTCAGGATTACTCTATTTTCTTGTGACAGTTTTGGTAGTCCGTACTTTTTCAGAAATTGTTTTATCTCAGCCTCATCTTGCGGCCCTTGAGTGTATAGTTTTTTGAAATATCTCTGGAAGCACTTTCTAATATCCACAGGGTTCTGAATGTTTCTTCCTTCAATCTCTAAATTTGTAACTGTATTTAGTTTTTGTCTCTTCTTCAACTGCCATGCTAGCAGTTTCCCACACTTATTCACCGATTCAAATGCTCTTTGTTTCATTAATTTGACTTTCCACTCTATTTCCTGGTTTATCAATTTAGAATATTGTGCTTGATAGAGTTTAATTTCTCTCAAGATCGGCTGTGACTTCGGATTGGATCTTAACTTCTTCTCAAATTCTTTAATTTTCTCCAGAATCTTATCTTTTTTCTCATTTTGTGTCCTTTTCTTTACAGCATTCTGTTGTATCAAGAACCCCCTCATCACGGCCTTGCTTGCGTCCCAGATGATTCTTTTTTCCACCGTAGTATTCAAATTTATCTCAAAATAATCCTTCAGAACTTTTTGGGCCTTCTTGGTAATCTCCTGATCTCTAAACAAATTGTCATTCATCTTCCATCTAAAGGAGCCGGTTGGTAGTAGTGTCATATCCATCTTTACAGCATTATGGTCGGAGCAGGTCTTTGGGCAGATTTCCACCTTTCTGGTCTTAGGTGCCAGACCTCTAGATATCCATATTTCAGGGTTTCAGACGGCAGACACACCCAGTTCTGTCCAGAGGTGCCAGAAACTATAACCTAGGACTGTAACCTGCATGTAAGACAGATGCTGTACCAATGAGCTTTGACCTTTACCCCATTTTGACTGATTTGTGGAGCAGGGCAGAATTTCTGAGGGCATTGTGATGTTGTGGGGTATTCTGAAGGAACAAAAAGTGGTTCAAGCAGCTGGCTGGAGCAAAAGGAGGTGCCAGTGAGTTATATCCCCCACTCTTAAGATTCTCTCACCTGGTATGTGAAAGCAGAGAGGCAGTTTTAACCCTTCTGATGCTCAAGTCTTTCCCCCCCCCCCAATAATTCAGTTGAAAGTTTTCATCTGAGAAGCCTATATCTGCTCCAGTCACATATTTTCCATCATTGCTCATGTACTGTAGAATTCCCTTCCCTCTGCCACAGATAAAAGAGCATGAAATGTCTTGTGGAGTCAGATCGTTTGGCCCAGGCTTCCCGTGACCAGTGCATTGGATGCTGTTATTATTGAATTTCTCCTTTTATCTGCTTCTAAAATCTGAATTACCTGCCCAAGAGCAAACTGGCCTCTCGACTCTCCCCACTCTTTTCCCTTTGGTTAGAATAAACCCTGCTGCAAGCCTGTATTAAGCACCCTACCTGTAAGTTGCATATACCCATTCAATATACCTGTTAGTTACTGAAACCTGAATGGAGCCTGAATTAGACTACAGAAAATCATGGGAACAACCTCTTCTTGGAAAAACTGGAGAGCTTCAGGCAGCCTAAACAGGGCTAGAGATAGACCGCTGCTCTTGCTATAGAAGGCAAATCCTACTGTTCATTATATCCATTCCTGTCTCTTGCACCAAAGAGTGGGTGCTTTGTGTCATTTATAAAGGGACACGGCCCATTGCTGCCAAGAAAATGGGAGGGGTGTGTGTGTGTGTGTGTGTTGAGGTAGCAACAGAGAGCAGTCTCCTGGGAAGTGTGGGTGCCTTCTTTAGTATATATAAAAGCACTGGACTTTAGAGATGAACATAAACATGCTTTGAAGGGTAGTGTGCAGGTGCACTCTAGTATCATCAATGGTGTGCAGCATGCTCCTTCTCTTCCCCCCTCAGAGCAGCACCCATCAATGCATATGCAAACACATGCCCTCCTTTTCTCAGGTGCTCCTGGGGGGCAAGGCCCCTTCTCTCCCTCTTCTCCACAACTTGACTGGGAAAGGGTCCTTTTTTGTCTTTTTTGTGTGCCAGGTTAAGTTCCCAGTGAAAGAATATGCACCCTAAGAAGGCGAGCAGAGTGGCTTTGCACACTCTGGCTGTTTAATCACGAGATCTCATTACTGAAGATAAACAGTGGTTATTAATAGCTAGCCCACTGATTTCGTAGCCGATCTATTATTCTAGCAGCAGAGTGTTTTCGCTTCCAGATTCTAGGAAAAGTAATTCAAATTCAGAAGGTACCAGTAATTAGAGTTCAACAAACCCTTGTTGTTGTTGTTGTTGTTGTTGTTGTTGTTCAGCAGCATATGATGAGATTGGAATATCCAGAAGTGCAGTGGGAAATATAAACTTCAAAGCAAGGTCCAGGAAACTCCCTGAACTCCCTTCCAGGGGCCACATTCTAGAGTAGAGGGGCAAAAGACAAAAGTAGGTAAAGTAACGAATGCACATTTTAACCTTTTTACAGGACGTTTCTTACTGCACACACACCTCTCTAACCTCCATCCAGGTACCACCAGAGTTCAAAGACCCATTCCAACCAGCCAAAAACACTCAGAGGTCATGCCAACACCATGTTACGTTTGCTTCAGGTTGAGCGTTTTCAGGTTGCATCCCATGGCGATCCGGAAGTACCGGAATGGGTTACTTCCAGGTTTCGTCACTCACACATGCACAGATGCGCAAAATGACGTCACATGCATGCGCAGAAGCGGCGAATCGCGACCCGCACATGGGCAGACATGCAGATGTGGGTTGCGTTCTTTTCAGGTTGTGAACGGGCCTCCGGAACAGATCCAGTTCGCAACCAGAGGAGTACCTGTACATTTAAAGCACTTTTACAGCTATGGCATCCCCCAAAGCTACCATTCCCAGCACCCGAAACACACTACAATCCCAGGATTATTTGGGGGAACCCATGTGTTTAAAATGTGTTTAAGGTATGGATGTGACCAAGGTGCATATGAAGGAGGGCTGGTCAGTTGGTCTGGAGAGAAGGTGTGTGGCCTGGGGAGAGTCATACATAGAGATCGGGAATGAGGGGGGGGACACATTTGATAGGCTTGAGGTGCCCCACTCCTGTTTTACACTGGTTTTGAATTGATAGCGGTGGTGACAAGGAGAGGATTTACTGAGGGTCACCTGCTTGCCTCCACCATTTTAAAAATCCAGGATCCATATATACAGCATCACATAGTGTCACTCATAGATGGACTCCAGTTTGTGTTTTTAAATGTGGTCACCTTGCTGACTCCTGCTTCTATAACCTCCCCCTACCACCTGAAAATCTGCTCACGCTGCCCAATGATTTTGCTGCCCGTGGATGATGAAGTGAAATGGAAAAGACTCTAGACAACATTCTCACCATCATAGAATATTTGGAATTGAAAATATCTTTAGAGGCCATCTGATGCAACCCCCTGTGTTCATTGTAGGGCTTGCAATGCAGGGAACAACTTTAGCTTCCCAAAAAGGATAAGAGGAGCCCTGCTAGATCAAGTCCTTATCTAGTCCAGCATCTCCTGTTCTCACTGTGGTCAACCAGATGCCTTCCAAACTGAGCTACAGTAACTCTTGCCATCTCTGGAAGGGGCATAACACTGTGGTGTAGCATCTGCTTTGCATGCAGAAGGTCACAGTTTCAATCCTTGACATCTTCAGTTTGGCCTAGGAAGGATCCTGGTCTGAAACCCTAGAGTGCTGCTACCAGTCCATGTAGACAATACTGAGAAAGCACTTTGCCCCGCTTTGGTCTGTGAGTATTCTGCCTACCAAACTAATGGCTGTGGTCCTTCTCCTTGGCTATGCTTGAATGTGAATGTCTCTATTGTTGGATAACTGTTTCTCATGTGTGATTTAGTTGAGATTCCTGCATTGCAGAGGGTTGGGCCACATGGCCCCCAGGGTCCCATGCAATTCTATGATTCTATAAATAGTCTAATAAAGTAGTTTCCTGTTTTCCGGTGTTCACTAACCTATTAATGCTCTGTTAGGCAAATCTGTATTCTCCTCCATAAGAAGATTAAGAAATGCCAGTTGCAGGGGTTTTGAGCTATTGAGTAGCTCAAACAGTAAAGGACATTTATCCTGATGTTTCCCTGAAAAGAAGCTTCCCCTGTAACTGACATCCATTAGTTCTCATCCTGCCCTTGGAACAACAGAGAAGGTCCGTCCCATCTTCCACATAACTCTCATGCTCCCATCCAAAAATGAAACATCAGTGACTTTTACTTGAGAGTAAGGAATATATCTTTAATTGGGTTAATAATGGTGCGGGTCTGGAAGCAGGCACTGCATCCAGAAGTCAGTGATTTGAACGTACCTATGCAAGGCAAAGAGATTCAGAATTGAACAGAAGCAATGAAGATGTCCCAACAGTTGTCACACCCCTCCCACCCAACTTTTGCAGACGAGGCAGAGCAAGCTCACTTGTAAGACATTCTTGCCTTCCAAGATCTCACCCCATCTATTGAGAAAATGGTTTATGTTAGTTAGTTAGTTAGTTAGTTAGTTAGTTAGTTAGTTAGTTAGTTGAACATGCACTCAATATACAAAAGCACATCTCACACAAAAAGAAGTATTTGCGGTTCTAAGTCACCACAATATTGATACAGTGGACACTCGGGTTGTAAAAGTGATCCGTGCGGGATACACGTTCACACCCCGCAGTGTGCGCAATCCGCAACAGTATGACTGCGCATGTGTAGATTGTGATTCGGCGCTTCTGCGCATGCACAAAGCACGATTTAGCACTTCTGCGCATGCATGACCGACGAAACCTGGAAATAACCCGTTCCATGACTTCCAGGTTTCGGCAGTCCGCAACCTGAAAAAAAACGCAACCTGAAGCGTCTGTAACCCAAAGTATGACTGTACAGGATTGGAGGTGGTGTCACTCTATATGTCAAAGAGGGCACAGAGCCCAACAAACTAGAAATCCCTAAAAGGCTGGACCCCTTCACAGAGTCAATGTGCAACAACAATGGGTTCCAAGAGTAATTTAGTACTGGGGATGTATTATTGCTCCCACCCATGTATTAAAAATTCATTTTTTAAATGGCTGCCCAATCAATCAGGGACATAATTTTAATCAGTCAAAAGGTTTAATTGGATTTGAAAAAAATTAATCACCTGAACTTTTCAGTCCTAATTGTAGCTCAAGTTTCAGATGAAATAATGTACATGGATGGTGCTATATGAGTCATAAAATAATAGAAATAGCTATGCTGAATTCATGGTCCAGCCATTGACTAGCCCTGGCACCATCAGTTCTCATTTTTCATTTTCTCTGCAGGATATAGCATTTCAAATTGCCAAAACTAACACCACTTCTCATGAATTGCAAATTTGCTCCATCAGAATGTTACTTACCTGAATAACTATCTGTAGACTGTGCTGTAAGCATTCCCACCATTCAAGGTAAAATTGTCCAGACATTCTGTATACTAATTATTCGTTGTCTGCATGTGTGGGGAGTGCAGCTTACCTTTCAGAATACTAAATAGCAGAGGGGAAGGAAATGGCCGTTATCACCATTATTCTTTGGAAATTTGTATCCTCTTTCTTGTCCCCTTTATTCACTACATTGTTATAAATGTAGGCATCTCCATTTCCTTCCTTTAGTTTCACCTGTAATTCAATGACCCTCTGAGACCTTAGCAAAGCATTGAAACCATGAGAAGAGTCGGCATATTCAGTTTTTCCAATCTTAAATTAAGTTTCCCATTTTCCCATTCCTCAATTCAGTTCTCCACATTAGTCTGTGGTTGTTATTTTTTTTTAAGTCCTCATGAAAATTCATCAGTATTTTAGTGTGAATTTCACGTAATATACACATTTTAATGCGATTGTTGTCAAATATGCACATTCTTGCAAGCTGTGGTACGTAATACAGTGCATTTTTGTGTTATTTTTGCTAATACATGTATTTTGAGGCACACTTGACCTGCATAGATGCATTTTTGTACAAATTACCTGACTGAAAAACTGCATCCCAAAATTCAGGAAACATCTTCAGGCCCCAAGGATGATGGGAGAGCCACGTCTTCCATTCAGGGTAGTATAGACGTGGGTGCTGAGGCCTTGCCCTTGAGCTGCTGGATGATGCATCAACCAAATCAGAGTCCTCCTCAAGGTCAACACAAGGACCTTGAGGCAGGGGGCATAGCAGCAGCTAGCTTTTGTGCAACACTTCAGAATAAAAATAAGTAAATATATAAATAAAGGACCTACCCACATGATGCTGACACAAAACTCCTGCACAAACACTATGAAATAGAATGAAATATCATTATTCCCCCCCATCTCTCTCCTGCTCCCTCTTTTCCACTCTCTTTCCCCCCAACCATATGATGTCTATGATAACCGTGTCTCATACCAAATGTAAATGAACTATTCAAAAGACTCCATGAATCATTTCCTTGTTTATTTGTTTGTTCAATAAAATCTTTAATTAAAAACTATCTATATATCTATAGATATAGATAGATGATAGATAGATAGATAGATAGATATAGATAGATAATAGATAGATGATGATGATGATGATAGATGGATGATAGATATAGATAGATTAGATAGATAGATAGATAGATAGATAGATAGATAGATAGATAGATAGATAGATAGATATAGATAGATAGATAGATAGATAGATAGATAGATAGATAGATAGATAGATAGATATAGATAAATGATAGATAGATGATAGATAGATAGATAGATAGATAGATAGATAGATAGATATAGATATAGATAGATAGATAGATAGATGATAGATAGATAGATATAGATAGATAGATAGATAGATAGATAGATAGATAGATGATAGATAGATAGATAGATAGATATAGATAGATAGATAGATAGATAGATTGATAGATAGATGATAGATAGATAGATGATAGATAGATAGATAGATAGATAGATAGATAGATAGATGATAGATAGATAGATAGATAGATAGATACGCTGCCAAATTTGTTTCTCCCTAATGGCATTTTTATTTATACTTCTTCTTATATTTAAACACTCTACGTGGGGCTACCTTTGAAGGTGACCTGGAAACTGCAATTAATCCAGAATGCGGCAGCTAGACTGGTGACTGGGAGTGGCTGCCGAGACCACATAACACCGGTCCTGAGAGATCTGCATTGGCTCCCAGTACATTTCCGAGCACAATTCAAAGTGTTGGTGCTGAGCTTTAAAGCCCTAAACAGCCTCGGTCCTGTATACCTGAAGGAGCGTCTCCACCCCCATCGTTCAGCCCAGACACTTCTGGAGGTTCCCTCATTGCGAGAAGTGAGGTTACAGGGAACCAGGCAGAGGGCCTTCTTGGTAGTGATGCCTGCCCTGTGGAACGCCCTCCCTTCAGATGTGAAGGAAATAAGCAGCTATCTTATCTTTAAAAGACATCTGAAGGCAGCCCTGTTTAGGGAAGTTTTTAATATTTAATGCTGATTGTTTTTAACACTGGATTGGGAGCCGCCCAGAGTGGCTGGGGAAACTCAGCCAGATGGGCGGGGTAGAAATAATAAATTATTATTATTATATTATTATATATCCCCTCTTTCATTCCAGGAGTTCAAGATGGTTTGCGTGGCTTTCCCTCACCTGCCCCCCCCCCCCACACACACATTTTATCCTGAGAGGCAGGTTAGACTGAGAGACAGTGTCTGGCCCAAGGTCATCTAGCAAGCTTCCTGGCTGAGTTAGGATTTGAACTCTGATCTCCACTCCAACCATTACACCACACTGGTTCTCTTCAGCTAGCCCTTTATGTCTGTGGTTGGCAGAAAATACTGTCTTTTCTTTCTTTGTTTTAACCAAGGTGGAAATTCACCATCTTAACCATCACCCCTTAGGTGCCTTTGTGCCACTGTCAGCTCCCTCCCTCTGATATGAAATAACCTCTGAAATCTGGACTGCATCACCAGCTGCTAGGGACCAAGAGAGGGTGCTCACACGTGCACACATACATATACAGCAATACATTATTCTTATGATTTACAATGACCGCTCCCCGCGTTAAATGGGGGGGCGCCCTTTGTGTGGACGCACGCAGCCCCTGGACCCGGTGTGGCTCCATCAGCACAGGCTTGGCTTCACCTTCCCCCAGGTGGATACCTGGAGGTCTCCGCCTACATTAGTCAGTTGTCCAATCCCGCCTGGGGGAAGCGTTGCCAAGGAGACCAGGCCAGGTAGGGGAGGAACTACCTGCCCATACAATAGAGGGAGAATCTATCTTCCTGAATGGGGGGGGCGTGCAGCGGTGACCCACGCCTCCTTCCTCTTTGCAGTGGCGATACCAGGGTTTCCTGTTAAAGGGGTTTCTGAGGGGAGGCTTTGACCATACGCCAAAAAGTCGTCATTGCTCTCTCTTGCGACGGGGGCGTAATGGGGGCAGCTATCTCTGCTTGAACATATGTTCTCCAGAGACGGCCCATCCCCCATACAAACACTGGATAACCCTGGTGTTCCCTAGATCCCCAGCTGGGGACTGGGGAGGAATAATGCCCAGTGCCAGAGCCAAGGTCTACCCACATCTGAAATATAATAAAGTTGTGGCCAATTTAATCCCATAGCACGTTGTCTTGAGTCGTTATTCCACATAACCCCAGGGTTGGAGGACTCTGCCTGTCCATGCAATTTATAAGCAGTTTGAAATGTACTAACTGCTGAGCATAGTTGCGGGGGGGGGGGGACATGAAAATCCTGGCCGAAAGCCTTATGAGCCAAAAGGACATGACACAAGGGGGAAAGGAAGGGGAGGGAAGAGGAAATCATGCAAGCTCGGGCACCGGTTCTTAGTTGCATTTATTATCTATTACATTTATGCCCCACCTTTCCTCCAATGAGGTCAAGGTGGTGCATGTGGTTCCCTCCTAAGGTCACACAGTAAACATTATCACAGTACAAAAACACACATTCCAGCCTGGCGTAAAGCAAGGAGTGGTGTTAGGGGAGAAGTGCTGAGAGCCAGGCATGGTGGGTTGGAGGGCCTCATTTGTCCCTAGGCTTGAGGTTCCACACCCCTTATGTTCACGGACCGAGGCCTCCTCCCGACAATCTGGTTTGGTCCTTCGTCGTGCCATCTGTGCATCTGTTGAGATGAACACAAGATGCTTCAATGTACCTCTGGACTACTTTTTTCCCTTCCCCTCCTTGTTGATCCAGCTTGCAGACCCCAGAAAGTGACGGAGACTGCTTCCTGCCAGCTTGTTTTCGGCATTTTCCCTACTTCCTCTCCTTTCTTTCTCAGGACCTTGTTAGAACTATTTTGTTTAGGTGATCATGGAAACACAATGAGATTTCACCCTGCCGAGCACATTTTACAGAGCAATACATTGTTACTTCTGCTATATAAATAAGCAGGTCTGTTATCAAAAGGTAACTTTGCTGACATTTCTTTTAATGTGCCAGGTTTGGGGGAGGTATTTTTAAAGCAAACCAGAAGACATTTATTGTTCCCAGATGAGTAAAAGTTAATTGAAATCACATATTTAAAACCATGAATGGGCTGGGGTCCAGGAAACTGCAGGTGTGCAGCTTAGTGCCACCCTCTTTAAGAACATGCCTAGCAGCTTGTGCACAGTCTTTCTTAAGCATTTCAGTGGAGGTTGCTCCATTGGGATGAATGGGGCACTACCCTACCAAGCTCAGCCAGTCCATACTGACTTACTTGCAAACTGTTCAGTGAGTGGTACTGGCTGTCAGCTTCCTCATTAAGAACATAATAAGAGCCCTGAAGGATCAGGCCAATGGCCAATCTACTTCAGCTTCCTATTGCCACAGTGGCCAACCAGGTGCCCATAAGAAGTTTGCAAGCTGGATGTAAAAGCAGCAGCCCTCTGCCCGTCTGCAATTCCCAACAGTACTACTGACAGAACATAGCCATTGTGGCTGGCAGGAACTCATAGCCGGGCCATCTGCAGACTTGGCAAATTCTCTTTTAAAGCCATCCAAGTTGGTGACCCTCCCTACATCCTGTGGCAATGAGTTCCATGGTTTATCCATGTGGTGCATGGCTTCAGTACACATATGGCAGCTGCTATAGATTAACCATGAAAAATTAGCTTTAGAGATGGGATGGCGGAGAAATTTGGTTTGTTTGTTTGTTTGTTTGTTTGTTTGTTTGTATACCACCATATCATAAAAGCAGAGGGCATTGTACAGTGGAGAGGCACAAAACACTAAAGCAATACAAGAAATCATTATTGTGCCCAGCTCATTTTTATTTTATTTTAAGAAAGCTGCAAAGACCTGTCAGCATGAAATGGTCTTCAAGAGATGTCTGAAAGTATGAAACACCCCTTGTAAATATTTATCTACATTTATTATGCTATTTTTGTGATATACAAATGATTTGAGAAAACCTGGTATACTTATCTGTATAATATTATTCTTGTTTATTAAACCCAGTTTTTAAAAAAATAAAAAAATGAGGATGCCTGCCAGAACCGGCTTTGACTCACCTGACAATAGGGCATAGGGATCACCTAAAGTGGGGAAGAATACTGCCCTTTTCCCTCCCCTCTCATAATACTAAAGGAACCCAGCATCTTCTAATGAACTGAAATTGTGGAAGATCTGGGACAGTCCAAAGGAAGCACTTGTTCACATAGTGATGATATGCGGATGGAAGGAAGATGAAGGATGGTGTTTCATGACTGCCTCTAGCTTTTAAAGAGGGAATGGTTCTTCCATGGCTCTTACTAGTCACCGTGCTGTTTAAAGGGATTTAACAGAACCATACCTCTATTTTTGTGGCTGTTTACTAGTTCGTACTCTTAGGAGCAAGAATGCTGACCACATTTGTGGTAAAGTGTGGTGGTGTTTTCTTAGAAAGCCCATTTCCTTCTGATTCATGTGAGTACGGAAGATACTGCCAGACAGCCTTCAATGTATAGCAAGAATGCTAGAGTCCTGTCTAGTCATGTTATATGGGATCAATTCCAATCTGTTACCTCTGAGGATGTGGACAGGCTGCTTGGATGAGTGAAACCGACCACCTGTCTCCTTGATCCTTGCTTCTCTCTGTGAAGGAGCCTTCCCAGACCCACTGAAAGAGGTGGTTACCAAACCGCTTCTTAAAAAACCATCTTTAGATGCGGCCATTATGGCCAACTATCGCCTAGTCTCAAATCTTCCATTCTTGGGCAAGGTGATTGAGCGAGTGGTTGCTGAACAACAGAACAACAACTAACAGACTTTTAAAAGACATCTGAAGGCAATCCTGTTTAGGGAAGCTTTTAATGTTTAACCAACTACTGTATTTTAATATTTTGTTGGAAGCTGCCCAGAGTGGCTGGGAAACCCAGCCAGATGGGCAGGGTATAAATAAATTCTTATTCTTATTCTTATTCTTCTTCTTCTTATTATTATTATTATTATTATTATCCCTTCAGATGGGGCAGCTGTTATTGCCTATTTTACCTGATTCTATTAATAGATGAATAATAATAATAATCATAATTTATTATTTATACCATCTGGCTGAGTTTCCCCAGCCACTCTCGGCAGTTCACAATCAAATGTTAAAAGCAGTACAGCATTACAGCATTTAAAAACAGTACAACATGTGTGTGCATGCGTCTGTGCACACACCTATAAATTAGATAGAGATTAAATAGATATATTTATTGACATATGTAATAATAAAAATAATGATAATAATTTATTTTTTATACCCTGCCCATCTGGCTGGGCCTCCCCAGCCACTCTGGGCGGCCTCCATAGAAACCAAAAATACACTAAAATATCACACGTTGAAAACTTCCCTGAACTTAAGATGTCTTCTGAATGTCGGGTAGTTGTTTATCGCTTTGACATCTGCTGGAAGGGCATTCCACAGGGCGGGTGCCACTACCGAGAAGGCCCTCTGCCTGGTTCCCTGTAGCTTTGCTTCTCGCAATAAGGGAACTGCCAGAAGGCCCTCGGCACTGGACCTCAGCGTCCGGGCAGAACGATGGGGGTGGAGACGCTCCTTCAGGTATACTGGACCGAGGCCGTTTAGGGCTTTAAAGGTCAGCACCAACACTTTGAATTGTGCTTGGAAACGTACTGGGAGCCTATGTAGGTCTTTCAAGACCGGTGTTATATGGTCTCGGCAGCCACTCCCAGTCACCAGTCTAGCTGCCACATTCTGATTAGTTGTAGCTTCCGAGTCACCTTCAAAGGTAGCCCCACGTAGAGTGCATTGCAGTAGTCCAAGCGGGAGATAACCAGAGCATGCACCACTCTGGCGAGACAGTCTCAGCCTACGTACCAGATGAAGCTGGTAAACAGCTGCCCTGGACACAGATTTGACCTGTGCCTCCATGGACAGCTGTGAGTCCAAAATGACTCCCAGGCTGCGCATCTGGTCCTTCAGGGGCACAGTTACCCCATTCAGGACCAGGGAATCCTCCACACCTGCCCGCCTCCTGTCCCCCCAAAACAGTACTTCTGTCTTGTCAGGATTCAACCTCAACCTGTTAGCTGCCATCCATCCTCCAACCGCCTCCAGACACTCACACAGGACCTTCACCGCCTTCACTGGTTCTGATTTAAAAGAGAGGTAGAGCTGGGTATCATCTGCATACTGATGAACACCCAGCCCAAACCTCCTGATGATCTCTCCCAGCGGCTGCATGTAAATGTTGAAAAGCATGGGGGAGAGGACAGCACCCTGAGGCACCCCACAAGTGAGAGCCCAGGGGTCTGAACACTCATCCCCCACCACCACTTTCTGAACACGGCGCAGGAGGAAGGAGCGGAACCACTGTATGACAGTGCCCCCAGCTCCCAGCCCCTCAAGATGGTCCAGAAGGATGTTATGGTCGATGGTATCAAACACCGCTGAGAGATCCAGCAAAACTAGAAAACAGCTCTCACCTTTGTCCCTAGCCCGCCGGAGATCATCAACCAGTGCGACCAAGGCAGTTTCAGTCCCATGATGAGGCCTGAATCCCGACTGGAAGGGATCCAAATGGTCCGCTTCTTCTAGGCGTGCCTGGAGTTGTTCAGCAACCACTCGCTCAATCACCTTGCCCAAGAATGGAAGATTTGAGACTGGGCGATAGTTGGCCATCGTGGCCGCATCTAAAGATGGTTTTTTAAGAAGCGGTTTAATAACCGCCTCTTTCAGCGGGTCTGGGAAGGCTCCCTCACGGAGGGAAGCATTCACCACCCCAGGAAGCCCATCACCCAGTCCTTCCCGGCTAGCTTTTATAAGCCAGGATGGGCAATTATGTTAAAGGCCCCTGGCACAATTATGTTAAAGGCCCCTGGCAGAAAAATCCTTGCACCTCTTTGTCTGAAAATGGATAGGCTTTATTCCTTCTGAAGCGGCTACTGCACAGTTGACTGTAGGCTTAAGATCCAATCCTGTTAATGTGGGACTTTGGTCCAAACCACATGTTCCTACCGAAGAGCTCTGTTGCTGACCATGTTGTTTGGCCCTTAGGTGAACCCATCTTCTGTTCATTTTAACAGCTACACAGATGCTTTCAGCCACACACACTCATGACCTTGGATGATACAGAGATGGCGATTTAGGAACATTTTATGTTCTGGAAAATCTCATTGCACTGTTCTCTTTCCATTGTCAACAAAGATCACCAGCTTCCATTGTTTGATTGTGTTATTTCAGGGATGTGACCATGAAAGTGGTATTCCTATACATACATTGGAAGAGTCCTGTCATAGCCAATGACCAGTTTAGCGGCTGGTTGTGATGAGGAGAGTGAGGAGGCTTCATTCTCTCTCTCTCTCTCTCTCTCTCTCTCTCTCTCTCTCTGTGTGTGTGTGTGTGTAGTCTTATAAAAAGAATGTATGCCTCAACATGTTTACAAGAGCAATCCACTTACTTACTTACTTACTTACTTCCCTCCCCCAGTTCCTGGGCTGAGCAGTGATGTATGTGAATATGATGGCTCAATATCACAACCCCTTTCCCATGGTTAAGAGTAGGGATGAGGAAGAAACTCAGTTCAGTTGCAGTTAAGGGTGAACCTACATGATTTGCACTTTCCCAAACAATTCAAGAACCAATACACAGCCATCCTTCAAATTTTGTGCGATTCAGTTCTCTCTGGCCCCAAACACATTGTGTTAGGGGGGGAGTTGCTCTGCAAGAAAGTGTATATTAAGCAATATTGCATGCAAACATGTGTATGTTGGGAGAAACTCGCAGAAAACTGCTGTAGAATTTTCATGAGGACTTAAATCATCATCATCATCACAACAACAAACAGATGCGGAGATGGAGAAGTTTGTTCATCCATGCTAAGGAGTTCCTCTTGTGCCCATGACAGCCAGTGTGGTATTTTGGGAAGAGCATCTCACTAGGACAAGCTCATTTGGGTTCAAATCCCCACTCAGCCATCAAAGGTGGTGGGTGAACTTGGGCCAGTCCTTGATTCCCAGCCTAACCTACCTTGCAAGGTTCTTGTGAGGATTAAATGAGGAGAGGGAAAACTATGCATGGCACCTTGAGTTCCTTAGAGGGAAAGGGTGGAATATAAATAAACAAATAAATGTGGTACTGCTTTGGCTGCATAAACAACAGCACTCATAGCCTGAACATCATAAACAGTAGGAATGATTCCTTCCCACAGATGCAACCGGCATGGTGTGCAATTCAACCATCTGGAACAGCTGCCCACGCTCCTTCAGTGAAAAATTACTGATCCTTTCCCCTTTTTTTGCTCATCCAAAAGCTCCCACTTCCTCTCTCTCCTTTAGAAGAGTTTTAGATTCAAATGAATTGTAGAGTTTGGATTGACACAAAACATAGTCATTCGCAAAGCCAGAGGCAGCACTTCTAAAATCAAGAAGATGTTTTTCACTAAGGAAAAGGAAGCCAAAACAAAATGATTTTGCAGCCTTCAGGGCGTTGTCAAGTTGTACTTGCTATTTTGAAATGATTGTTGAGGAAAACAGAACTGGTATCTTCATACTGTTGCAGGAAGGCACTGAAATGCTACAGCTACAGTATGGTTTATCGATGGTTGTAACCCAGCATTTGTCAAATTTTAAGCTTATAGGAAATGCTATTGGTGATTAAGTTTGCTTTTAAAAGTGAACCTACCTAATTCACACTTTCTGAAACTATATGTGAACTACAACACACCGAACCTTCAAAATTCACAGGTCCCCTAATTTTGCAATGTAGCTCTCCAGCAGTGTGTACAAAATTGTGCATACGAAGTAAAAATGTGCATATATTAGTGAAAATAACATACAAAAAATGCATTGTATTAGGGGAAAGTGCTTCAGAAAAATATGTGTTATTCAATATTGCATTCGAGTCTGTGTGTGTGTGTGTGTGTGTGTGTGTGTGTGTGTGTGTATCAGGATAAGTTTGTACTACGAAGCTAATGAATCCTCATGACAACTTTCCAATAAAACTGAATGAATGAATGAAACAGCAAACTTATGTGAAAAGATGACAAACTGAAATTGACAGGTTCACCCATCCTGAGGTTGAAGGTGTGCATATAAAAACAGTTTTTCATTTTTTCATGGATTTCCCCTCTAAATTGATTTTTGAATTCTGAATTTATTGCTATTCACGTTTTATACTGTATTTTATGCTGTTTTTTGTTGCATCAATTAAGTGTTTTAAATTTGTTGTTAGCCTCCCTGAACCCGGTTTTCTGAAACGGGAAGGGCGTGGTATAAATAAAAATTTATTATTATGTTATTATCAGCCCAAATGTAAGTAACCCACCTTTTGCAGCCACCATGGGAAATTATTCATATCCTACTTTTCCTTTCACAAAAGACTACTGTCTCGTGCAAGTAGTGTCTGCAAAGGCTTGTGGAATTTAAAAGCACATCACTGATAAGCGATTGTATGTCCTCACACTTCTCCGTGACAGATTGTATCAGAGCTTTTTCTAGCCGGCTTCCTGTTTCCTTTGCCCTGAGTGTGCTGAGCCATATTTGTATTCCCCATAAAACACACATCTTCCTCTTGGGGTAGAAATTCCTGTTGAACTTCCCTCTCAAACTACATTAAACAATAGTTTCCTGAGGTCTTTCTTCTTCTTCTTCTTCTTCTTCTTCTTCTTCTTCTTCTTCTTCTTCTTCTTCTTCCTTTTCTTCTCCCTTTTTAAGTAACACATTGTACCATTAATAAATCATCATGCCTGCCCATTGCCAACCATTTAGCATGGCAGGTCTTTATCCACTCTTAAATCTTTAAGTTCTAGGTCTTTGAGTTTTGTATTTTTAATTTACCCAAACAGTGACAGTTATTTCTGGTGCATATTGCAAGAAAATATGGATTTTAAGCAGGAAATCAATGCAAACCCAGTTGCGTGCATGAAACTTTTGCACACATGAGCACTGTTCATTCAGAGGCATGTGGAACAGAGTTTGTGTATCAGAATTCTTGGACTTGTACAAAAAGAAAATGTATCAGAATGGGAGAATAGTTTTCTATTTAAAAAAAGCCTTTATTTCTATTTGTTTAACCTTGATTCTGTACTGAGTGCAAGAAATAGAAGCCACAGATAAAGTAGGCACGGCCTCATGTACATTAACACTGGTTGCAAGCTCATTTCTGGATCCAGTTCAAAGTACTGATGAAGCCTTATACCACTAGCAATACTGGTTGGGGCTGATATTATATATATATGGTACTCTTCCTCCCAAATTTTTCCTCACACCAACCCTGTGAGGTAGGTTAGACTGAGAGATGGTGATTGTTCCAAGGTCACCCAGTGAGTTCATGGGTAAATAGGGATCTGAACCCTGGTCTCCCAGGCCAACACTCTAACCACTACACCACACTGGCTCTTACTATCATATGCAGTTTGTGAACAGGTTACCTGAGAAACTTTTTTTTCACCTACATCAACCTGCTTGCACACTGCGGTTACCTTCAGAATGTTTCTGAGCAAGGACACAGGACAGGGCCTTTTCAGATGTGCCCCCCTACTTGTGTAGCAGTGGGTTTTCTGATGAATTATGTAAACATTTTTATTTTTGCCCAGCTTGTGGATTTTGCAAGGATTTTATTATTTCATATAAGCAAGAGATTCTGTTGGCTCTTTTTAGCTCCCCATTTTTAATCGTATAATTGGTAATGTTTGGATAGCTAATGGCCTGATTCAATGCACATCTGAGCATGCTAACACACACACATCCAACCTTCTTCTCCAGTGTTCCTGGAAAACAAACTTCCTTCCTTTTTCTTTTTCTTTTCCTTTCCTTTCTTCCCTTCTTTCTTAGCTTCTGCTGCAAATTTTCAACTAACTGAAGTTTGTTTTATCCAGTTCAGGATCTTCGCCATTAGCTTTAGGATGTTTGATAATATCTCTTGGAGCTTTATGAAGAAGAACCTCCACGGGATGGGGGTAGGCCAAAGGTTTGAAAATGGTATAGGTGCAATATATTCTGAACAAAAAGCAAAGTTAATTGTAAATAATGTGGTTACTGAAGAACTTTCCATAGAAAAAGGGACACGACAGGGGTGCCCAATATCCCCACTACTTTTTATATCTGTCTTGGAGGTATTGTTAAATATGATCAGGGGGGACCAGCTGGTTAAAGGAATCCAGGTCGGAGCCAAACAATATAAACTGAGGGCCTTTGCAGATGACCTAGTATTGACTTTGCAACAGCCAGACACTAGTACGAAAAGAGTTTTAGAACTAATTCAAGTTTTTGGTCAGGTAGCAGGATTCAAGTTGAATAAGCAAAAAACTAAAGTCTTGGAGAAAAATTTAACAAATGATGAAAAAGAGAGGTTTCAAAGTGAAACTGGATTAATGGTGGCAAAGAAAGTGAAATATTTGGGGATTAATATGACATCTAAGAATGTGAACCTATTTAAAGACAATTATGACAAATGTTAGACAGAGGTAAAGAAAGATCTAGAAATATGGTCAAATTTGAGACTTTCCTTGTTAGGCCGAATTGCTGTAATTAAGATGAATGTATTGCCTAGAATGCTATTTTTGTTTCAGACATTACAGATTGTGGATAAAATGGACTGTTTCAAGAAGTGGCAGAAAGATATATCTAAATTTGTCTGGCAGGGCAAAAAGCCCAGAATAAAATTTAAGATATTAACTGATGCAAAAGACAGAGGGGGGTTTGCCCTGCCGGACTTAAGATTGTACTATGAATCGGCAGCTTTCTGCTGGTTGAAAGACTGGCTACTTCTTGAGAATACAGACATTTTGGATTTGGAAGGATTTGATAATAGATTCGGTTGGCATGCATATATCTGGTATGACAAGGTAAAAACTCACAAAGGATTTAAAAATCATATTGTCAGGAAAGCATTATATAATGTTTGGATTCGATATAAGGATTTGTTGGAAAATAAAACCCCTAGGTGGTTGTCACCAATGGAAGCTAAAGAGGTGAAAAGACCTAATATGGAATCTAAATGGCCAAAATACTGTGAAATTTTAGAGCAAGAGAGTGAAAAAATTAAATTACAGAGTTTTGAGAAAATAAAGTCTAAAGTACGAGATTGGCTTCATTACCATCAGATAATGGAGGTGTTTAAACAGGACAGGAAAATTGGCTTCCAGATAGAGAGATCCAAATTAGAAACAGAGCTGTTAGAACCCAATACTAAGAATTTATCAAGAATGTACAACTTGCTGTTGAAATGGAATACACTAGATGAGACTGTCAAATCAGCTATGATTAAGTGGGCACAAGACATTGGTCATGACATTATGTTTGCGGATTGGGAACAGTTATGGACCACCGGTATAAAATTTACGGCATGTAATGCCTTAAGAGAAAATATTATGAAAATGATTTACAGGTGGTACATGACCCCAACCAAGCTCGCAAAAATCTATCATTTGCCCAATAATAAATGCTGGAAATGTAATGAGACTGAAGGAACCTTTTATCACCTTTGGTGGACCTGCCCGAAGATTAAAGCCTTCTGGGAAATGATCTATAATGAAATTAAGAAGGTACTTAAATGTACCTTTCATAAGAAACCAGAGGCATTTCTCCTGGGTATGTTCGGCCAATTGGTGTTAAAGAAGGATAGGACGTTTTTTATGTACGCCACCACAGCAGCAAGGATCCTTTTAGCAAAGTATTGGAAGACACAAGAACTACCCACGCTGGAAGAATGGCAGACAAAGGTGATTGATTACATGGGACTGGTGGAGATGACTGGCAGAATCCGTGACCAAGAAAAAGAGACGGTGGAAGAAGATTGGAAGAAATTTAAAGTATACCTTAAAAATTGTTGTAAAATTGATGAGTGCTAAAATGTCAAGGGAAAGGAAAATATAGAATTACAGCTGTAATTGATTAAGTATGAGAAGAAGCTTAAAAAGAAAATAAGTAATTAATTAATTGGTATGAAGAGTTGTTGAAGAAATTTTAAAACAGGGATGCAGAAAAGGGGAGGTAAGGGGAAGTCCGAGAAGCAAGGTTTATGAAAAAGAGGTTTTGAAATTATACATGTTTATATGTTTTTGTTTGTTTATGTGTGTGTGTTGTTTTGTTTTTAATTTGTGTTGGAAAACTAATAAAAAAATTATTAAATCAGGATCTTCGCCATAACAAGGGTTTTCACTTGAGTTTCTTCCTGCTAAATAGTTCGGAATCTGCAGGTAACACTGATACATTCAAACAGGCCAGGATCAAAAACTGTGATCTGAAGTTTGTCCTACAAACTGTAGCTAAAACTAACCACTGTATGTCTTGGTTCTAACAAACTTTCAGCTGTAGTTAGCTGAAAACTAAAGCTGATTCCTCTGATCTGCTCTTTGTGGCTGTGATGCAGTAGGGAAGAGGAGAGCCAGAAGTTTGTTCGCTAAACTATGCTTATGTGACGGGGTTGCTAACATAGCTGACATCTGTGGACGCTAGTATGCTAGCCATTACCTCCATGGAAGGGCTCAACAAATATCCCCTCAAAAGCTAAGTATGCTTCACAAAGCAGCCTGACTCATCCCTGATCTTTTATGTTCCATTTCCTGGAATTAATTATTCTTCCTGTGCATATAAACACTAACCTCATAACATCTTCAGATGAGTTACATATTCATCCCTTTTGGTCTGAATCAATATTAACCATATAAGAGTAGCTCTTTCTGTTAAATGGAACTCTTAATGCCAAGACAAACAACACTGGTTTAAGCCTCGGTACACGTGCATGAAATTTTCCTCTAATCAATGTTTGCAGAATTCTAGGAGCTACTGGAACAAAATATATGGCACTGCCTTATACTCCCACTGATCCATCTCACTCAGTTCTATCCACTCTTCGTTGCATCCCATAAAATGTAACCCCCAGTCCAGCAGGGCAGCTCTACCTCCACAGTCATTCCCACCAGGATGGAACTTCTGCATGTAGCCTTGCACACAGAGACAATCGAAAGGACCTTTTCCTGAACCCCACCACCAGTACCACCAGAATATCAGAACCCTGCTTTGGCCAATACGCATTGCTATCTGCAAGCATTCTATCTCTAGAGGCTGGCTCACTTGCACTCCCCTCTGTGCAAGTGACTGGGTTGGACCAGGAGGTAAGTGCTATCTGGTCTGGCCCCAGCTAGCTTTAGCTCTCCAGGGTCTCAACCAGGCTACTTGTAATCCAGACCCTGTGGCAGCACCTGGTGAGTGCCAGGGTAGATGTATCCTGACAGGCCCCACTGAAACCAGGACTTGGGCACGGCCAGTCAGCAGCAACACTCCCCCAATTGCTGATTGGCAGTCAGGCAGATGTCAACATTCCGGGGGAGGGGGCATATCTCATGGGAACCAAAGAACACTCGGCACCAGGAGGCTGGCATTTTTACCATTGCAAACCACCCCAATCTCCCAGCAATGTGAGATCCCAGGGGTTCCAGGCACTTGCTTCTCCCATGGTTGCAAGCTTGGATCCCAACAGAAATCAAGCATGTCTGTCTGTCTGTCTAGCTTCTGCCTGTGTCAAGCTTCTAGCTCTCTCATATAACTCTGACCTTTTGTCTTTCTAACTACCAGATTGTTGAGGGAGCAGGGCCCACCCATTTGCTTTCTAGCACAGAGCCACTTCCTTTGTTACCTTAACAACCCATACTTAGGCCACAGCCAAGAAATTTGCCTAGCTATTCCAGAAGTTGGATTCTTGTTAGAGCCAGGAATTAGAAGGGACTCAGGAAGACAGCCTTTCCTGCCCCGTCCACTGCCCCTCTCAACATTACTTTCCCACCATGCCTTGCTGGAGAGCATCTGGCCTAGCATTGCAACATTGGGCATTCTGAAGCACTGCATTGAGGGGAATTAAACATTCGTCCAGCACTGATGATGCAGCTCCTTGGATAAACCTCTAATGGGAGGGCCCAACCAGCAACAGGGTCAAGTGGACAGGATCTGTAATGTGGTAGGCATCAACATCCTGCTCAAAAGTGTCACTGCTTCTTTTAACTGGTTACGCCACAAATCTAAGCCAGGGCCTTCTGTGCACAGTGTGTGTACAATATGCTGGATAGCTCAGTTGGTTAGAGCATGGTGCGGATGATATCAAGGTTGCAGGTTCAGTCCCTGTATGCAACAGCTACATATTCCGGCATTTCAGGAGGCTGGAATAGATGGTTCTCAGGGTCCCTTTCACCTCTACAATTCCATGAAATCTAGTCCCTCCTCTGCAAGTCGGTGTTGAGGTATGTGAGTCTGAAATATGTATGAAATGGGGGGACACAACACCTCCCTCCCAAGATGAAAAAATGCCACCATGCTGTCATATAATAAAAATTATTATTCATTTCAGTGTGCTGTTTTCTTTCCCTTTTTTTGTTGCTGCTTACCTTGACTCAGAGATATTTTATTTCTGGTGGTTCAGTTCTTCATTCATTTTTCTCTAAGGACTTGTAAGTATTTGCATTCTGCATTGCCCAACCCAGTGCCCTATCGACAAGCTCAGGTGAAGAAGAAAAAAGGATAATGTGGTGTTGAAAAAAAGGGTAACCTAAACAGTCAAGGGGATGGAGAGGCTGCCCTGTAAAGAAGTGTTGCAGCATCTGGGGCTTTTAAGTTTAAAGAAAAGATGAGGAAGAGGCAGCATGGTAGAAGCTTATAAAATTATCCCTAAGCCTATAGGTCCATCCGGCTAGGGTGTTCAGAACATTTGCAAAGCATTTGTCCATTATGGTCTACTCAGTGGTGGAGCTTCATGCTCCGGCACTGAGGGGGAGAGAGAAGGCGGGGTGGGGCTGATGCGCGTCCCAGGGGCATGGCACCCAGCATGGGCGGGGGAGCAGCCATGATGGCACCCCACCGGTATGGCGCTGCTGGGGGTGGTGCGCTCCCCCTGCACTCCTCTTCCTCCACCAGTGGGCCTACTGTCATCGTAGAGGGATCCCCATGACCCTGTAAAGCCAATCAGATACCCTGTTTTGACTCATGTCCTCCCTTCCCCTTTCCCCAATTGGCTAGAGAGTTCAAAACCTTTCCCTATTGGTCCATGATGGCCTACCGTCATGGTAGAGGGGGTCACATGACCTGGTAAAGCCAATTGAATACCCTGTTTGTCTGAGGTTTCAAAACCTTGCCTTATTGGTCCACATGGCTACGGGTTTCAAACTTCATCCTATTGATCCACGATGGTCTATTGTAATCGCAGAGCAGTCCCGTGGTGCTGTAAAGCCAATCAGATACCCCATTTTGGTCCTGAGGTGCTAAAGTTCTATGCACACTTACAGTGCAGTAAACCTCAATTAACACAGCTGCTGTTTACTGCTAAGTAAACATGGATCAGATCAGTTTCTCATAATGAAATGAAAGTTCTCTCTCCTCTCCCTGACAGGAGCTCTAACATGACTCAAGCTCTTAAATATATGACACTTATGGGGAAGACTCTGAGCCATGCCCTCCCTTAGACATGGAGATTATGACAATGGACTTGTGCATTTGAATGGCAGAACAATGTTTACAAATGTAATATGTAATTGCATATGCCACATGAAATAATATATCATTTATACAAACTCTTGTGTTTGGATTTACCTTTTCTCTGTGTCCAGTCGCAACTATACTGTCTGTGATGTTTTAGTTGTATTACAGTAGACCCACAACTTGTGCGAATTTAACTTGTGCACATTCAGCTTTATGCGCTTGGCAATTAAAAAAAAAATTAAAGGGGGCAGAAAGTGGGTGGGCAAACAGGAAAAGAGATTTTGGTGACCCCAGTCACAGTGAGACTGCAGCATGAAACCTTCAATAGGTCTGTTGCTTTCACTTATGACTCAGATGGGATTAATAGTGGGTTGAACTGTGGCAATGATTTTGTTTTAATTTAATCACACTCAATATGTTAATGGGCTTACTAATGCCAGGATGTCTGTGCTATGAATGACCAGCCATAAGACCCTTTGGGGCAGGCATCCCCAAACTCGGCCCACCAGCTGTTTTGGGACTACAGCTCCCATCATCCCTAGCTAACAGGACCAGTGGTCAGGGATGATGGTCCCAAAACAGCTGGAGGGCCAAATTTGGCCATGCCTGCTTTCGGGTGTTTGTAATACTAATCCTGCTCAGAGTTGACCTATTGAAGTTAATTGACATCTCTAGATTAATTACTGAGTAGGAGTATCATTAGATACAACCCTTTGTTGTTTTTGCTGCAGAAGGCTGGCTGGAAATTTCCTCTGGAAAGTACAAATACTTGAAAGATTCTAATCATTCAGAACGGTTCTAAGGTCGATACTATTCAGGGTTTTCTTTAACTCATGTATGCCCTCTGCTGGTTAACTAGAGAAAGATACATTTAAAAAATATATATCTTCAATTTCTATCTAGCAGGAATGGAAAATACGTTGCTCTCCAGATGTTGATCCCAGAAGGGACCAAGAGAGTTGTATTCCAGGCAACATTTGGAGGACTGAAGCATTTTCCCCTCTGCCTTATAAAAACTGATTTTTTTTTATTTTAAAAAATACCTAACCGTTAAGTCCAGTCGCAGATGACTCTGGGGTTGCAGCACTCATCTCGCTTTACTGGCCAAGGGAGTCAACATTTGTCTGCAGACAGTTTTTCCTGCTCATGTGGCCAGCATGACTATGCCGCTTCTGACAAAACCAGAGCAGTGCACAGAAAACCGTTTACCTTCCCGCCGGAGTGGTACCTATTTATCTACTTGCACTTTGACGTGCTTTCGAACTGCTAGGTTGGCAGGAGCTGGGACTGAGCAATGGGAGCTCACCCCGTCACAGGGATTCGAACTGCCAACCTTCTGATCAGCAAGCCCTAGGCTCAGGGCTTTAGACCACAGCACCACCCGCATCCCATGGAACAGGTGTGCTAATTGTTGCACTCCTTTAAAATCTGTGCAGGTGATGGGAAAACCAACACTTAACAGACTTTATGGAGCAAGGGTTAGTGACCTCTGGAAAACCTCCAGCTGTTGTTGCACCAGAACTCCCATTATCCTATACATCTTGGGACTGGGATACCTGAAAGATAACCCCTTATACAACCAACCAACAGTGGTGTAGCATGGGTTGCAAGCGCCCGGCAAGTTAAGTATTGTGTGGGCCGTTAGCATTCCCTGAGTCCTTTCCACCAGTCCAATATTGAACCCCTTACCCCATCAACACACATGTATTGTATCTCCAGTAAGTGTGCTTGGGATCCTAGCCTTCAACATGGAAAGGTGTACATGGGGCAACAATCAGGTGTTTACGAAGCCAGCATGCAGTCCTCAGGCTAGTGGCGGCTCCCTGTTGAGTGTTGCCCAGGCAATTGCTCTGTGGGTGAGAAGATCCTGCAGATCTCATGTTAAGAGGAGGTCCATTCCATACAATGTAGGAATTTAGTGTCTTGGTACCAACCCATTAGAAATCCCTCCTGTTAAATTTTAGACTGCTGCCATCTGTTTTCTTTTTTGTGTGTGCGCCTACTGAAGACCTTTCCCAGACTGCATGTGTACTGGACCTGCTTTTAGATATTTTACTTGGTTTATTGCTTGCGTGATTGCTTGCCTCCTTTGGGAGGAAGGGTATGATAGAAATTTAATAAACAAAGAAACACCCCTGACAACTGAGCTGCAGCCTTGCAGCATCTTGAGGTCCATTGGTTGTTCACCCCTGGTCTACACTGACTGGCAGTGGCCCTCTTTTGTATACAAAAAAGAAGAAGAAATAAACTCATGTGCTTGCCCATTCCTCAAACCAAAGATCCTGCTTCAAAAAGACATGGTAGCAGATATGGGGCAGGGGAAATAAGCTGGTGTCAGGGACTCAAGAGCGGGAGCACAGGGAAGGGAGAAGATGGAGAGCGAGGGGGAGCAATCCGAGGGCAGCGTAGGAGAAGATGACAGTAGCCCGAGAGATTCCATGAGCCTCTCCAGCGAATCGGAAGATTCACAGAAGGGGGCGCCGGTGGCCAGGGCAAGGGGGGGCCCAAGGGGGACAATCCAGAAACAAGGGGCCAGCGGGGACTCCCAGAGCAGCAGTTGGAGCTCAGGACCAGCTTCCCCACCAGAGCGTAGTGGGGAGGAGGAGTCCCAGGTATCGGGGCCAGCGTATTCACCACCAGGGAGAGAAGATGAGTCAGGGTTGACCACGCCTACATCGGAGAGTCAGGCAACGGAGGGGAGGTCACGTCCAGCCAGCTTCCAGAAGGAAGGAAGCAGTGATAGAAGCAGTGTAACGGTCAGGAGGAGGATCACGGGGTTGGCGCGAGAGCCAAGTTCAAATGTACAGGAGCGCGGGACAGCAGAGAACGAGGATTGGGAACCAGGTCCTAAAGCCCGCAGGAGGCAGGGGGAGGAGTCAGGCGACTCAGCGTCAGAAGAGTCCAGAATGGTGAATGCCCCAGCGGGCAGGAGGACCCAGAGGAGGAGAGAGGAGAGGAAGAGGTGGAGCAGGGCTAGGATCTTAAACTGGTGTCAGAGGGGAGGAGATTCAGACGGAGCTTCGCCGGTCTAGGGTTTAAGACGTAGAGCTGCGCGCTGCGGCTTTGAAATGGAAACTGAACTTCAATAAAGACTTTTGTACATAACGACAGCCTGGCGTTGGTCCTCTGTGAGCTGGGACCGAGGGGCAGCTCTGACAGCTGGTTACTAAAACTGCAACAGAAAATGAAAGTTTTCCTCTGCCAGCCTTAGTATTTAGCAGCATTCACCACATGAATAGAGGCATCACACACAGAAAGTGTACCTGCACCTGTTCACAGCTGGTCCAGCTGCAGGATCCACAGAGGCAGATCTGGGTTCCAGGTTCTCCTTCTCCTTCTTCTTCTTCTTCTTCTTCTTCTTCTTCTTCTTCTTCTTCTTCTTCTTTATTAAATGTCTATACTGCTCTTCATCCAAAGAGCGAAGGCAGTTTGCAATATAAAACATACCATAATAACAAACAAAAATACACAGACCCAAACACAGTTTAAAAGACCACAGATTGTTAAATCAGCCGCCAAAGACCTGGGAGGAAAAAGGAATGTTTTCACCTGGCACCTAAAGATATGTAACGAAAGTGCCAAGCAAGCCTCCCTGGGGAGAGCATTACACAAACAGGGAGCCACTGCAGAAAAGACCCGTTCTCATGTTCCCACCTTCCAGACCTCTCATGGGGTAGTTCATGCAGAGAAAGGCGGTCCTTGAAGTTTTGCAATTCTGAAATGTTTAAGGCTTTATAGGTAAAAAGCAACACTTTGAATTGGACATGGACACTAATTGGCAGCCAGTGCAGTAAGGCCGAGATTGGTGTTATATGTTTAAACCATGTTGCCTTGGTGAACAATTTGGCTGCCAAATTCTGCACCAGCTGAATTTTCCAACTATCTCCAAAGGCTACTCCACATATAACATGTTGCACTAATCTAACCTAGAGGTTGCCAGAGCATAAAGAGCAGTAGTTAGGCTCTCCCTGTCCAGATAGGGGCATAGCTGGGCCACCAACCAAAGTTAATAGAAAGCATTCTACGCCGTTGTGGCATCCAGAGCCTCATGAGACAGCAAATGATCCAGAAAGATTCTTAAGGTATGTACCTGCTCCTTTGGAGGGAGTGTAACCTCATCAAGAGCAGAGCAACCACCCATCTGGTCTAGGGAGCCACCCACTAGCAGTGCCCCAGTCTTATATGGATTGAGCTTTGGTTTGTTGGCTCTCATCCAATCCATTACTGAGGCAAGACAACGGTCCTGCATATCCATCGCCACACCTGAAGATGTAAAGGAGAAGTAGAGCTGTGTGTCATCGGCATATTGCTGACAATGTACTCCAAAAACTCTGGAGGTCCCTACTCAGCAGTTTCACATAGATGTTAAAGAACATAGGGGACAAAATCAAACCCTGAGACAGCCCACATTGAAAGTTCCATGGGACCGAACACTCCCCAAGCATTACCCTCAGGAAGTGAACATCCAAGGAGGACTGGTACCACCACAAAGTGGTACTACCTACCCCTAACTCAGGCAGCCACTCCAGAAAGATATCAAGGTCAATGGTATCAAAAGTCAACAATTAATTTGGCGTTTTGATAGTCTGGCCAAATTGATAGTTAACAACGTGGTGACAGAAGAATTTAAAATGGAGAAAGGGACACACAAGGCTGCCCAATTTCCCCTTTGCTTTTTATTTCGGTCCTGGAGGTTTTGCTAAAAATGATTAGAAGGGACCATCTGATTAAAGGTATTCAGGTCGGAGCTAAACAGTACAAACTTAAAGCTTTTGCAGATGATTTAGTATTGACATTACAGGAGCCAGAATTTAGTACCAAAAGAGTATTAGAATTGATTGAGGAATTTGGTCAAGTGGTAGGATTTAAGTTGAACAAGTTAAAGACTAAGGTTCTTGAGAAAAACTTAACACCGATTGGGAAAGAGAGGTTTCAGAAGGAGCGGGTTTAACACTAGTTAAGAAAGTAAAATACCTGGGGGTTAACATGACAGCTAAGAACCTAAACTTATTTAAAGATAACTATGAGAAATGTTGGTTTGAAATTAAGAAAGATCTTGAAATATGGTCGAATTTGAAGCTTTTCTTGTTTGGTCGAATTGCTGCTATAAAGATGAATGTATTGCCAAGAATGTTATTTTTGTTTCAATCATTGCAAATTTTGGACAAGATGGACTGTTTCAAGAAGTGGCAGAAAGATATTTCTAGATTCGTCTGGCAGGGCAAGAAGCCTAGAATAAAATTTAAAATATTAACAGATGCAAAGGACAGAGGTGGATTTGCCCTGCCAGACCTCAAACTCTATTATGAATCAGCAGCATTTTGCTGGCTGAAAGAATGGCTGCTTCTTGAGAACACAGACATTTTGGACTTAGAAGGCTTTAATAATGTTTTTGGGTGGCATGCATATCTGTGGTATGACAAGGTTAAAGCACACAAAGCATTTAAAAACCATATTGTCAGAAGAGCATTGTTTAATGTCTGGACAAGATATAAAGACTTACTTGAAAACAAAACCCCAAGGTGGTTATCACCAATGGAAGCGAAGGCTCAGAAAAAGCTCAATATGGAACCAAATGGCCAAAATATTGGGAGATTTTGGAACAGGAGGGTGATAAACTGAAATTGCAGAGTTTTAAGAAATTAAAAGATAAAGTGTGAGATTGGCTTCATTATTATCAAATAAGGGAGGCATACAATTTGGATAAAAAAATTGGTTTCCAGGTAGAAAAATCAAAATTGGAAACAGAATTGTTAGATCCCAAAACTAAGATATTATCAAGAATGTATAACTTGCTGTTGAAATGGAATACTCAGGATGAAATGGTTAAATCTGCTATGATTAAATGGGCACAAGATGTTGGACATAATATAATGTTTGCTGACTGGGAACAGTTATGGACCACAGGTATGAAATTTACGGCATGTAATGCCTTAAGAGAGAATATTATGAAAATGATATACAGGTGGTACATGACACCAGTCAAGCTTGCAAAGATATATCATCTGCCCGATAACAAGTGTTGGAAATGTAAAGAAAATGAAGGTACATTCTTTCACCTTTGGTGGACGTGCCCAAAGATTAAGGCTTTCTGGGAGATGATCTATAATGAATTGAAAAAGGTATTTAAATATACCTTCTTGAAGAAACCAGAGGCCTTTCTCCTGGGCATGGTCGGCCAATTGGTGCCAAAGAAGGATAGAACTTTCTTTATGTACGCTACAACAGCAGCAAGAATACTCAATGCAAAGTATTGGAAGACACAAGATCTACCCACCTTGGAAGAATGGCAGATGAAGGTGATGGACTATATGGAACTGGCGGAAATGACTGGCAGAATCCGAGACCAGGGAGAAGAGTTGGTGGAAGAAGATTGGAAGAAATTTAAAGACTATTTGCAGAAATATTGTAAAATCAATGAATGTTAAAATGATGTTGGATTGAAACGAAATGGCTTTAGCAACAAGGTTAAAAAGAGTATGAAAAAATGGATTGATAATCAGATGAAAATACGAAGCTATAATATGTTAAGATATAGAATTAAGATAAAAACAAAGAGGGAAAGGATTTGCTGAATTAACCATGTGAACTGGAATACAAAAATGGGAGGAGTGAGGAGGTCGGGAAACAAGGAAACAAAATATAAGACATGAAAAGATTGATTTGTTTTTAATTGTTTTTCTTTTATTTTTCATGTATTTTGTATTTTTTCTTTGTATTTTTGTACCTTTTTTATTATTCTTATTTTTTCTTTCCTTATTCTGTAACTTTGTTTTGTCTGTAAAACTTCAATAAATATCATTACAAAAAAAAAGTCAACAATTAAGAGGGACACATGTCTTTCCTGACAGAGGTCATTATAAAGAGCAACCAAAGCACATTCTGTCCCTAAAACCCAATTGAAATGCATCTATAAAATTGGCTTCATCCAACAGAGCCTGGATCTGGTCCATGACCACCTGCTTAAGAACCTTGCCAGAAATTGCTTAGATTTTCCAAATACAGGGAGGGTTTCCTAAGGAGTGGTCTTATCACTGCCTCCTTCAAGCAAGCAGGAACCACCTCCTCTCACAAGAAAACATTAATCACCTCCTTGGCCGAGCCAGCTGTCTCCTCCCCGCTAGTTTTTATCAGCCAAGAGGGCAAAGGGTTCAGAACACAAGCGGTCGCTCTGACCGATCAAAGCGCTATGTTTGTGTCCTTGGGTCTTACTGAAATTCATCCAACAGGACAAAGTAGTGCCACGTAGCCTCCTCTGCGTAACATCGGAGATAAGGTCTCACCAGATGCAAGTGATTTGGTCTTCAAAATGCTTTGTAAACAAGTTACAGTGAGCTACCATTGGTTTTGCTGCCTCCTTTGGGCAGACCATCAATGGTCCCACGCTACCCAGAAAAGCTCTGCAGGGTGGCCAGAAGCCCGAGTTCCACGAGACATTGGGGAGGCTCATCACATGCACCTGATGTCACATGTGCAACACATACATGTGACTTCACAAGTGTCAGGAGGAGGCAGTGAGGCCTGGCAAGGCCTGCCGCAACTGTAGGGAGGCCTAGCACGACCCAGTCCCTCAAGATTCGGGGCATGGGCATAGCCTAAGGCGGAGCAGGGACAGCTGCCCCCACCCCAATAAAGTAAATAAATAAAAATACTTAACTGGGTTTCTGCCCCCACTAATATAAAGCCTGGCTATGCCCATATGGACCATAAAGAAGGCTGATCGCCGAAGAATTGATGCTTTTGAATTATGGTGCTTTTGAATTATAGGAGACTCTTGAGAGTCCCATGGACTGCAAGAAGATCAAACCTATCTATTCTTAAGGAAATCAGCCCTGAGTGCTCACTGGAAGGACAGATCGTGAAGCTGAGGCTCCAATACTTTGGCCACCTCATGAGAAGAGAAGACTCCCTGGAAAAGACCCTGATGCTGGGAAAGATGGAGGGCACAAGGAGAAGCGAATGACAGAGGATGAGATGGTTGGACAGTGTTCTCGAAACTACCAGCATGAGTTTGACCAAACTGCAGGAGGCAGTGGAAGACAGGAGTGCCTGGCGTGCTCTGGCCCATGGGGTCACGAAGAGTCTGACATGACTAAACGACTAAACAACAACATGCCCATGAATGGAGGCACTAAAGCATGTCTTCTTTGCTGCCTTCATTGCCACTAAGTAGGCTTGATCACAAACCCCCAGCAGCGTTCAATGCATTTGCCCTTCTTTGCTTTGTAGCTGGTGTTACAGCTAGGAGATGCAGGTACAGGTCACAAGACTGCTGCTTCTCTCAGCTGCTAGGGCTGGCTTGCCTGATGGTGAAAGGCTCAACAGGTGCAAGGCCAGCAGGAGTGAGTGGGTAGCTGTGGGTGGTGAGAATATTTCTCCTCTTGCCCCCCCCCCCGATTCTTGCCCAAAACAGCAGTCAGTCCCTGGGTTCCTAAGTTGCCTCACCACCTCTCACGAAACTGGTGCTGCAGTTGGAGCGACTACTGTAGCCAAAGCCACTGCGGGGCGCTTTTGGTTTACTCGCTGTTTTTGGAGAGCTAGAGTCTGAAGCGCGCGCACCCACTGCCCCGCTCCTAGCTCCTGCTAGCACCAGGGGCTCTTGTGAGCGAGAGAAAGCTCACCAAGGGGCTGGGGCTTGTGTGCTCTCGTGGGTTCCTGTTGCTGGAGCCTGGGAAAAGAGGCTGTGGAAGGTACAGCAATGCCTTGGGGAAACACTGAGTAGGCGTTTAGGTGCGCGGGGGGGGGTATGTGTGCGTGCAGGTGAAGTAGAAGTAGGGCCATCCCTAGCTTAGGACTTATGCGCACATTCCCCCCCCCACACACACACACCCTATTTCCAGGCAGAACTTTAACGCTTCTTGTCGGAGCGCAGGAAGTCCCGCTCTTTAAAACTGAATAAGAGCAAACGTCAGTGCGGGAGAAGGGGCGATTTGTCACCCCCTGGGCAAGCATGTGCACTCTCCCTTTCTCGCTGGCTTGGAAAGTTGCTTTTTTTCTTCCCCCTCTCCTGCCTTGTGGGCTTCTCCTCGCTGCTCTGATTGGCTCCCTCAATGCTCAGTGGGGCTTGCTTCGGAGCAGGAGGGGGGGCGGATGGGGACAGGCGGAGATCGACCTAACCCAGTTGCGCCGACCTTTGCTTTGTTTGAAAGCTTTGCAATTTCAAAGGAACCAGGTTTATGCAATAGCATGAACCAGTCAAGCAGAGAGAAACGCGTGGCAGTTTCTGAGCGGAGCGTTGTGGGGAGGGAGGAAAAGACGCATCCGATTCCATTCATTTATTGGTCATTTGAGGGCACCATCCACTGGGCAGTTCTCGGGTCCTTCGAGGCGTTTGCGCAGGAGAATTTCCCAAGAACACACCTTTTCAGTGGAGGTTTTTATTAACTCACGGCACTTGGAAAAATAAATAAATCACCGCCTGTGCGATTCCACGTCCAACATCTGACCATTTCTGTATGGTGGTGGTGTGGTTTAGAGCGTTGGAATAGGATCAGGGTTCGAATCCCCACTCCGCCATGAAGCTTACGGGGTGACCTTAGGCTAGTCATTTCCTCTCAGCCCAACCACCTATCTTTGTGGAAAAAGGGAGCAATGCGCCATCTTGAGCTCAGGTGGAATAGAAACGCAACAAATAAATCTCTAAGGCGTGTTTAAAAAACGCCTCCTTGTAATACCATCATTAAAGTTGGTTTGCAGAGCTCCAAAGGATTCTGGGGCGCTGCTCCCTGATATGGGGCTTACCCTATTCAGGATGTCTGGAGGTTTCGGCTGGATGATCTCCCGTATCACCGCAGACTATTAAATAAACTGCCATCATCGGTGCTTTTTACAAAGCACACGTGCTCTCTGCCTGGGTAACACTGACCAGCCAGGTCTACTCGGAAGCAACCCTTCCTCGCTGCAATGAGGCGGGCTTCCTAGCCAGCGCGCTTGCTGAGGATAGCAGCTCCTTCATACCCTACGTTTCGGTTATGTACTTTGTTTTTAAAGCACAAATAAGAAAAAGTTTCACTTCCCTATTGGAAATCGGGGACAAACGCTGAGCATCGGATCGCTTCGGGAGAGGAACTTGGGGGAGAGTCAGCCTCCTCGCTACCTGGGGTTTTGTTTTTGGATCCGCTAAATCAGTGGGCAAAGAGCAGTTTTGTGGCTGCAGAACTAGATCTCTCCTCCCCATCCGCATCCCCAGCAGCCTTGAACTAAAAGCAGCATGCGCGCGCGCACAGCATTTTAAATGACACATCTCTTTCTGCTTTCCCCATTCTGCTTTTCCTAAGCGTCAAAATTATGGACTGTTCTCCGATTCTCCCCTGCAGTAGTTAGAAATATATTTCCTTTTTTAAAAATCATTACTGACGACTTGCGAGACAGGATTTAATGTTTATCAAAGGCTGTTTCATTTAACGTGATGTTGTATTTGCCATGTGAATTCATGGTTGTGATGCGAAAGCTAAGAACTGTTTAAAATGTTCCAGTTTGAATTTTCTTTTGTTTCTCCTTAGCCAATTTGGTCCTTTTCCAATCCAGCATGGAAACATGCAACTGGCATGTGATTAAATGTTCTTTTTAGTATGGTTTTTATTATCTGTGGTATGGAGTGGTTGGAATTCAGGTGTCACTTGACAGCACCTTCCTATGCATTTCTACGCAGAAGTTCTGCTGAGTTCAATGGGACTTACTCCCAGGTAAAGTGCCGTAGGATTACAGCCTAACCTATTTACTATTTCATGTCCCTGCTTTGTCAAGTGCACTTTACAGAAATGGTCCACAAAAGCCTGTGGCACAATGCATTTGCTAAATTTTAAAATCCCACCAGTATCTTTGCGACTTTATTAAAGAAGCAACAACGCAGTTCTAGCCGTGCCTACTCAGAAGTAAAGGAAGTTAACGGGGCTTGCTTCCACATAAGCGGGGCTAGGACTTCAGCCTTGAATGCTCATGTAAACATTTACAAATTGACTGCTTGTAGAGAAGGTAGCAGTCATGTACTCGCTTATTCGGGGAGGGCATAATGGCTGTGAATTTAGAAGTTTTCCATTTAGAAGTAATGAAATAAGTAATGAAAACAGATTTGGGGAAGCAGGTCTGGTTTATTGTTTTACTCATAAATGGCAGGGTTTTTTTATGTTATTTATAGAGAACGCAAGTGCTGCTTAAAATTTGAGTTAAATGCTGAGGTGAGGGCTGAGATTTGGAGATTTCAGAGCTCTCACTCTTCGAGGGACAACCTGCAAATTACTGTGGATTCCCCAAAACTGTTGAGGACTGTGTTGCTGGACAACTCCTGTAGTCCCTGCCTATTGGCCCTGACTGGGATTCATGTGTCTAAATGTCCAACAATTTCTGGAGATCCACACAGACTAGCCACCACCAATCTAACCCAGCATAGTTTATTGCAAGAAGCAGTGGTTTTCCAGAGTCTCAGAGTGGTCTTTAGACTCCTTTTTCTAAGCAGAGATGTGAACAGGATGGACACAGTGGAATTCAGTGCCTCAGAATGTAGTGATGGTCACCAGCTTGGACTTCAAGAGTAGACAAACTCAGTGGGTAGAGCATGACTCTTAATCTCAGGGTTTTGAGTACAAACCCTATGTTGAGCAGAAGATTCCTGCATTGCAGGGAGTTGGACTAGATGACCCTTACGGTCCCTTCCAACTCCACAATTTTAAGATTCTATGGTTAAGGCTATCAAATACTGTCAAGGGGGCAAGGCAGTGAGAGTCTTGGATTGGTCCTGCTGCTGTGCCTGCACCATGCCAGCCACTCCACTGGCTGCTGCCTCTAGGCATGTAGCAACCTTTTTCACAGTGGCATTCTTGTGTCTGCCTTGTTTGCAAGGACCATGCAAATTTGCCAAAAATGACTCAGTATGTTGGTGGGGCTGTGGAGAAGGCAGGAGGCAAAGAAGAGGTGACTCTTCCCTGTTGTTTTCATTGTATTAAAAAGCACCCATAAGTAACAACAGGAGAGGCACCATTCTCCCTCAGCGGTAAAATGCCTTGCACCTGCTGGAGGCTGTCAGTAACATGCAAGTGGAAAATGTACTGCAGGAATGCTGACCCCCAACTCCACAATGTGCAGGCAGTGTAATTGAGAATTGGCACATCAAGAGAAACTTGCCATTACTTCATTGCAGAAGAGAATCTCTACATGCAGAGTGTTAAGCTGGGCCACTAAAACTGCATATGCATCACACCCAGTTGTTTTGATATGCTTTCTGCAAATAGGGCAGCTATGACAGGACACTAGACATGTTTTGTATACAAGCTGCTTGAGGTGTCGAATGGAATCACAGGATTCTAGAGTTGGAAGTGATCCTGAGGGTAATCTAGTTCAACCCGCTGCAATGCAGGAATCTCAGGTAAATCATATATGAAAAATGAGGTGTGTACCAAATTCTGGGAAACTGGCACTGAAATCAGAACCTCAGGTGGATTACGTTAATTCAGAAAGTACATTTATGTGACTCCATCCAAGTAAACGGTAAAATCATCTGGAAATTTGTAATCTGTCAAATCCTGTAGTGTGAAGAAGTTTCCCCCCAGTCTTGATATAGAAGAGTAACTTGTTAGAAACTCCGAAAGCTCTCAGGCTAGCTAGCCAACATGAAAAACAGATGGAACAAGTCTGAGACCATCTTGTCTTCTGAGCCTTTTCGACTTGGCCTGGGAGGGAAAAGGACTGACTACAACTACAAAAACTGAGGCTGCTGAACAGACTCTTGGGCTGGGGTGTTTTTTGGGGATAGGGGTGTTGCTGTTGTTTTTTGTACCTTTATTTTACATCTTGTGATTTAGCTGAAATTGTTCATCATTTTTTGATGTCTTTTTATTGTCTATGACCACTTTTGCCATGTTGCAGTTACGTATTTTTTTCAGGTTGTAAGCAGTCTTGAATATGGAACTATAGAAAGGCGGCATACAATATTATGCACGTATATGTGTATATATGTGATTCATCTTGTGTCATGTATTATGGATAGATGTCAGTTACACAAGGTCTCACTGAAAACAATGGAAACTTAAATCCCACTGATTTCAATAGATAGTACCTATGCATTCTTAGAAATCTTTGCTATTGGTTCTTATTTTCAAATAAGTGTGCATCAGAATGCAACATCGATCATTAAGTTTTGATAAGACTGTATGCATATGCCCACAATTACAGTAGCAACACAGAATCAGAACAATTTAAATCAGACCAACTTAATACAGGTGCTAGGGCTTCTGCAGAGCTTGGACTTTCAACAACTTTAATGAACACCAGTGAACAGCTTATATCCCTAAAAATTCTTTTCTCTTGATGAGCTTGATAAATACAATTACAATTCGGGCAGGTAGGAGAATGGGGGGTGGGGAGGAGACACAAACTTATCTTCAGTTAAAGAAATGTTTACACCAATCATCATTGCATAACATCTCTATTTTAAATTATTAACCCAATTAGTGCTTTATTCACATTTTAAAAACTTGTACAATTTATTACAAATATAAAACAGTGCATTTTCCATACATTATCCCAATTCTGAGACAAAAACGCAAAAGACATGGAAAAAGCTTTAATTTTTATAAACATAACATTTGCACCATTCATACTCTTTTTTATTTTCTCCTCTACCCTTGATTCAAAAAGATCAAACTTACAACATACTGTAGGTTTATTTTTATTCAAAAAGTTACTTGTCTCAAGACATAAATACAAATCAGAAAACAGTACAATTAGGACAATAGAATGTGGAGGACAACAGGTTAAGGTAAATATATAAAACATTTTTAGTTTGAAAACATAAAGCTGTAAGAACTGCTTTCACAAAGAAACACTCCTTCAAGAGTAAGAAAAAAATCAGCTTAAGTTTAAATCATATATACAGTCCTTTCAGCAGTTCTATTTAAATGCAGTGGTGTGGAGAAGGGGGGAAATATAGGCAGTACGTTTTTAGACATGATAGTATGAAGCTAGGCAGATTGGCTCCGTGTGTTCATTAACCCATGATTTTTCAAAATAATTATGTCATCACGATACTTTAGAAAACCTATGGTTTATGGCTACCACAGCCCACAATTTGATTTTTTGAATGAATAAGAGGCCTTTTTAAAAATATTTGCTTATCTGAGGAAGTTATTGTATTGCAAGCATTTTAAGGCGCATGGAATGATTAGAAATTATATACCTCAAGAGCTGAGAGACAACTGACAAAAAATATACATATGTAATATAAGTTAACATTTCCTTTAAAGTGATGTGTAGCTGCCTAAGCCTTGCAGTGAGTTGATGTCAAAATGGCATAGATCCATGTTTTTATTTAGAATGGTTAAATTTAATTGTGAAAAAGTCATGAAATGAAATTTAAAGCTTAGCTTTCAAAGAATATTATGGGGGGAATTGATGAATTCTATTATCCAATTTAATTTACATACAGAGGAAATGTACTGTAACCTGTTAGAAGTATTAACCTGAAGACTGCTTGCAAAGACAGAGATAGATAAACCAATATAAAATACAAAATTAAAAATCATTTTTAAAGCATGAGTTTTCATGCTCATCTATTTTTAAACATTGTTAAACTTTCAATATATTTCTGAAACCTCATAATTTTTAAGTTGGAATTTAAAAGTAAGAAAAAACTAAACAAACTGCGCAATTATAAAATCAGCACCAATTTATATATATATATATATATATGTATGTATATTTATATATATATATTTATTTTATTTAGAATTTAGACCCCTATTCCCACACTCTAATAAGCTGTATATTTTTTGTTTAGATTTTTTTTTTCTGCAAACATACTACAATAAGCTTCTTTATTTGGAGACAAAATACAGTGGCACTACTGGAAGGAATTTCACAACATTACATTTTTCTTAAAGGACAAGCAAACTCTCAGGGTCATAAATGGGTAAGCAGGACTGATCTCAGTGCTTTCTGGCAGTTTATGGTTTCTGAATATTTCATGAATATGCAATAAGCAAGTTTTGGGAGGCTTGGGCATTTTAAGTCCTAAAATAGCCTTTGAGTAAAACAATCAGCTTGTAAGTTTATTTCTCTCTATGATTATTGTAAGTTAACCAATGCTTCAGTTGACCAAAATTTATAGCATTTCGCTGAAAAAGCTTCAAGTCCCTTCCAACAATTCAATGATTCTCTGAACCATCCCATCATTTCAGCTCATAATTTCAACAGTAATCTAGAATAAGTCATGATTATTTGAATTCTATCAGAAAAATCATAAAGAGGAGGGCTTGAAAATGCACCAAGCCCCTATCCAACAGCTACGAATTTCAAAAACGTGATTATTTACTATGATTTGGAAATAAACTAATATCACATAAATAAAATACTGGTTTGCCAACAGAAACTGTAGCTTATCCTCAAGTTGTTTACTTGTCCTTTATGTTTCAGGCAAACAAAACTGCCTCTTAAATGTACTGGATCTTGTAAGCACATCATTCTCCTTAGAGAAAAAATCTTATTTAGAATATCGCTGTATCTACCACATGTTTTTTTTATTTTAAAAATCTCTTCCACATTAGAAAACAACTTCAGCATGGTGTTATCGGTTGTACTGGAATTAAAACATTGATACCCCAAGAACCTAGAAGAGAGGAGGAAAATGTATGAAGTTGAGATCAGGTTGTAATTTTTTTTTTCACCAGTGTCTACAGCAGTTAATATCTATAAACAGAAAACACTTTTAGTGTATACACCAGCAGCGTGAAGCTGTCTGCCAGGCCTCTTATCATACAACATCCACTGAGAAAGGGGAGCCCTAAGTGTAGATGCTAAATCGCTGCTTGCCCTATCTGGGGAACTCTTTCTCAGTGCAAGCCAATCAGTGTGGAAAGAGAGAATGGGGTTGAGTTTGTGTGTACATTTTGGCCTTGGGACACTTTGGGTGCTGGTCCCTACTTTGGGCATGCTGCCCCCAACCCCCTTCCCCTGAGGGAGTTTAGCCTGAAGCAGGGAGTCCCACATCCCAGTAAATACTAAGTAGAAAATAGAGCATTACAACTTTTTCTCTTTTCCTCATGATGAAATTGGGTTAGTGGGAATATATAAAGAACTGCAAATCCAGAAGGTAATGCAGCTTATTCATATTTAAGCTACATGCAGAAGAAATGTAATGCAAATAATTTCAGTTGTGTTAGCACACCAAGACAATATTTAACATGAATCTGTAGAATACAGAAAGCAGGTCACTAGAAGTGAAGACTTTTCATTTTTCCAACTGTGGTTACATTAGAATTATTAGAACTGTACTAAAAAATATTTATGTGTAGAGAAACCAAGGGTAAAATTTGAATCAATGTGCATTTCCTTATATATACATTTCCGTATCTACCAGTTGTTTCCCTTTCAGGTGCCTATGCAAGAAAAACAATGAAATAGAACTTATGGATTGGAGGAAAAAGTTAAAAGAAGTCTAGTAAAGGTTATTGTTTCCTTCTGAAATTAAAAGCCAAAGTCTGTCTATTTCTAAAAACTACGTATTCACATTCAGGTAGGTAGCTGTGTTGGTCTGACACAGTCAAAATATATAAGAAAATTGTCCTGTAGCACCTTAGAGACCAACTAAGTTTGGTTTTGGTATAAGCTTTCATGTGCATGCACACTTCTTCAGAAGCTGTATTTACAGCTACCACAAGACTTTTTGATCAAATAATTTAGTATCTACTGCCATCTTGTGGTGCAATTGATAAAATGCTGCTACTTTTCCAATTCAAGCAAAAGGAACTGACTGATTTATTCTAGGCCAGCATTCCTTGGTGCACCTTCCACTTTGGCACCAATCCGCTGTGACACCAATCCACCCCTGCTGCTGTTCCCTCAATCCTACCTATCCCCATGTTCCCCAGAATGGAAGGCAATTGAAGTTTTTTAAGAGAGATGTTCATTTGCCATACGCAGTAGGTCGCTGCTATCTTAAACCCCTCAAATGCATGGTGTTGATTTTAAGCAATGCATTTGGGGGACCCAAGATTACAGCTGCCTACAAAAAAATCACCACCAACCCAAGGAAAGAAAAAGGCAGGAAAGGAAGGTGGGGAGAGATCAGAGACTAGGGATGGGAAGAATATAATGAAATGAAAACAGAGACAGGACCAAGAATCACACATGTAGAAAAGACATTGAGTCAGAGGGTGCTCTTAAAGGTTTATGACTAGCCACCCCACCACACCCCCCAACACACATTGGTAGCTATTTTGTGTTCACACCCATGACAAAAAAGGACTACTCTTGACAAAAGTGTGACAACCTGGGTTCCGTGAGGGGAAAAAGGAGGATATAAATGCAAGAAAAGAAAGGAAGCTGGAAGGGCAACAGGATGCTAATTTTAAGTGGATTGTGGTTTAGATTAAATACTGTAAAAATATGCCATTCATTATTAATTTTCCCATGATTGGATTCAAGAGCCTTTTAGCAATCAGGAAGCAGCAGCTGGGGTATCTGTGTGACTAAACAGTTTACAGATCACCTTCAAAGGCTCTTCCCAACTCCTATTTACTTAACCTGACCTACTTATGAGTGAATGAAATACAAGTCAAATAGAGTAAATATAGAGCCCAATAACTACAGTGGTACCTTGGGATGCAAATGTGATCCGTTCCAGAGCCCCATTCGCATCCCAAATAGAAAATATATTCTATGTTCTGCGCGTGTTTTGCCGCTTCCGCGCATAATGTCATTTTGACCATCCGCACATGAGCGAGCGGCGAAACCCGAAAGTAACGCGCTCCATTACTTCCGGGTTGCCGCAGAGCGTAACCCAAAAATACTTATCCTGAAGTGTATTTATCCCGAGGTATGACTGTAACACAATTGTTTTTACATTGGGAAGATACTCTCTAGGAGAAAGGTTATGTGGTGTTTAGTCTCTTATTTTTTATTGTAACTTTTGTTCTATTTTAATGGGTCCACATTTTCACTAGAGTAGTCAAAATCTGTGGTTCTGTGCCTCATCTCACCATGAGCTTCAGGGGCACTAGTACTGTAACTAGAGGTCAGGAACAATTCCCCTACTAGATACAAACTCAGGAGGAAGGGGCAGCCCATTTCATGGCAACCTTCAGGCTCAACTGGGAGTACTTCTGGAATGAACGCAGAATTTATGTGCTAGCACCTTCCAAGCTCTGAGCCAAGTAGAAAGTCCTTACCACAGCTGCCAAGGAGGAAGTGATGTTTGCCCTGACAAACTAATTTGTAGATCATCAAATATTGCAATTAAATACATTACCCAGCTTGTCATATCACACTTACAGATTCATCCATGATTGAAGCAGGATCAAAGAAATCTGGCTTTAGCTCTGTTCTCTCTCTCCTGTTCTTTGATGGTGGCTGAAAAGCAAACCAAGTATCATCATATTTGGATGTTTATTTATGCAATCTGCTTAGACCATCTAAAATTAATACACATACTTCTACGAGTTTTATTTAAAATGTGTCAGCCAGTGAATAAAATCCAGAGATCTGTTAACATTTAATTTAGTTGACATACTAGGCAAAGAAATGGTGCATCCAGATTTAGTTCGCACAAAAGCAACAATTGCAGCCTAAAACCTGCTGTGGCAATATCAGTGCAATGCTATAGCCATCTTATGAAGACAGATACAGCAGAGGAAAAGCTTTAAGATAGCAGTAATTGATTTTTCTTACTAAATCTATGTCCATGGTATCGAAATCCATGCCTTCATTGAGATCTTCAATGCGCCCTTCTGATGACATCATCACATCTTCCACAATTGGCTCCTCGTCATCCTCCATTAGACTTGTGCCACGTCGACTGATATTTAAATAGTAATACAGAATTTTAACTTAGTCGTGTAATACATATAACTTATATAAAAAATCCATTGGCATTTGCCATCAAGTTACTTACAGAAAGTAAGCACTGGCAATAAAAACTTGACTATTGGAAGCTCTCAAAAGTTTATCTCAAAAAAAAAGTCACTCAGAGAATGAAACAACTTTAAAATGTAATAAATAAATGTGTGAACAATGCCTAGCCTTTCACCAATATGTATGTTTGAAACATAAATTAAGAACAATCTCAAAGATACAGTTTGCATCAAGACCCAACACTAGCAGTTTCTAAAGAGTAAGCGGCTTCAGAAAGCATCAGATGTGCTAGTGCTTTGCCCTCCTTATATGCAGGCACATAATGCATCATTTTTAACTAACTATGAGAAGGGATTCAGCAACTCTTTTAAGATGATGGCTGCATTCAAAGGCTTGCACCACGTGAAATGACTGTCCAGGGTTCCAGCCAAAGACAAATATTCCTTAAGTGCAGTCCACATTGTATTCTCATTTGTCTTCCCATCTATATCCTGCTATGGCTCTGGAACTAGTGCAATTGCAATTCCTCCTTATCCCCCACCCCATCCCCTGGCAAGCTAGCTAGTACTGTTGATATAAATTTGTGTCCAATGTGGCAAACACTGCACCCCTTCCTTATCATCAGATACGCAGGGCAGAATGAATGGGTTGAGAACAGATGTTCCAAAAGAACATTTGATGTTTACTGTGATTTTATGCAACCCAGTCAGATGGGTGGCATTAATAATAATAATATTTTGTTGTTGTTGTTGTACTAGAAACTCCACCAATTTCAAAGGCACTTTGCTGTGTGGCATTGGGAAAGTTCATGTGAGAAACTTGAGACTAAACCCCCAAAGGAAGCTAGTTTCAGAGTACTTTAAATCTTGGCCAGATGTATCAAGGCACAAGGACTACAATTAAGAGATAAATAAATAAACCCAAGGACAAAACATACTAGCGAAGAATAAGCAACATTATATATAGGCAACTGTTGCTTGAGCTTACATGGCATGCTGCAGGTTGGTTCTCAGCTTCACGTAGTTCATGGCTGCTCTCTCCTGCTGCTGTCTCGCTACTTCTTCCTGCTGCCTTTGAGCTAACATCCATGTTACCTGCGTACTTGAAAGAAGAATAAACAAGATTTTAAAAGAAGGGCAGACCAAATATTTCAGTAGTAGCAGCAAAGCACAAAGGAGAGAAGTGTGTACATACTTGTAATCAAGTGGAGGTTGGTGGTGTTCAGGCTGCATTGGATAGACACCCATGTAGCTTTCTTCAGGCCGCAATCTTTTGGGCTCCCTCATGATGGTGGAAGTGAGCTGCGGCGTCTGCATCATGACAGGTGTGTGCATTGTCTGCTCCCTGTTCATCCACATGCTGTCGCTACTGCTGCTTTCCTCAGCTAAAGAGATAAAACAGCTTTAGAATTCAAAACCCTTAACTAAAACAACTAAACAAAACTGCAGTGATATAGGTCACGTCTCTAAGAGTACAGTGCACTAATAAAATACCCTGGCAAGAAACTATCATTTTGTACAAAGCAAAGCAAACTACTTTCACTTCAATGAGCACCTTTCTCAGATAGGGTACTTCCCTCAAGGATGCTTATTAATATATCTTATATATCTTGGAGTCTCTTGCCCAGTCTTTTAGTGTATTTCTCATCTCTGTTGGAAGCCGCCCAGAGTGGCTGGGGAAACCCAGCCAGATGGGCAGGGTACAAATAATATATTATTATTATTACTATTATTATTATTATTATTATTATTATTATTATTATTATTATTATTATTTGAGTCTTAACTGTCCTGAGGCACAGCTGCTTAAACTCTTCTGTGACTGGGTGCTTGCTATGGACTCCCCAGATCAGCCCCCGCTGCTTCCACTGTGATTGACATGTGTGAAGCCATTGGACCCAGAGCACACTCTTTAGGATGTAGAGAAAGCAGATGGGGTCTAGGTCCTTCCTGCAGCTGGTTTGCTACAGGGCTGCTCACCAAAACAATCTGCCAAATTCAGAGTAAAGGCCTGGTTAATCATGGGTGAGTGAGACAATCTGTGCTAGCCACTCCCAGCTCCTGACCTACCACTGTCCAATCCTGGATTGGCACAACTTCCCTGATGAATGCAGGGAAACCTCATTTCAGGAGGCTTTAGGTCATCAGGAACAAATGCCAGGGGGCAGATTGATTGGCAGGAATAGGCCTACCACATTAGCTGCTCAACCCTTTGCTTTCTGTAGCTCTGAGCGCTTCCCTCCTTTGCCCCTGCCTCCCTCCAACAAGACTTCTGGGCTGGAAGCACTGTACTTGCTAGGCAGTGCTGCCTGTACTGGTTACCTCCAAAAGATTAAGTCTTTGTCTTTTTCTTGAGTTCCTTTCTTCTTTTTTAAGTGTCCCCCTTGTCAGTAACTCCAAGAAAGGAAAGTCAAAGGAAGAAAAAGAGCTAGTGTAGTTGCACAGACCTGGCAGTAGACCTTAACACAAATAACAACAACATCTCATTCCCACTTAGTAGGCTCATTAACTCTGCCTGACTACTGGAGCAACTCACCTGATGGTCCCCTCCAGTACTGCAGGAAAAAATAATCAACAGGCATAGACTCAATGCAGAAAATCCAATTACCACTTGCCTGCAAAACATGCATCTGCAAAACCACTTCAACTCATAGAAATCCCTTTCTGGCCCTAACAAAAGTTTGCCCAAGGTCTGTCAGAAGTCACAGAAGAGCAACTATGGTTTCAGAAAACCACAAAGGGAGGCAGGATCACACAAGTCAGTGGTTTGGAGTACAATAAATATGTTATTTTCACTAAGCCAAATTAAGCTGAAAGCTTTCTTATTTTATATATGACAGCTGGGTCAGATCTTTGGAAACAGTGGGCTACAAATAGCTAAGGTTTTGTGAGAGAGGCCTTCCCATTAAATGAAATCAGGAACTGTACTACAGTTTACATTTTAGCACTTCTCAAGTTGAAAGCCAAACATGCTGCAATGAAAAAAATAAAAATCCAAACCTTCTGGTAGTTTCCGCTTCCCTGTAGCTGGTTTTGTTTTTTTGTTCCTTACTGTAGACCCTCGATTACTGATTCCACTAATGACTGACATAGTATCATCATCACCCCCAGCTAGCAAAGAGTTCCTGTAAGACATGAGTGGAAGCCACACATCTTCTCTTCGGAGAGACATCTGAAAAGTCATGAACTTCTCCAGATATACGTACCTTTAAGAAGGAACAATAAATTATTACCAACACACACTGGATATATATTTAACATACAAATATCAAAAGTAATGACACAGTTCTCTAAAGCTTTTAAATTCAAAGGTCTAAAGACAGAAACAGCATTTAAGTAGCAATTCTCCCTACAATAACAAAACAGCTAGCAGCCATGTCCATGTATTGCTTTTGTCAGCACAAACTCTAGCCATTCTTACATCTGCTCATTTTGTTTTTGGGTTATTATGTATTTTGTGTTCTCATTTGGTATTTGTATGTTATGAACCACACTGTGATCTTTGGATCAAGGGTTGTATACAAATTTAATAATAATAATTGTAATATTAATTGTAATAATAATTCTGCACCCCACTAGCAGACTGCATCAAGTTAGAAAGGACTGTTGAGTTGGCCCTAATCTGGAATGTAATAGCAAACAGACCCCTAGAGCTAGAATGGAATGGAATGGAATGTTGGCTCTGGAACTACTATCAAATTCTCCTCTGGAATTTTTGGTAAAAGCTATTCTTCTTCCATACATCATGGACAACCTACATGTAAATCTTGTCCTCATTCTAGTGTCTCAAACAGCAACAAGAAGACTTGGGCACTATGTCCCAGTGCTAAAGTTTGTCCTCCCACAACACTCTGAATCAATTCTATTTTAATTAATTATTAAGCAAACTGAAGATAAAGTGTTCCACATTAAGGCACAGCTATTCTCAGAGAAATATATTACAGAAATGTTCTTAAAAGAACAAATGATGATACTTAAAAGACATCTGTGTAGCTTGTAAGAAAATCCAAATATAAAGAATGTACTTACACTGTTTTTTTGTCTTGCCTGAGAAGTTTGGATGAGAACTCACTCAATATATCAAGAAATGCCAGATTTAATGGTGGATGGCTCTCACCTTGAGGGTTAGGCTCTTTAAAAGCAAACTCTATGCCGTCCCTGAAAACAATTAAGAATTGAAGTGAGCAGTTATAAGTTTTCACAAAGGGCAAAAAAATGAAAAACATACAGTAAGATTTCCCTTTGACATGAAAAGGCTCCAAAACCATTGATGCTAGAAAAATATTTCAAAAGGGTAAACAGTATTTTTTACATTTCAAATATTGCAAATCATGTATTTTACAACTGTGAATGAAATATTGTTCTCAATTAAAATTAAACATTTTAAATGAAGCTAAAAGGATTTTTCCTATTTGTTTTTGTATTCTCATGGAACACAGGAAATTCAAAGTATGACACTTTTCTTTCTGGTGTTTTGTGCACATATGAAAGTGCTTTATGAAACTCTACCCACTGCCTGATGCCCAACTTTGAAAAACAAAGGTGAAGCTAGGTCTTGAACCTCAGAGCTTCTTCATGCAAAACAGGTTCTCTGCCACTAAACTACAGCCTTATCATCATAAAAAAGCTTCAGGAATATCATGGTCTACTTTCTGATATGCCCAGCTAGGCTAGAAGAAAGCAAGCTATTGTGCAGCAGATGGAGTAAAATGTACAGACCTCCGAGGGGTTTGTGTGATAGTATTGCTGAAATTACAGGAAGTTACATAGGTGGTGAATCTTTCAAACTGAGGTTCACATATGCCTGGAGAGTTATATTTGGCCTCTGCACCACAGGTTCTACCCCTACCACAAAGACTGAATTGGCTAGAATTGAATATACTATTTATTTTAGACCTTCTACCTGCTAGAAATGGTGAGACTGATCACACATTAAAATTCACAAAAAGTTAAATAGTAATTCAAAACTCCAGAATGCATTTGTGTTTTCCAAAACAAAACAAAAAACAAAAAATGGGAGCAATTACTTGTGTAGCATAGCAATGGCTTCTCTTGTTTTCAGTTGATCGAGTCCAAATGTTAAAGCAAAACGTCGAGCTAACTCCTTAATGCCACTGAAAGTTGGTGATGATCTGTCAAAGTTATACCCATTTTCTTGAATCATCTCATTGAAAAGCTGCATAAAGAAAGCATTTTTCAGTCTTAATAAACTTTTGTATAATTTAATGCATAATCTGACTATTTCCCCAAATCTTACAAAATGAGCGTCTTCTACCAACTTTAACCAAAACCATCTTAAGAGCTAGTCTTTCAACATAAAATAATAACTTTGCTTACACTTCAGCAAGATATAAGTTTATAAAGACGGGAGTATTACTTATAACAATACAATGAAGTGTACAGAGCATTCTGTCTGCTGAATTCCATCCCCCAAAACTTGATTGAAGCTTACAATGTGCATACCCATATGTCAACTTATTTTCAGTAAACCTTTTGCAATTTGGTGTTAGTACTAGTTCTAAAATATATGCAAGGTGAAGAAGAGCATAGAAGATATGTGCTTAATGAATTTGGACATTATGAACTTGGGCATTAATATTAATAAGGATTTATTAAAGTATTTCAGAATTATCGTCTGATGGCCTGCAGGGTGATGCAAGCTGACAAATATTATTCAACCCATTAATTTACAGACTGAGGGAAACACATGGGAAACCCTGTTCCTTCAGGTGAGGGTAGTCCAACACATGGATGGCCCATGCACACTCGCATACATTTAAGTGATTGAATTTCTCTTTGAGAGAAATCACAAACATATGAAATGTGATTTGTTCCCAGAAATTTCCTAATTGTCAATGCTTATTAAAGTTAGCATTAAGTATCGCAGAGCTTCATGGGCATAACAATGGACTCAGATATAAATAGAATTACTCCCATAACTTGAGTAGCACTAATTTATTTTAATAAGGTCCATTTTTAGCAACCATTGGGATCAGGTACTTTAATTGAGGAAGTACTTACCTGTTGTAAACTGAGAATCAGAGTCTTTGCACACTGGATTTTATCTATTTGCCTTGTTTTACTCATTGTTTCTTTGATTATATCTCCATAATCATTGTAATACTACAAGGGAGAGAAAACACACAAAACAGCTTGACTTGCTGACAGCAAAAAGTCACTTCTTAACAGTGTCAAGAAGTCAATTGAAGAGATACTAAAAAAGGACTTTAAAATATTTCATTTAACTACAATTTAACAAGACATTCCCAGGGCCCAGGCAAGACATGCATTCTATCAATACAAGACATAAGGAAAACAAATGTATTCTAATATGAATCAAGTATATGAACTGTTTATGGTCTAACAGCCACACATAAAAAGGAAATATAAAATACTTGAAAAATGAAAACATGCTAGCTGACAGCAACCAGTTAACATGAAAGCCCCACCCCACCATTTTCAGAAGATCAGAAATGCTGAATTACCTTCATATATTGCTTAAAAATATCTGCAGCAGTATTCATTTCCACCACTGTATATACAATAAGTTTACAAAAAGCTGCAAGCAAATTTCTTCTTTTGTGCAAAGCTTCAATCTTACTGGCTTCATCATCCTGCTGTCCATCTAAGAAATGAAATAAGGTGCACAGCATTAAAAAATCAATTCTCATCAACTGGACCTTTATTAACAGCTGTTGAAAATGTTGTTGAAAATAACCTATGACAGCAGGGGGGGAAAAGTGACTACCAAATGCTTTGCTAGCTACACTGTATTAACAAGGCAATATTTAAAAAGAAAATAAAACTTTAAGTACACTGTAGCACAGAATAGTTTTCGTAGTTGATTTAAGTTCTCTTTATTCATTTCTTGTATGATCCCTTTCCAACTTTTTTACAAGAATTTACACTTAGGCTGGTATTTCATGGAATCATAGAGCGATCTTTTAAAGGTAACTGAAAGCAGGACACAATGCAAGGCCACAAAGTTCTAACTCTTGTAAATGACATATTCTAAGCTAACATGAGTTACTACAATTTAGACTGCAATGATGAAAATATGGTGAAAGCTAGGGCCTAATTCCCACTCAAGTGACAAACATGTGTCTTCACTGTACCACTTCAGACTGCAGCTGAGAACTCATGTGATAAGATAAGAAAACAGGCAAGCTATTCTGAGGAAGCCAGTGATTTAGTAGATTAAGGGAGAACCCAAGTCTTTTGGGTCATATTCAGATTCTGTCAATATGATTAGAAGATGATTTCACAGCCTTATACCTGCACTGTTGTTATCATCATCCTGGTCAATGAAGACATGATCGAGAATAAAACTCAACATTTCAGCTTGCAATGAAGAGTCAGGAGTATAAACTAGCGGCTCTAAGATGTCACGACCTCCTGACATAATCTGATGACTGAAGATCATTAATACATCACACAAAATTGTAAAGGCCTGCAAAAAATAATGATAAGAACCATAATTAGAAGAAGGAGTTTGGATTTGATATCCCGCCTTTCACTCCCTTTAAGGAGTCTCAAAGCGGCTAACATTCTCCTTTCCCTTCCTCCCCCAAAACAAACACTCTGTGAGGTGAGTGGGGCTGAGAGACTTCAAAGAAGTGTGACTGGCCCAAGCTCACCCAGCAGCTGCATGTGGAGGAGCGGAGACGCGAACCCGGTTCCCCAGATTACGAGACTACCGCTCTTAACCACTACACCACACTGGCTCTCGATTATATATATATATATTTCTGTTGCAGGCTGTTAGATGTGGAATTCCCACACCATCATTACATTGTGTCTGTCATATTATGAAGACCCTGACCTTTGACACCTGAGACGTTTTAGGACCCACCTTATTCTTCCGATTTTAAGCATTAACAGATTTTAGTATGATTGTATTATTGTGGCAAGGAATCCAATAAACAGTTATAGTCATCATCAACCAGAGATATGATATGCTAAACTTGTAAAGTAAGGATCCAACTAAGTTTCCCATTTATCTAAATATTAACCTTTCAAACACCAAAAGAATGACATCCAATAAAATAAAACAAAAACCTAATGAAACTGTCCCCTCCCCCAGCTTACCTTTTATTCTGAGGAGCTCTACTAAATCTAGTGAGAGAGCTATGTATTTTAGCACATGTATATTTCACCTTTCTAAAGGCAGTACCTGAGTAATTTCCAGTCCATCTACCATCCAGGCCCATGTGTACCTAGAAGCATTCTGGGTTGAAAATAGCTGAAAGCCCTTTTTTAAAATAAAAAAAATCAATTTTCTTAATTGATTGTTGGGCAGGGTGGTGGAACTAATGTAGGTGTTCTGGGGTACCAAGTTGCCATTGAGCACTGCAATGGCAACCCCAGGGCTAGAAATTATTCAACTAAAATATCAAACAAAAGTGTGTTTTCATATGCCATATGCTGAAACAATCTAAAGATACTGCCTTTCCAATATTCTAAAAGTTAGCATCCTAACAATTTGCACTATTACACAATTGAGGAAAATAAAGATTTGCTTAAAATTACGGTGTGTGTGTGTATATGTTTCTTCAATCACTTACATACAAAGGGGCCAAGTAGTAAAACAGTGACTAACCTGTTCTTTAACAGCAGTATTTACGTTGGTAAGGTAGTGCTGGCAGATTTGACAAAATACCCTCATCTGTTTCTTTAAGCGTAGAAGATCCTCCTTTGAAACAGAATGTTAAATAATATGCAATTCTTTAAATTATACTTGCTTGTTAAACAAAAAATGTATGTTAACTAAGAACTTGTCATAAAATAGAAATGATCTAAGAAAAGAAACAAAAAACATGTAGTATAATTGCAGCTTATTTGACCCTTGGAATTATACCCTGTGCAAGTTTCAAGCAGGTTTCTGGATCACACATTGCATTCCTCTGTTCTCCTCATTACACATAGAAATAAGTGGCTGAAAAGAGATGTCCCATTTATGTCATTTAAATGAGAGACCTCCCTCCCTCAGCTCAATAAATCCACCCTGCCCTTCAGAGGTCAGAAGGGTTACCAGCTGTCCTTCTCTCCCCGCCCCCCATCATACTGACAGGCACTTCAAGTAGCTTGACCTGGTGACACACTGCTATTACACATTTCATTCTATGAAACTATAGAATGTTATCATCATAACAAGGCTTACCTTTGTAGAACTGCTGTCAGTAATTTTTGCTAGCTGCCAAAGGATTACATAGTGAGTACACTGCAGAGCATGAATAACAATCTGTGTTTAAAACACAAGATAAAATGGTTATTAAAAAAAAGGACTGTGATTTTTGTTTTCTTAGATGTATTTTTCCTGTTACTGCTTTTTTAAATATACAAACCTGTTCAGGCATATCTCCATTCTCAATGCCTGTTTTTAATAACTTGTAGTTACAACCAAATAAATCCCATCTTGACAGATCATGAGCACTGAAATAGAAAGAAAATGAACAGTTCAATTTCATCACACCTTCTCTCCCACTTTGCAATGCACTGATTACTGTATTCCTTGCAATACAGTGCAAGCAGCACAGTGCAACTATCCTTAGGCCTTAGTTGAATTACTCTCCTTATAACAGATCTAGACATGTTATCACCACAGAAGAGGAAACCTTAGGTGGTCCTCATACCTCTCTAGGCCACACCTACTGCAGCCCCAACTTTTGCCTCTGACTCTGCCCACAACAGTCATGTGGCCCCCAGAAGGTTCCCCATAATGGAATACAACCCTTGATATGAATAAATATCCCCACTCCTGCTACAGAGTTCCAGTGTGCTTTGCACAGCACCAAGTCATGGAGGATGCAATGTGCCTGATTTTCCCTCCTTGCCCCTTCCCCTGTATTGGAAGAGGAAGGAAACAGGGGTAAAGGTAAAGGTAAAGGTACCCCTGCCCGTACGGGCCAGTCTTGCCAGACTCTGGGGTTGGTGCGCCCATCTCACTCAAGAGGCCAGGGGCCAGCGCTGTCCGGAGACACTTCCGGGTCACGTGGCCAGCGTGACATCGCTGCTCTGGTGAGCCAGAGCCGCACACGGAAACGCCGTTTACCTTCCCGCTAGTAAGCGGTCCCTATTTATCTACTTGCACCCGGAGGTGCTTTCGAACTGCTAGGTTGGCAGGCGCTGGGACCGAGCAGCGGGAGCGCACCCCGCCGCAGGGATTCGAACCGCCAACCTTTCGATCGGCAAGCTCTAGGCGCTGAGGCTTTTACCCACAGCGCCACCCGCGTCCCTGGAAACAGGGGTGCCAATCTGTAAATAGCTTTTTACTGTAGAATAGATTGTGGCATCAGCACAGTTGGTATCATTCAATATAAAATATATTCCTAAATGAACTTTCCAGATCTTGGTCTAGTTCTTATCTCAAATTTGTCCTGGAAAGCACTGAGCAACCATCCTAACCTCCTAAGACTATTTACGTAACGTACTGCAGAAATAATCTGGTTACCAGCAAAATTTAATCAACATCTCCTGTAAAGGAATGTGTCCCACATAGTCAACAGTAAGATAACCTGAAGACTCGGGAAACAATTGACTTCAAGCAAGTAATGAAACTTTTTGGAATAGTTAAGGATTCTTTTACTCTTTAGATAAAAATATGTTAAGTGTTGTAAGATTTGTTGCCTAATTATTTTAAAATTTTGCTGTCTGAAGCAGCATCCATATATTTGGTCTCTTTCATTTCATGTAGTAAGACAATATTTCTTTATTCTCTTACATATGAATTTCCTGTGGGTATAAGAATAAGGGTAAACTCATTGATATTTTTTTTTAAAAGCGCACTGTAACTCTAGCAAAAAAGATGCTGAACCTTCCCTCAGCTTAATATTGGGAGTGTACATAGAAGACACGTAGGTAGTGGACACATATACAGGTTTTTAATGTCCACCTTCAAACAAGACAGGACAGATTCATGCACAGCTTTCCCTAAGTAAGTGGTTCTAAAGAAAGAGCTAACATGAAGACTAACTGGTGGTACTCTCTCTCTAGTATTAAAAGAGTGAATGCCTCTTTACACAAACATGAAATGTGGTAATGTTAATAGGGGAAAAGACCAGCAGGAACAGAAGTTGGGCATATTGAGCAGAAAGTAGTCAAATGCCTGCATAATACATGACTGCTAAAATGATCACAGCACTACTGTCAATTATTTTAAAAATTATTTTTTGAAATAAATAGTTTAATTTTAGCACTTTTAAAACTTCTCAGTGATTAGAATTTAAATTTCTTATTAAAACAAAGAGTTGAGAGTTGCAAGAAGCGGACAGGCTGTTCCTGTACTTACTTATGAAAAGCAGTGATTCGCTTTAATGTTGATAGGACCTGATAAGCGTCATCTTCATCAGGCTCTTCACCCTGTTAAAAAATTATACGGTTGCAGTAAAAGTAAGTATCTTCAATAAATGGTAAAGTAATATTTTATGAGTAGCTCAAATGAAAAGCACTCACAAAATCAACAACTATCAATGCTTTCTATTTCAGGCCATATATGAAGTACTTGCAATTGTTGAGGTTTTTTGTTCTTACAAGGAGCGATGACCAGTGAGAATGCTAGCTTGAATGCTAAAGCAAGAAATAAAAAAACAAACACACAACTAAAACAAGATACATGCCTCTTGCAGAAAATCTTCAAGAAGTCTATTGAATTTGTCAGCCAGTTCATCCATTAGCTGACTTCTTGCAATGTCCACTCTGTTAAATATTGTGAACTCTTCATTACAGAGTGCATGGTACGTTTTAGAGCAAGCTTCCAAAACATCTGTGTCGGTGTGCTTTTCAACAATATCCCGGATCTGTCGCAATAAGGCATCCAAATGCTACAAAAGACAAATCAAAATTATCAAGTAAGCACAGCAAACATATTTTTTTCTGGTTATTTGATCAAGTAGAACAAACAAACAAACAAAAGTAAACAAACAAGCAAACCCAAAAGGAATTTCTTTAAAACTACTTATTTCAAAAGAGGTAGGTATTGGCTTCACCTGTTACAAGAGTTGCATTCTCTTGAAGCTATCTGCTCCATAGCCAAGCCTGCAATAGCCCCCACTATGGAATGCTGCTAACCCCCAATATACAATTATCTGTTTAACAGGAGGATTTGTTCAGTTTTTATTCCCTTTATTCTTCTATACTTGCAAATTTACTTACCTTTTCTAATCTCCCTGTTGTGTAGATTTCCAAATCAAAATATTGTGGCAACTGTAACAAGTTGGTGACTTTCTCTGCATCTACAGAATACTGTAGAAATTGATAAAGAAAACAAAGCTCAAATATTTTAAAAGAAAACAAAAGTGCCCCACATAATCATGTATTTGTTAAATTTTAATACCAGCTTTCTATCAAATTATGCATTCTACAATTCCAGACATGAGTTTCACCAAGAAATCAAAAATATTGATTATTAATCAACACTGTTAACTTCATTAACCAAGTAACTTCTCCAAATGCAATCTTTCTGTATGCCTCTTCAAGTACTGGGACCAGTGGAAAATTGCACAAAAAGGGCAAAGCACATTATTTCCATGCAAAAGGTCCCAGGTTCAATCCCTGGCTTCTCTAGTTAGGGCTGAGAAAGTTACTCCTGTCTGAAATCCTGGAGAGCCGCCCAGTCAGTGTAAACAATACTGAGATTGATTGACCAATAGTCTGAGACTCCATAGGCAGCTTCCTATGTAATTGTGGTCTTAAAAAGAGAGAGAAATAAATCACTCACTTTTGCTAACAGCTGAGGGAGTGCCACAGCAAAAAGTTCTGTGATCCTTGTCCTGTCATCCAACTGTGCTTTTTTCTCCTTTGCCGTAAGTACCTACATTGAAAGTGCGAGGATAGTTATAACTAAATAAGTGATCATATAAACAGTTTCAACAGTTGTTTAGTGCAACCAGTAACTTACTAAGTTATAAAAATGTAACTCATAGTAGACCCAAGAGCCTGCTGCGCCAGACCAAAGGCCAATATAGTCCAGCATCCTGTTTTCAACAGTGGCAAACCACATGCCCCTGGGAAACCCAAAAGCAGGACACAAGAACAATAGCTCTATCCCACTGCTGTTCTCCAGCAATTGTTATTCAAAGACATGCTATGCTGTACTACTTTCTGAAGTTAATATATAAAATAAAGAACAGGCGTGGCTCAGATGTGCAGCAGCTGCGCCAGAATCCCCACCCATCCATCCATGTGCTCAATCATTCCCAGTGACAATTATGTGTAGGGAATTTGGTACAGATGCCACATGTATGAACAGATTCATATAAAGGAGCAAACTAAAATTTATTGTTTACATTTATTAGTTGCTTATTAACTGAATCCTCTAACCAATGTACAACCAAAGTTAAGCAATGGGTATAGAATCATGTTTTCAACAGCCACACAATTTACACTACATAAAGTTATTGCATCGTAGAATTAATAAGTGCTAATGCTACAAAAATGTGCCACAATTCTATGACCAAATTTCAGTATTGGAACTTGGATTGCTTTACTCTGGTCTTTGAGACAAAAGATAATTTAGTTAAAGTTAAGATACTTTCACTAATATGTACACTAGGCATGAGTTCATCTTCCAATCAGCACATCTTACTTCTGATTTAATGTAATAATCCAATGAAAGTTAAAAGGCTTTTGGGACACAACTATAGGGTCTTTTGATACGTATTTTAACAATGCAACATTACTGACATTGTACTGCATCCATCTGTCACAACAGATGTGAAGAATTACCAACACAGTTTTTCATTTGCTAGAAAGCCTTATTATTAAAATCAAATATGAGAATGAATTCAGCACTACTGCCATACTATAAGTTTACAAAAACAAAACCATACCCGCTTTCCTGAGCCTCTTCCTACAGGCGGATGACATTCAGCTGCTTGTCTAATTGTACACAGCATTATTTCAATTAGTGCACTTTCCTGTTTGTCTGTTAAAGCTGAAATTATAAAAAAGATCAAAATATTTCAACTCATTTTTCCTAAGAACGTACCTGCTTATGAAGCCTTAGATATAAGTAATAAAGGTTTTCCACTGGAATTATGTTAATAGCTTAAACTTGCAACTGGGGCATCAAGATTAAGTAGAAAACAACAAATGTGTACAATTATGTATTTGAATTCAGGTTTGGAAGTAATAGTAATGTTTTACAGCTTTTGTACTAGATTCAAGGCTGTATTTGCATTTTAACGCTTTCTTTAAGAAGACAGCAGTATTATTTTTACAGAATAAAGTAAATGAGAGATTCACATGATAAGAACAAAGCAGGAGCAAGGGTACTGATCTGCAGAATTAACTCAAGGTACTGATTTAGTATTAAAATGATTTCAAATGTTTAATAAAATTATCAGGGATGATGTTTCAGTATAAATCTGCAAGACAGCATTATTCCTACAACCACAATACCTATACAGAAAAACTGAGGAGCAACCAGACATCTGTTTGTTTATTAAAACACATTTGCTGGTTTGACTATGAAATAGCGGAGGGGGTTAACTTTGTATACTAAAAAATCATGGTGAGAGACCAAGGGAAAGTGGATTTCGCTCCTCATCACTGCAAGATCCACTCTATAGTTCTCTGGAGAACTTGTTTATTAAACATATACATATTTCATTTGATCCCCAAGTTGAAGACAACAACAAAAATTCAACAGATTTAGGCTACAAACTATGCTTCATAAAGAGTATGTCCAATCCAAGAGTACATTCCAAGGAAATATGCATAGAACCAAACTGACCTATGGACTGCAAGACATATGGACTATTTGCTAACCAATGGTTGCAACCCAGATTTCTGTACACAAAAGAGCTTCCCTTTCTCTTCCGTGAGAAAGGAAACCTCTCCAAACTCAAAACCCCTTCCCAACCAGACTATAAAGTCTTCTTATGAAAAAGTTTGATGCTGAAGAATACAGTGAAATCTTACGTTCTTCTCCATTGAGTGGCTCCTCCAACAGAAGACTATTCATACATTCCCAGTCCTTCAAGAGGTCAGTGGCACAATCCCACATGCTGTCCACCAAGTAAGCAGCATGCTCATGTAACTAAAAAAGATTCAACTGTATTTAACATTTTGTCTCAGGAAAACTAGTTAATATGTATACCCCAATAGTTAGGAAAAGCCCTACTGTTGTTGAAGCTGTGAAAGAGCTAATACTAATTCCTGTTATTTATAATTTCAAAGGGAAGTGTTAATATTGAACAGAATTATGGGCAATTAACCAGGAAAATGTTTTGTTACTTGTTTGCAGTTACTATGATGACCCCTTGAAACAAGTGTATTTAAGCATCCTGAACTGGTTTACTTATTCAGAAATGTGTGCTGCATTTTAATTGACAGTGACAGTCATGGTTATTTGAAAGATCTAATCACAGCAAAACACTCAAGGAACCTCAAATCAGACAACTCTTCTTCTCCCCTCATGCTTCTATTATCAAAACTGTCAATGCTAAACAGTGTCAGCAATAATCATAAAGGGAGAGATTTGGAGGTGCACAGAAGAGCAAAGGAAATGTGGCCTATGAGTTCAATCTTCCTGGCCATATTGTTTATATTCATACTCTTAAAAGAGTAGCCAAAACTTTTCATGAACTCATTTTCCACTAATTACTGTAGCCAAAAAAATATAGGCCTCGGCCTCACTCTAGGCAGCTGTTTAATCATCAAAAACTACCTCTACAGTAAAATAAATAATCCCTTTAATAAACAGATTTGTAAAGACATCCTAGTTTAAAAAAAATGTTCAACAGATACAGTGGTACCTCGGGCTACAAACTTAATTTGTTCCGGAGGTCCATTCTTAACCCGAAACCGTTCTTAACCTGAGGCACGCTTTCAGTAATGGGGCCTCCAGCTGCCACCACCGCACTGCAATTTCCGTTCTCATCCTGGGGCAAAGTTTGCAACCTGGAGCAACTACTTCTGGGTTAGCAGAGTTTGTAACCCGAAGCGTTTGTAACCCAAGGTACCACTGTATATAAAATGAACTGTGGCAAAACTATTTTACTGCTCTTTTAAGCAAATTGCTATACTTGGGTGAGACACTTCTTACTATTCAGAAAGTCTTGAATGCCTGGTATGCTCTTTTGGAAGAAATCACCATAAAAATCAAGCATTTATCTTAACTATAGTTCTATAAAATGAACAAGTTACTCATGAACATACCTCACTTTCCAAAAAGAAAAATACTAAAGTCTTGACAAGGTTAGCATTTGGACCTTGTCTCCCCCGTCTTTTAAGAATTCCATCCTCTTCAGGGTCTCTACGACTAAAAAGCCTTTCAAAGCAAGGGAACAAAAAAACAAGCACCAGACATTTATTGCTATATCAAAAATTGCTGTATATGCATTTACTAGACAGATGATGTTTTCAAGAGCAACAGTTAACTATTATTAACAGGTAAAAGTTTGCTCTTTTATAGACAATATCCAATTGTTGCACCCTACTGATGCAGTGAACTTCCATTTGCACATGTGATACATTTTATTTCTCATTTTCCTTGCTGTCACCCATGCACCCCAAAATCTGCTCCAGTGGGTTGAGGGACCCTCTGAGATAGATGGGGCGGGGGGGAGATGTAGGGGGCAGAAGAGGAAGGGGAATTCCCACTGTGTACACTGGCACTATGTGGGATCTCATCCTCTATCACTATGGAAGGGTTGCCTATAATAGGGTTGCCACATTTTGAAAAACAAAAAAGGGGGCACATTTTCCAACTTCTACTTTCTGTTCTGTCAGGCAAATGCTGAGGCACTTTCTTGCATATTCACCTCTGGCGACTGAACACTCAGTGGTCTAGTTTAAATATGTGTGTGTTGTGTTGGGTTAGGATAGCAGGAATGCAAATACTTGCACTTAGAATCATAGAATTGTGGAGATAGAAGGAACCCTGAGGATCATCTAGTCCAACTCTGCAATGCAGGAATGTGCAGCTGTCCCATATGGGGCCTGGACATGCAACCTTGGCATTATCATCACCATGCTCTAACCAAAGCAGGGAGTTGAACCAAGGTGCTTCTGGGTGCAAAGATGTTCTTGGCACTGAGCCATAGTCCCACTGAAACAGATACACAGGAAGGAGCCTTATACCAAGTCTGACTCAATGCTCTGTCAGATTTTATCTGGCTCCTGTGGCAGTTTCCTTCCTGGGGTAAAATCCTAAAAAAAAAAAAAGCTCAACAACTTCAAACCTAAAAAACCACTTCATTTCCGGCCCTCTTTTTAAAAAGTTTGCACACCACTGGCCTACGCAGTTGCTTTGGAACGTCTCAGGGCAGCAGTATTACCACACACACACAAATGGCTTTAGTCATTAAGGTCCCCAAACCATGCATGTTTTACTTGGGAGGAAACCCCACTGAACTGCTGGAATTTACTTCCAAGTAGAACACTGCCCCCAGATCAGAAACAACCCTTTCCCCCAATGATGCCCAAATTGCTTCTTTTGTTTATTACACATTGTATTTTATTGTATTATGCTTTGAATTCCATAAAACTATACTTATCTTAAGTCTGCATAATACCTCCTGCACTCCACTAACCATAGTTAGTGGAAACTAGTTTGCAAATCCTGGTTTATGATCATCCAATTTGATAATCAACCATAAATTGTTATTTGTCAAGTCAGATATCACACCAAAAAACCTAAAGTCATTAACTGAACTGAACCATAAATACAATAACCACCAGGATTTTCTGACTGTGCATTTACTAGAGCTGTGGCATGCAGTGAAAGGCACAAGATGTCCACAGAGTGTGAGCACAAGATGTCCACAGAGTGTGAGCAGCCATACTGTATGAGACTTTTAAAGGTCAAAACGAGCACTTCAAATGGGGTCCAGAAACAAACTTTAGCCCCTTTATCAAGCGCCATTTGGTTGGAACTGACTCTTGACATAGGCCTGTATATAGCACAGTACTGAGATATCCTGCTCAGGTGGAACTAGAGAAATAAAACTTAGTTGTGATATTTGTTTGTGTAACTTCCTACAGTCTGAAGCAACTATACTGCATTCGATTATTGCTTCCCTCATGAGGAGAGACTTTGTTTAAAACATATCCATAGTATGCTTATTACAGAAAACATTAACCATTTCATAAGTGGTACTTATACAAAAACATTATCCTGCCTTACTTTTTATAAAGAAATTCTCCTGCTGCTACAGCTACTGGACGATGGGCAGAGTAAACCAGGTGGTAGACATTTTCACAGTCTTCTGCAGTCAGGACTTCTTCACTACTCCTAGAAATGAAAATAAAAAATATATATCCCAAAATCTTAAGGAAGAACGAAGAGATTCAAAGTTGATGTTAACATTAAAATCAAAAAAAGGAGCAAAGTGACTAATATTTCGATGTAGACAAAAATAAAAGTACAGAAACAATAATCACAAAGCCAACAGAGCTAGGTTTACAATATAAAAGCACAAAAATACATATCACAGTAACAAACGAAAACACTATGCATGCACCCCACAGTTTAAAAGGCCATAGATAGTTTAATTAGCCAAAGGACTGGTAGAAGAGGAATGTTTTTCCTTGGTGCCTAAAGTTATGGAACAAAGGTATCAGGTGAGCATCTCAGGGGAGAGCATTCCACAAGCAGGGAGCCAACCCAGAAAATCCATTATGGTTTTGCTGGCCTCCAGACCTCTCACAGAGAAGGCACACAAAGAAGGCCCCAGGTGATGACTGAAAGGTCGACTGGTTCATATGGGGGGAGGTGGTCCATGAGGTATTGCAGTCCAAAGCCATGTACACCAACCGCTCAGGGGTTGCATAACTAGTTTCATTTTACTGAGTTTCATTAGCTGCTTGTTAAATTTGTGAACAGCTGTATAAAAAAACGGTAAGTGATCTGAAGTAAATGCTGACAGCTAAGTTATCTTTGCCGCCAACAGTTGACATGTCCCATAGCTACCAGAATTGGTTATGAATGGAGTGCTGGTCAAGTACTACAGCAGTTTTATATGTAATATTATTTGCACTGTGGGAAATGGGCCAAATTCTCTCAGACATTTTTATTCAAGTATAATGAAATGTAATTGGCAATAAAATGATATAATGGAGACAGGGTGAATCCGGTTGATTGCTATGTAGTTGATAGCTGCAGCTGCTTGGAAACTGGGTGAAGATGCTGTAGGAATTCTTACACCACCTACAAATAACTTCCATGAAATCAGTGGACTTCTAAAATTACCACAGCAGAACAGGTGACCTCACTAAGTCAGTTTAGGCTGCCCTGCTGCTCACTGTGGCCATGAACAAAAAACCCACCAAAGAATTTGGGCTCTTAAACAAATATATCAAGGAATCATGACATTTTCTGGCACAAATGGCTGTTGAGAACTATTTAAAAACCTGCACAGAGTATCCCAGCATGATAAAAACTGAATCCCCCCCTCCAAAAAAAGATCTTTCACAGCCCCATAAGCAACATAATAAAAGTGACACTGCAAAACAGATATTCTATGTTCAAAGATTTGTCAAAGTGCACGTAAACAAAATTTAACTCCATATGTTTATATTACACACATATTACCCTGAAATACTTACTGTAAAACAAGAGTAAGTAGTTTTATTGCTTGCACTGCCACATCATATTCTTTGTCTAGAGTCATAGACACAATTCTATCCTGAAGGGGGGGGGGGAAACAAAGTTTTAAAATGACAAGTGTTAAAAATGGAAAGTCTGGAATGCTAGCTTAAATGAAAGAGAGAGAAAATGCTAGCTTAAATGAAAGAGTAAAAATACGAACCTTGAATCGACTGGTGAAGAGCTCCAATTTGGAATTCAGTTCTTTATTATAATAAAGCCCTTGCAAAGCTGTAAGACATTTGAGTCTTACCTCCCCTTGCTAAGAAAAAATCAAACACATGGAGGTTTTAAATATCATTTTTCAACATGACATGCTGCATTCATTGATTGAACAGCTCTACGTCTATTCTAAATCAAAGTTAAATGCTGCAGGTCTTTACTGTTCTTGGTTTGTTGCTGTCATATTAATAACCAAGCACTCTCCTGATCAAACAGGCAATATTCCCAAAAACAATATAATCTTCCTCACTATGATTGTGACTGGGATCCAAACAACTACTGGCTGCATTCTAACATGGTAATCCATAAACATGGCTTACTGTGAATGAACAGCACGCTACTGCATGCTGGCAAATTGCTCCAGCTGCTCTCGTTCCCGAGTGAGGACAACAAGCTATAATCCAAACCAGAGCTTGTAGTTTGTGTTTCCCAAACAAACCACAAATTGGGAAAGAGCCTTAGGTTCACAGATTGTAGTTTGTAGAGAAAGAAAACCATGTGCTGGTTCAGACATTGATAGAAACTAAGGTTGCTGGTTGATTGCTCCTGCTCACACTAGGAGAGAAGTGCAGCAGGAGCGATTTGACAGTGTGTGCTAGAATATTGCTCATTCACAATAAACCATAGTTTATGGCTTACCACACACCAACAGCCTTCCTAAAAAGCATTCCAGGGTTATAGCACCACTACTGACAAGGCACACTGTCAAGAGCCTGATGAACATGTGCATGCAGGCACTTTGGTCCCAAGCAATACCCAACAACTTGTGAAACGCTTTTGACTCAAAGACCTCTTGGAATGTAATTCATATAACTTAACTTTTGTGCTTCTCCATTTTGCTTAAAACCAACAGATAATATATATTTAACATGTTGTACCTGTACTGAAAGTAACTTTGTTTAGTTTTGCTGCTTTATTCTCAATAATTCTAAAAACCTTGAAAATGGACAAATGGTACACAGCATCTTACCTTGTCATGCATTGTCCATCCCACATATTTTAAATAGCTGTCATTGAGAAAGGCATCACTATACATTTTCATCCAAATCCCAATTTCTTCAATACAGATTGCTCTTATTTCAGCTATTGCATCCCTGGAAGAGAATTGAAAAGTAAGTAAAATATGATAAATAAAATAATCACAAGCAAAGCTTAACCCGTTCTATAGCACAGAGCAACTGAACTCACCTGTATCTATGAACAAATACACCTTTAAAAATTGCATTCATCATATTCTCTATTTCATCCTGATTTTCTTGGAGCTGAAAAATACATTAAGTGCCAAATGAAGAAACTGTAGTTTTAAGAGATATACTGACACAATACATGTCTATAAAACTAAAATAATTCTCAAAAAAGATTACGGGACAGGTGAATTTGTTTAAATAATTGCATATTAACAAATCATTTTCACTGTGTGAACACTACTACATGCCATACTGGTATGGGAAACTTTTGGCCCTCTAGATGTTGCTGTATTACAATTGCCATTCGCCAGGCTTCCTGGGGCTGATGAGAGTTGTAGCTGCAACAAAAGCTGGAGGGTCAAATGTTCCCCACATGCCATACAGTAGGATAGCAACATGAATAAAATATCCGCAAAAGTTTAAAATTATACTAATGAAACAATGAAGCTTGAAGATATGCTTACAAGAGTGCACACAATTAGGGGGTGAGGTAGAGTGTTTCTTTTAGAGAAAACAATATATGAGCATTGATGAACTTTTGCCCCACCATGCTTTCAATCAACTCACTTTTACCTTTTGCAGAGAACCTAATCATCTAGAGACATCTAAGACCAGAGAGTGGAAGGAAGTGATTCAATGTTGGACACCATCCCATAAAAGAAAGCAGAAGCTCTCTTAAGAGCAATGTAGGGGGATTAAATGACACTAAGTTCAGTTAAGAGGCTCTCTGAGCCCAGCTCCCCAGTTTGGAAAGAAATGCTTCCTTGGCTCCACTTGTTCTCAGGTATGGTGCACATGTTGGGAGAAGAGTCACTTTGACTCTGCCCAATAGTTCTTTAGCCAAAGTGAGATTATCCATGGAAAAGGAGAAGATAGAGTGCATAGGAAAAGAAATATATGCTCTACATCCATCCTTTGTACCCAGATGACATGCATGTTGACTATTTACACTATTCATGCTACAGGAACTTTGAAACTAAAACTACAGCCATTGTACTTCAATATTTCAATACTTCAATACTAGAAGATATCTGAAGGCAGCCCTGTTTAGGGAAGCTTTTAATGTTTGATGCACTATTGTATTTTAATATTTTATTGGAAGCCGCCCAGAGTGGCTGGGGAAACCTAGCCGGATAGGCTATTATTATATTTATATCGTGCCTTAGGCACAGTAAGATCATTGTCAGCTAGGATCCAAATCCTGTGAAGACTCATGACACAGTAGCTAAATTCTGGAGGTAAGAATTTCATAGAAAAACTAATGCTCAGTGCCACCTAGCAGAAAAGTTTTGAGGACCCACAGTAAACTAGACTAAAAACTCATTTTTTGGAGAAGGGGTAAAAAGGAAACTCCATTGTATATAATGTTCCACACAGCACAAATCCAGCTGGTGGGAGTCAACATAGTCTTTTAAAGGGCTGTCTTGGTTAGCTTTCCTTGAAACAAGCCTACACCCATGGATAAAATAATCATAGAAATAGCTGATATTTTGCCTATACAGAGAAGGAGACTGTCACCTTTTAAGATCTTCATCTATTTCTGTGCTTATTTTGTTATAGTTGTGATCTGTGCAACCAAACTCTTCAATATTTTATTGGGCTGATTTTTAAATGAAATCCAAAGTATTTATAAAAGGTGTTTGTCACTTGAGCTTTCAGATTTACAGTATTCCGAAAATAAATGATTTAGTAGTATTAATCTAGTAACCAGATGCTTCTCCAAAAGTGTACAGTAAGTTCCATGTATTTTGTATTGATGTGTTATTATCTTTCACGTAGAGACATTATGAACTCTTGCAAGCCAGGAAGAGATCATGAACACCTTTGACATGTGGCACACTGCAATCTTAGTAGCTTTGACAAGTGATTATTAACAAAAACTTCTAACATTAGGTCAACCCACTCTTTAAATATGCTACTGAGATTCACTTATTGAAGGGTTCTTGCTAGAAAGGGTCATTCAGGCCTAACAAAGGCTTTTTCCACAATTGCTTACACGTCTTAATTCATTCGATACAATCAGGTTTGATCTGAATTTACATATTTATTTATAATATTATTCAAACGCTTAGCAGTTATGGAAGACCCTATCTTGGCGTACTGGTTTACTATATGATTGGGGTAATTTAGGGTCCTTGCCTTGTTCTTCATACAGTACATAGGCAAACAATGGAACTCACTCTTTAAGGAGGCAGTGATGGCCACCAACTTGGATAGCTTTAACAGAGGATTAGACAACTGCATGGAGAGCCCACCTCTCCCATGTGGTCAATGGGTGACCTTAGGCATGCCACTCTATTTGAATCTTTTGCACATTTGGTTGTTGTGTTGGATGTGTTAAAACTTTAAAATATTAAACAAATTCATGGAGAAGAGGGTGTCAATGGCTACTAGCCATGATTTCTATGCTCTACCTCCAAAGTCGGAGGCAACAATGCTTCCAAATACCAGTTGCTGGAAACTGTGGGAGAAGAGAGTGCTCATGCACTCATGTTCTGCTCCCTGGTTTTCCACAGGCATCTGGTTGGCCATTATAAGAGCAGGATGCTGGACTAGAAGGCTCATTGGCCTGATCTAGCAGGCTATTCTTATGTTCCAATAACTAAGCAATGGCAAGATAAATTTCACAATCAACTGACAGCACACCTCATTTTGCATCAAAATCTTTAGAAATTAAAATAATTGACAAAGGCTCTAACCTCTTTCCTTTTTTGTAGCAAGAGCTCCAGTCTATCATTAGCTCGTTTTACAATTATTTTATTTCGTTCTGCTTCATACTGTCGTTGTGTATTGTCCATGTTAATGCTCAGATTTAATGCCACATTCACTAATGCAGTCATCAGTTTCATAGCTAAAAAGTATGAAAGATAAAATCACTTAACGTGCATGTGTTTTAAAAAATAAATAAAGACATTATCAAGACTGCCAAATGAGACATAGAGACAAAACCACTATAGTACATTTAAATTAGACTGCTCAATGTAAACAAGGCTGCAATCTTATACACACTTACTTGGCAATAAGTCCCACTGAACTCAAGGGGACTTACTTCTTAGTGGACTTGTACAGGGATGCACCATTTGAATGATTCATTCAGAAATGGAAAGGATGGTTACATGCAACCTAGATAATATTGATCTTAATGAACCACTATCTTGATTTGCCTCTATATCTTTATTTTCTTATTGGAGGAGATATCAAAACAGGCCCATTAGAATGACTACAGTATAAACATATGAATAATTTATTTTATTTTTCTAAATTAAATTACAATCAACACATGCACACATAGAAATGTATGTGTACATTTGTATGTAAGTTTATAAAACAAAAACTAGCATAAATAAGAAATGTCTTCATTTATATAACAACAGGAATATATTTTCTACAACAGTATAGTATCTTATTCCATAACCATTTGAAATAACCCGAAACTTTTCAAAAATGCTTTTCAGTACATATGTTTTATTCAGAAACTCTATCCTATTTTTTGTGGATGGGTAGCAATGAAATCCCATGTCTTTGCCTGGTACCAAAAAGCTTTCCTAGGGGCAGAAGCCAGGGCAGATATTCTCAACCATAGCCATATTCTCAAGGACATTTTTCCAGTTGCATCTGCTTTATTTCAGAAGGCAGAGACAACAAAGCATCCACATGCTAACATTCAGTAATACAGGAGGGAGTCCAGTGAGGATGATCTCAGTTTTTGAATATAGCCCAATATATATTTTATTTTACTGTGATTATTCCCACTTTAAGGAAGACAAATAGATATCTATTTTATCAAACTATGTTTTTCTCTTTGGCTTACTGCAGATTTCTGAACCAGTCATCGCAAATTCAATAAAATATGGGAGAAATCATTATTCAGGATGCCTTTTAAGACTTAAAAAGAGAATACACAAAATCATCCTAATAAAGACTGCTTACCTGCCAGTGTGCTAGTATGTCGAAATGCCCTGACTTGAGAGTCTGATAGTCCTGTAAGTAGTGAAATGACTGTGTCCATCATATATTCATCATATATGATACTATACTGACACTGCCGGACCAATACTCCAATAAACTCACAAAAGCTTGACTTAAATTTCTTCCACTGAGGACCAGCCATGGTAAGTGGATAATCTCCACTATCCTACAATAGGAAACAAATATATGTTAATGATATTTCATATTATTGTTTGTTAAAATATAAGACGACTTGAGGAACTAAAACAGCAGAAGTAAATGCTGTAAATGTCAGCATTCTTCAAGACCCAAGAAATGCTCCTCACAAAAAGGATTATCATTGTTTTCTTTAGTACATAAGATATTCTAAGTTTTATTTTGCTTTCCAAAGTGGAACCAAGATTTCTGCTCACCACAAAAACATAAAAAAAATTTGCAGAACCAAAACTCTCAAGGCAGCAGGTGCATTTGAACATGCAAGAATAATAATAATCACTCTGGAATAGCCTTGGGGAAAGAAGTTATTTTAAGAAAACTACATAAACTGAGATGCCAACAAGCAGTTTTCAAAACAACGCAGGGATTTCAAAAGAAACCAATGAGAAGCAATCTGTAAGACATCCAGTTTACTGTTGAAGTCAACTGTCCTTTTTAGCTCTTGAAAATACACACTTCTGGAGAGGAGCTCCCTTAGTAAGGCATAAACTGATAACTTCTTCAGAGCAGAATATGTATGGCTCTTGTGCAGTTTATTACCATTGTGCTAAGAAATACAGCTAAACCCTTTTAGATGAATAGTTGGAAGCAGTCTTGGAAAAAAAACATATTGAAACAGTATTTCAAGGTTTAAACAGTAGAATGATATTTGTGTAGGAGCATGTACATACATATGTAATACTTATCAAATATTCCACGTCTTTATGACATATCATATTGTTTCTAAACTTAAATACAATATTAAATCTAACAATGTCAAGAATATGAATATGGCTGTTTAACAGTGCCCTGGGTTAATATCTTTTAATTTATCCCACGCAAAAATTCTCAAAACTCCACTGTCCATTGTTTTCCTCATTACTGTTAAAAGCCATTATTTAACATTGGAAATGTATATTCTTTTAAATGTCTTGCTTCCAATAACTTCTTTGGGACACCTATCTCTATTCATGCTTGGTATTTCATCACTCCCCTTAAAACAGGGGTGGAGAAGCTTCTTTAGCTGAAAAGCTGTAGGCTCACATGGGTAGCCCTCTGTGGATTACATGCCCGTGGTGAGTGGGGCCAGCGACATGTGGGACGATTCTTACTTTTGTACAGTAGGCTACATTCCAGACATGCAAAAGCCAGGCAGAGGATTACATATACAAACACTTCTACACACAACAGGCATTATGCACTCAAGGAGGACATAGAGCAGAGACAGGTGTGGCACAGAGAAAATCTTGAGGGCCCAATAGAGGCCTGGAGGGTCATATTCGGCCTCTGGGCCAGAGGTCCCCCACCCTATCCTGAAAACCAGTGTTCAAAATTCACTGGTCGCCAGTCACATTTCGCAACTCACAACCATCTACTTGGTGACTGACATCACCATCTGGCTGGCTGGCACACAGTAGCATTTCTTGCTGCATACCAGCCAGCCAAGCTGGAGAGATGTCAGAATCACCAGCAACTCTTGACATCTCCACAAGTCGGCAGCGTCTTTTAGTCTTTTACTGTCACACTACCACAAAAGTCAGCTAACTCGTGTAGTAGCATGGCAGCAAAAGACGCCACTATGCTCCAAACAACCCATATGTGGAGATTTTTGTTGCTGGCAACTCTGGGTGGAGAGGGGGAGAAATTAAGACAATGGAGCCAGGAGGAGAACAGAAGCTGCTTTATTAGGGTGATGGTGGCTGAACCACAGAGCTGTCCGGAACACACAAGAACACACTTTCCTTGAACTCTGTTCATCCTATCAGAAGGATACACGAGAGTGGCCCCAACAGAATTATCTGCACATTAATACCCTGCCTTCCTGAACACCTGCATGGATTAAACACCACTGATTATTTTTGTCATTTAATATCACTGCCAGGGACACTTGGGAGGCCAAAGCTGCATGGTGTTCATCTTTTTATTCCATAAACATGCAACCTAACATCTCAATAAACTAAGTTTCCAAGGTTTATTTTTTAATGAGTTACAGAACCTCAGGGCTGCAAAAGGATGTTTGCAAAACAAGTGAACTTTCATACTCCAGAATGAAGCTCAGAAGGATTTCTAACGTTTAGTGGATAGGATTTCAGAATTGTGGGCTCTAGTCAAAGCTAATCCTACTCAAAGTAAATCCATTTAAGTTACGAGGCATAGCTAACAGGGTCATTACAATCAATGGGTCTACTCTAAGCAGAACTTATTTGGCTACAACCCACTGTCTGGCCAGGTATTTTTCTCTTAAGACAACTCTTTGGTCCCTAGTGGTTCTCTGGACTCTCTTTTACTTCCGTGTGTGTGTGTGTGTGTGTGTGTGTATCCCCTTTGACTCTCTTCTACTGTTATCACTGCTATCCTTTCTTTTAGGACCAATTGACACAACAGTACTTCACACTGAAGTGGGGTGGGTGGAATTCAGACAAGGCCATCAGCCTTATGAACGCCTCTTAACTCACATGGTGTGGCTTGCTACTTTCTGTAAAGTCTTTGAAAGATGGCTTGAGCAACATTAAAAATGGTTGTGCTAATCAGCCATTTAGAAGCACAGGAAAATTTTGAAAAGGAAAATGGTTATAAAAATGATAGTTAATATATAGTTATTTGTGGACTTAAACCATATTGTGACATTTTGTGCCTTCATGGCACAGGACCTACATTTCTTTTTCACAAAATGCATATACCAATGCTCATGGTCTCCTCTAAGTACTCACATTCATTTTTATCATTCCAGTTCCAAGAATACTCAGTAGACCTGGTTCCCACCACTTTTGCTTAGTGTTATAGTTTTGTAATGCAATCATATGAAAGTTTATTCAGAAGTAATCTCCAGTGAATTCAATGGGACTTACTACCAGATAGGTGTGCATATAGAATTTTCAGCCTTACACCCCGGAGAAGTGGGGTTAAGACCTTAGTTTATTTATCACCCAGTGCCAACTTTGGGTGGGAATCCATTAAAGAGCCCTGTCAATGGAAGCCCTGCAGAGTCAGTGTGTTGCCCCATGACCTGGGAGACCAGAGTTTGAATCCTCACTCATCCATGAAGCTCACTGGGTGACTTTGGACCAGTCACCATCTCTTAGCATACCCTACCTCACAGGGTTGTTGTGAGGATGAAATGGAGATGAGGAGAACCATGTACACTACTTTGAGCTTCTTGGAAGATAAATGTGGGATATAAATACAATAAGTGAAATAAAGGATTTCTGCTTCTGTAATGGGGCTTTATTCCCTTCCTCCACAAGCCACCCTCCAAACTGGCTTGGGGGGGATTGGAGTAGCCACCACCACAGCGCACAGGGGCAAAAGAGAGGGGACTGTTCCATCCGGCAAGTCAAAAAGCTTGCCCTGACAGAATGATTGCCTTAGTGTGATGCTGAATTCCAATCCTTTAAAAATCAGTGAGGCTGTTTATTTTTTGAGGTGATTTTTATTCCAATGGAGACTCAAACATTCCACTGTGGTGATCGTAACTTAGGTTTAAAGTGCCATTTGGTGGCTAGCTTACATATCTGAGTTTCTAGCACTGCTTAAAACATCCCTTCAAAAGAGATGCCATCATTATTATCTGCATGTTTTAACTGTAAGTTCATTTCCACTGCTTTTACTTATTAACTTTCCACCCTACCGCTATCCTTTGTTATGCAATGTATTACATCAAACATTTATATCCTGCGACATGATAGTTCATTTCATAAATGCATGACAAATTTTCTAGAAATATGTCTAACATTTACCTCATCAAATTCTTCAGTCATTTTCCGAATAATTTCTGAGTTTTGCATATGTCGAAACATCTCTGCTGTTACAACCCCTACAAGTAACAAATAGTGATTTAAAATCACATCATACAGTATCACAGACCTTAACTTCTGTGGGGTGGAAAAACGTTATGCAGGAACATACTAAACTGAAATGTCATTTAATGTTTGGACAATAAGCACTGTTTATGTATACAAACAATTACAAATTCAGGCAAGGCCTGCTTTATAAGCTGCTAACGTGCAAGTTTTTATACAGTTGGCTGTTAGAATTTTCTAAAACATGTTATATGCTATATTGTATGCCACCTCAATCTCTGGCAAGTCACTACAGAAATATTGTTAATAAATTAATCCTGAAATATTATGATCCACAAACACATGAAATCCTAGTTGGCAGCCTAAGATCAATCCACAATGTCTTCAATTTTTACAAGCAAGAGAACCGAGGAGGAGGAGAGAGATAATAATAATAATAACAATAATAATTTTATTTATTCCCCAGCCACCCTGGGCGGCTTGCAGCACATATAAAACATAGTAAAATATCAAACATTAAAAACTTCCCGATATAGGGCTGCCTACAGATGCCTTTTAAAAGTTATGTAGTCCTTTATTTCCTTATGGTACAGGGCTTGTTCTCAAGCTAATAAAACATAGTTTATTAGACTGAGAAAGTGACATCTGAACCGAGTCTTGCTCTCCAACAACAAGAACTGAAAATACTGCAAACTATGCTATTTCTTCTACCTCCTCACTCACTGCAATGTTTGTTTTTTTAAGTGTTTATTGAAGAAGATTTCTCAAATCTTTAAAGAAGAGGCAGCTAACCCATTCAAGTGAATACATTGTTTCCTCTCTACGTGACCATTGAGTTGTGAAATTTAGACATCCTATCAACTCAAGCCATCCTTTGCAAGCCTACTTCAAACAGTGATTTCCAGTTCTGATTTGCTGGCTGGTAACAAAACTCGGGTTATAAATTCAGATGCCATGACAAACCATAGTTGTGCTTCCTTAGCCATACTTGGGCATCATGTCTGAACTGAGCTACTCTGTGACAGGCAAGTCTAATGGAAACATGTCTAGCCAGCTGTGCTTAAGAGAGAGAGTGGTGGCAGGCATTTGCAAGCCAAGCCCCCACATTTAAGTTGAATAGTTAATTGAAAAAGGGTGGGATTCGAATTTTTTTTTAAGTCTGTAAGGAAGTAAACGCTACTTCCAAATACACTTCTTACCTTTACAGCCTGAACATTGAATAAAGAAGTTGATGAGATCAAGAAGTGCTATATCCCTGTCATGTTTGTAGGATTCTATCCAGTCATCTACCACAGACTAGGGAAAAATAAATAAAGCCACCATTAAATACACTGTAACTACCTTTTCAAGATGCAGCTCCCACCCACCCCAAAAAAGCCACCAATCAAAAAATTATAATAAGCTCATAAAGTTCCCTGAACCAGTTATTCTAAACAGCAAACTAAGTTGCTTATTTCTTTACTTTCTTTCATTTCTCAAAGTATTAGGCTATATGCATTCACTAGCAGAATGTTCCTCTGCTCACACAAAACAACTTTCCCTTCTCCTTCCCCTCTGCCAGCCCTGCTCCAATTGTGTGAAACAGAGAAGTCTAAATTGTTGTGAACAAAGTATTTTGCTTGTAAGCAGCTTCTACTGGAGAAAGAGGTAAAATGTTTTAATCAAGCAAGACAGTTCTCAGTTAAAACTATAGCTTGCAGATTGATGACAATGAGACAAAAGAGTTAGGTACACTGATTTTAATCCAAAGGTGCCTTTCAACTCAGATGCTGCCCCCTATGAGCAGAAGGGTACCTTTGGATCAAACTATTTTTATGTTTGTATCTAGATACAAACAAATGATTCCATTAACCAAAATAGTTTAGAAGTATTAAATAAACCTGCACTAATAATGCACACTAACTCTTGAGATTTGGAATTTAGAAAGTACGTCATTCTGCCAATACTGGTAGAATTAGCTTCATAAATTAATTTCTGAATAGGTAAAGTCAAAGGACCCCTGGACAATGAAGTCCAGTCAAAGGCAACTATGGGGTGTGGTGCTCATCTCACATTCAGGCCAAGGGAGCTGGCACTTGTACATAGACAGCTTTCAGGGTCATGTGGCCAGCATGACTAAACCACTACTGGCGCACAGAGTCTTGGGATTATGTTCTCCCCCTCTGAAGGAGAACTTTGGAAGTTTCACTTAATAACAGCATGTCTTGTTATCAATATTTGGGCAAACTGTGGTCAGCCTTAACTATGGTTTGCTGAAACAAGCAAGTTTTATCAAGTTGCCTTCACAGTCAAAAATCGCACATGTGTTAAACTGCTGTTAATATTGTTCAATAGAAATTTCTGCCTTCCTCCTCATAGCTGCACCAGAGAAGGAGAAAGGATTTTATGAGCCCAGGGCTTTACTGGAACTTAAAATGCTAAAACATTATTTAGTTTATGTTCAAACATAGCCAATATGATTATATGTTCTTTTATTAATTTATTCATGAGGTCATGCTCAGTTTATAGCCAGAGTGGGGAACTGAGGGACAGATTTGAGTTTGGACAACTTTCCAGGGGTTCATTCCAACGGTTAGACAAACAAACAAACAAAAACAAAGAGAATAATGCTAGTATCTCTCCCCCTCCCCATAGTTGTCTCGCTGTTAAAAAATTTATGTTTTAAAATATAACATCAAGGATGTGCATAAGAGCCCAACTCTTTAGACAGTTTCAATTTTATAGAGTGCTTTATTTACACTGCTTGAATATTCACTTTAAGACCCCCTAAAAAGACTTACCTGCATAGCACTCTTGCCCATTTTAACAACTTCAAACAGCATCATGTTTTCCACACCATTCTGCTGGTGATGCCCATTCATTCGATTTGGACCACCAGGCTTCCCTGCTCCGTTTCCAACTTTCCCCTTCTCTCCTGTACCTTTTTTCCCCTTTTTACAGGTCTGTATAAATATCAAAAGCAAATCTATTTATTAGTTAAAGTATAATTGAACTATTTCAGGCATTATTATGTGTTACCAGAGGTTTAAGATTTTGGAATCTTTATTTACTATAAACCACTATTAGCACCCGTTGTGTTCTACCAGTTTATATTTGCTGAAACAAAAGTTTTCAACACAAAGACCAGGATATAAAGGGTTGCATGTACACAGTGACTTTCTGGCCTGCCCATTCTAGTAGCAACCTATCCCTGGTAAACCTGCCCCCAAAGATGTGTGAACACTCTGGAACACATTCCATGAGAAGAACAGCTTCAACTTGAAGAGAAATCTGCAACCTCCCCACACACTATTACACCAACATTATTCGGATTCAAACAAGCACTTAAGTCACCATTACTGCATGGTTAAAAATTCATTCAAAAATTATATAAAATATAAACCAGCTTTATTACATTGCCACCAGTCTATATGACTGAGAATGCCAGATACACATACCTTTCCTTTTCCTGGTTTCTGATTTTTTCCTTCAATATCTTCAAAGTCAGTATCTGAAGAAAAATGTGTTTCAGACTCCCTAAAAAGACATATTTTATATTCTTGGTAAGTATGCCTTTATTTTGAAAGTGTTTTATTTACCATGTCTATTACCTGGATACAAAATAGTTTGCCCTGGCTGAACAGGGTTTCAATATGAACAGGTTTCAATACAAACAGGAAGGTACATGTCAGAAGCGAGCCAGTCCATGACAGTACAGGAGTGGTATCAGAATATGATACACACCATGCCAATTCAGAGAGGTGGAAGGATGAGAGCAGAAGCTAGGAAACCTTGAGTTAATATGTGGATAAAGAATATTTCCTACCCATCATCTGCAAAATTTAAATGGTGACAAGAATACTGCATACATAACAATGAAATTTGCATGCATCCATATCAGTTTATCTTCTTGATGCAAGCAGATACTTCACTTAAGCTGCAACTCAAAATAAACTTACTACAGTGTAAACCCTACTAAGCTCAATGGGCATAACTTTGAATAAACTCCTAGCATGATTTGCAGGAAGCAGCAAACCAACAGACTGTGTGCAATTAACATCAGGTGAAAAAATAAAATTTAGACAGCACACGATTTAAAGGGGGAAAACAATGCAGTCAGAGTAACACTCATTTCTTTGCTCATCCTTAGCAAGTAATACTTTTGTAGTATCTTAAAAAGAGCACACTCAGCAGCCCTGTTTGAGCCAGTTGTGAAGTAGTTCATTACCTACACCACTGGTCTTCCACTAGTGGGTCTGGAATCACTAGTGGGTTGCAGCTTGATGCAAGGTGAGTTGCAACAGCAGCACTACCTTCATGTGACTATATGCTAAAAGATTAAGAAAGTGGGTCTTGGGTCTGAAAAGGTGGAAGACACCTGACATACACTACCCCAAATCTGCAAGAAATACCTCCAACACCTCCTTGATCATTGAACTTATATGGTTTAAAAAGCCATTACATCTGAAGAAGTCACAAGACAAATATTTATGGCAGGTACCCTTTGATAGTGGCTAAATTGTTCAAGCAATCTTTTTAAGTAATATCACATAATTCTTTGATGATGAAATGATGCTAGGACTACTGACTTAATATAAGCCATAATTTTAAGGCACATATATAATAGTATATATCATTGCTGTTGGGGGGGGGGAGGAAGATGCTTTGTGGGTTTATCATTTAACATTACTATTTTAAGGTACTTACTGAAGCAGAGCAAAATTAGTTGTTGCTTCTTGAGCTGCTATCATTTCTTTATCATCTTCTGGAGCACTACTGTATTAAAAATGCATTCAAAAAGCAGCTGTAGTTTGCAAAAGTAATTGTTTATCACTTTATTCTCTTGTTGCAGTAGCCTATACCTGTTAAAAAACAAACAAAAGGTTAACTCAATTTACATAGCAGCTTGTGGTTTTAGTTGCTCTCATCAAATATATATTGTTGCTTCTTTAAAAATAGCCCCCAAAGATAAAAGAAATAAAAGCAAGATATACTTGGGATTAGTATATATGCACGTGAAATATCAATCTCAGAATTGTCTCACTGTGCTCCTGGGAATATAAATGCCTTCGAGAACAGAAAAGATCAAAGGTTCACTGGATCTAGCATCCTGTTTTCATAAAAAATCAACAAGATACTTCAAGAAACAGAGAAGGCAAACTGCAATCTTCCCTACTGTTTTCCCCACAAACAACAGCTTTTAAGGAGAAAATCATATTCCAACATGGAAGTTCCACTTAGTTCTCTCATAGTTAACAGTCAGTGAGAGACCTACAAATTTGTCTAGTCTCCCTTTAAGATCATGTAAGAAGTCCATGTAAGTTATTACATCTTGTAGTAGCAAATTTCAGATTAACTGTGCCCTTAGAGAAGAACTTTCTTCTGTTTCCCCCAAGTTTATTAATGTTTATGCATTTCAACAAGTAGCCCTGTATCCAGTTATTCAGCACCATTCATACTTTATATGTATCAATTATTTCACTCCTATGAAGGTACTCCAATCCCTAGAACATTTTGGTTTACCTTTTCCCAGTCTTTTCCAGCTCTGTAATACCTTGTTACAGGCAGAATGATCAGAACCATACAGAGAATTTCAAATGTGGCTATACTATAGATTTATATAATGGCAATGCCATACTGGCCATTTTATGTTCAATCACATTCCTAACAATCCCTATTATTTGAGAAAATTTCTACTTGAACATTGAATCCCTTGAACATTTTGGGTTACCTTTTCCCAGACTTTTCCAGCTCTATAATACCTTATTATAGACAGATGATCAGAACTATACAGAGAATTCCAAATGTGGCTATATCAGTGATGGAGAACCTTTTAGAGACCGAGTGCCCAAACTGCAACCCAAAACCCACTTATTTATCGCAAAGCACCAACAATGCAATTTAACCTGAATACTGAGGTTTTAGTTTAGAAAGGGAAGTTGGCACATCCATGTGGAGACACAGTGGAGCAATAAAGTGGTATCTCAGTTTTTGAACGGCTTAGTTCTCGAACTACTTGGAACCTGAACACTTCAAACCCGGAAATGAGTGTTCTGGTTTTCGAACTTTTTTCAGAAGCAGAATGTGCTCTGTTCTAAGTATAACTTCCATTTTGAGTGCCACACTTCCGTTTTCAGAATGAGGAAAGGCGGGCTGGGCAGCAAGCGAGCAGGCATCTGCTGCCCTCCAGCACTTTGTCCCTCCACCATTGCAGCCACAACAGCAACCACCCCCTCTTCCAGCTCCGGAGGCGCTGAGTGAGGGAAGGCTGGGCTGGGGCAGCAAGTGAGCAGGCAAGTGGGCTGCTCTGAGCTGGATCGGGGCAGCTCAGCTGGGGAGGTGCAGGCTACGTCACACTTTCCATTGAGGAGTTCGCGGCTGCACTCCCCTCAAAGGAGAAGTTTAAAGGAGCCCCCACCTATGCATCAGATCCCCTGCAACCCTGTGAAGGCAGCCAACCTGAATAGTTGATGAGGTTGGGGACGGTGGGGGCTGCCCGGAAGCTGCATCTGAGAGCCCCTGCAGGCAGCCCCTGAAGGCAGCCAGGTGCTCTTCAGCTGAGCTGCCCGCTCCCACTCCCGCTCCTAGGGGATCTCTCAGAAGTGGAGGCTTCGTGCTTCCCAGCTGAGAGATCTCCACCCTGCTCCTGCTTGCACACAAGTAGGAGTGGGAGCAGGCAGCTCAGCTGAGGAGCAGGAAGCATCCACTCCACTTCTGACTCCACTCCTATTGGCCCTGGCCAGAAGGTGTGTAAAGCCTCAACCTCACAGCAGCAGGAGAAAGGCGGCTGCTCGGAACTCTCTGCAGCCCACCAACACGTCAGCGCACTTCTGAGCGTGTGCACAGAGCTGCGCCCCGCCCCCCAGCAGAGGCTCCCCAAGGGAAACCGTGTGCCCTGGAGGTTATGGCTCCGTTTTGCGCGCACATACCCTGGCGCCCCATCCGAGATGCTTCTACTCACTTGACAACTCAACGCACTGGCCTCGCCTTCTGCCGGCTCTGTCCTGGGGCGATGGCGCGCGTGCCCACAGAGAGGGCTCTGAGTGCCCCACCGGCACATGTGCCATAGGTTCGCCACCACTGGGCTATACCATAGATTTATATAATGGAAACACAATACTGGCCATTTTATGTTCCATCACATCCCTAACAATCCCTATTATTTGAGAAAATTTCTACTCTGCATTTCTTACCTCAAAAGCATTCCCAGATTTTAAAGAAGAATTCTCCTTAATGTTGGTAGACAGAGACCTAAAGGTGGCAAGTGGACCAGATCTTAAGCCATTGAGAATCTTTCAATTTACCGATAGGGTCAGTCTCTCACAGCAATTCAAAGTAGCAAGTGGAATGGACTGGGGCTGTATGCTACACACTGGGAATTACTTTGCAGTTGCACAGTACACATTACCACTGTATTAAGCAAAATGCTTGTTCACCAAAGACACAGCAATGCATTTTCATTAACTGCAACTATGGTAGCCAACCTGCTATCAGTGGTGACACGCTTGTCCAATTCCTGACTGTGGTTTTTAACATGTTTAAAATACTGTAAGCAATAGCTAATTACCAGATGGTTCAAGTGCCTCTTGAGAGGTTTCAAGTTGAAAACAAATGACAAAATTGAAGACCATATACAAACATTTCAGTTGTCTAAGCTTTAAATCCAATTAATCAAATTAAAATATTATCAAATGCAACTGAACACTATATTCTTTTAATTTTACACCAAAGTCTTGAAATGTAATTTCCTGGCAGGAATAAAAGGTTAAAATTCATACTGCCACTAAGTGATGCTAAAACACAATCAGCTTACTTTAAAAAAAGTGTATCATGCTGGAAGATCACTTGGTGGAGCTCTAGCCCAAAGCTAAATAAGACAGGTCACCCAGAGGTTGACCTAGCTATTTCTTGACAGGAAGTTTAAACTGTAACAGCTAAGGCAGAACAATATTATAATGAGTTAGAATTTATATTTTGCAGCTCGCTAAATAAAATTACGTACATAAGGTACTCCCTCACTTTAATCATGCAGAGGTTGAAAAACCCCAACAGCAACTATAAGAACACAAACAAACCCCAAACCTGCTGCAACAATGAGGAAGGTAGTGATTTTACAGAGTTTTGCATCGTTGATTAAACTCATCACATTAATATATTTGAATATTTGTTATATTAGTTAATTTTCTAGGTGACAGCGTGTTTTCAGTTGTAAGCTAAAGATTCTGCCACAAATGAACAATCTGATTTTAGAGCGTTGCTCCATTAAGAATTATGCAGATAAATGTCCACTGAAAATGAGAATTGCAAATAGAATGAGCCAAAACTGATCAAACCTCAGGGACAAAAATATCTATATCACCTCACACAAAATGTGGCTCTCAGCCAAATGTTTGGAATGTTCCCATTGAAAAGTAGAATGACTGTGAACTGACACTGAGCAAGATGAAAACGCTACAGTGAATAATCCAAGATAGGCTCAGTCACACATGCAATTCATCACGTGATATGACTACAGCCTATGTGAACCAGGCCCATCTGGATTTAAAACTATTATTACTGCATATTTCCCACGAGGGCTTGATAATGAAGCCTACATATGGAGCAAATATTACTGTTCAAGAAAAGTACACTCCTGAAGGTCCAAGGTGGGGAAAAAAATTATAGTCTGATGCAGATACTGTATAGCATTGCCAAGCACTGCTAATTTTCAACAACAACAACCACACCACCTGCCCTTCACCCTAAGGTCACAACCATCACCACCACCTGCCCTTCACCCTAAGGTCCCAGGGTGGGTTACAACAATAATAAACACAACATTATAAACAGTTGAAACTACATATAATCACAAAAATAGGGCTTGTCTATTCAGCTTCAATTGACCCACATCCAGCTCATCATCAGCTCCAAGTGCCTCAACTGCTTCTCCTAATTCATATGGAACAGAGAGACATGGCTGAGTGTCACCTTTGTACTGATGACACCTTGCTCCAAATCTCCTGGCAACAGCTTCCAGTGGCTTCATATAGATGTTAAATAGCATAGGAAACAAAGTGCCTCACAAAGTTGTCACTGTAGACCTCAAGGGTGCAAGAACAATGATCTTTTGGCCAGATGACAAAGGCCCATTCAACACTCAGAAAAGCTCTACCAGACAGCTACTTGCTGCCACAATGGTGGCAGAGAAATAAGTTTTCTTTGTGGTCATCACATGGAAGGCACAATGGTGCAGTCCCACCTGGGTTCTGTCAGGTTCATAGCAAGCTTTAAGCTACCTGCACTCAAGATACTGACCTTCCTGGTACAGCATTACTAGCTGGGATTAACCTTAATGGAGGTTTGCAAACAATTATGGTTAAAAATCCAATTCAGGGTTATTGCTGTGTTTTGGTTATGACAAGGAAACCATGACAATTCATATTGGAGAAAGAAAGGTTTCAGAGGTTGATGTGTGTAAGCCTGCAACCTACGCAAAGCAGAAGCTGGACAGCATTTTTTACATTATGAGGGATTGAATCAGTTGTACATATAATTTTTCTCCCTCCCCCTTAAAGTGGAAAATGTGTACACCTGTACACAAATGGCAACAGTTAGCAGCACTTATATTAGCACAGTATCTAATTATTCATAGGAAACCTTTGTCACTCTCACAGCCACACAGTAGGCATGGTCCCATTGTTTCACTTGTGCTAGGCTGACTTCACAACACATCTTTCTTCACTTGTGCTCTAGCCATCATTCAGCCTGTTTCACTAAGGTGCATGGTGGGTTCAACAATGCCTGAGAGCATACTTAGGGAAAACTGTGTCAAGAGCCCAACAAGTCTTGGTGTTCCACAGCATGACAGGATCACCTGTTCTATATATGAGAAATTCCCCCAGAGCATTCAGGAATCCATTGAACTCCACTAGTCTCCTGAGACAGATCATCTCAATCTGTCCACCATCCTGAGTGGGAAGATTGGAGCTATAAGTCCAAAGTTTACCATGAAGTGATCTAACTATGATAGCAGGGTGGCATCCACCATCCCCAGACCATCCCTTCCTCCATCTGGAGCAAAAATGCAAACTAGGGTGTCCTCTGCCCTATGTGCTGGACCAACTTGAAACAGACCCGTAGTTGGCATGGGGCTTCCTCAGCACTGTAATTTTGGGTGATTCTAACATCGCACGCAAGACCATCTTTGCCAGCTCGGTCAGAAAAGATACTGGGCAGCAGGGTGGATGATACACCAACAGCAGTTCTAGTCTACTGTCTCCTTGGTCCGACACCACCAGCTCTGAAACTGAGGGTTTTCCTGGAAATGGACATTATACGGAACACAGCAGCTCCTCATTCCCATACTGCAGCCTGTGCTGATGCTGCACCAAGTATCCAGGTGGGCACAGCTGGACAAGATCAACTCTTCCCAGCTCAACTACCCACCGCATCCATGATCAAATCATGGATAAATGTGGTTTTATTCTGTACTGATCTAGCATTAAACAGCAGGCACAGATGATGAGTAACCAGCAACCCAACACTGGAAGGGATGGAGTGAGAAAGAGTAAATAGCCCCATCTTCAACTTGCATGGTAACCTGTCACCTCCCCATGGATGTATCTCCTTCTACCCATGATCAGTGAAATTGTGGTGGCATCACCTACATCCCTCTTTTCCCAAACACATTATGCAAACAACAACAGCCCACCAAAAAAAATCTGCCACCGATTATTCCACAAAGTAGCTGACATAATTGAGAACAATGTTAGTGAAGGGTACAGAACCCACCCAGTCACTATCACACTAGAGCCCATCTAATAAATTCCATAGGACTTAAAATCAGCATCTATATACAGGTCTGAAGCCTAAGTATGGGAATACAGGAACATGTGCACTGCAAAATTCTATCTTCCATTCTTCCTTCAAGTGTTTCCTTCTGCTTCATTTAATACAGTCCCACTCTCACAAAAATAGTAGGAAACCAAAATGAAGTGTCTATGACCAATAGTTCAAAACAGGGATGGTTGTTATTGGACATACTGCAGCAATTTACTTTCATCAGGTAAAACATGAAATGCCTATGTTTTGTAGGTGGCATGTAAATATTCCTATTTAGGAAATGTTCAGATTGGTTTTTCCTTTGCATAGCAAAGCCTCTTTTATATGTCTTTAGCAGCAGGCATTGATTTAGTTTTGAGATGAATTGTAGATCTAACACAACCTTGTAAATAAGCTGTGAGAAATTACTAGCCTGGCTTAGTGTGGAATTCTTGATCAAATGTGGCTACTTGGCTACTTCTTAAATAAAAGAGTAGGCTATCAAGCTTTAATGTCCCAAAAAGTTTTGAATAGAGGTAGGCAGGAAGGAAAACGGCATTTCCGTGCGCTGCTCTGGTTTCACCAGAAGCAGCTTAGTCATGCTGGCCACATGACCCGGAAAAACTGTCTACGGAAGCAGACAAACGCCTGCTCCCTCATCCTGTAAAGTGAGATGAGCGACTTCATTGTCAGGGGTCCCTTTACCTTTTTAACTTACACTAGCTTAAGTGCAGTACAAAGTACAAGGGATAAATCCAGACATCCATTCATGTGCAAGCAAGGCCACTTGTTTACTCAATTAAATGTGTACTCAGCAATCCAAGCATGTGTACTGTATGCAAACACAAGAACCTCCAAATGTTATACACATGCACTATAGATTGTGCCTTGCTTTTACTACACTGCCAACCCTTTCTGTGCCCCCCGGACCTAACCCCAATGATTTGCACAATTTCTCTGCAACTTTCTTTACCAAATACAAAGCTTCAAAGAACAATTCCCCAGCAGTAGAGCTTTACTGACTGATTGATACAAGAAAGAAATTATTTCATTTTGCTGTAAGGTAACTTCTCTGTCAAGTTGCCATGTAGGAAATTCACCCTTTGAATGAAGGGGAGGGGGAGGGGGAGGGGGGAAGTTAGGTGTGAGCAAATTAATTATATGACCAGAAGAGTTTTATCTTGGTTAGATGTGTTGTTTGTTTGTTTTTGCATTTATATCACACCTTTTCTCCAAGCAATCCAAGGCTGCATACATGGTTCCCATCCCCAGCTCATTTAATTTCAACTACACCCCTGTAAGGTAGGTTATGCTGTGGCACTGTAAGTGGTCCAGGGTCACTTGGTGAGCTTCACAGCTGAGTGGGAATTTAAAGCCTGGTTTCCCAGGTCTTAGCACTGCACTGCCTTCTCATTTAAAATGCAGGTCATTCTGACTGTGTCACCTTAAAACAGATCAGACATGGGAAATATTCATCAACACTAGCCTAGAAGGCACAAACTGGCATTATAGTAAGTGAAGATATAGCAAGCTGGTGGGCAGTTAAAAGAACCAATTTATTAACTCAAGCGTTCTCTACTGAGACAAAAGTCCCCAAATATTCAGTCTACAAAAATTGACAGCAACCAAACTTGACTGCATTTTTACTGCTGACTGTTACAGTCAGTAGTTAAAGTTTGTGATTTGCATCAACTGGCTGAGATGAATGGGCTCTTCAAAATAAAGAAGTAGACTTAAGGCACTGGCAAGTGGGACCTGTAACTAAATTTTGTAATGTATCCTTATTCTAACAGGTATGCTCCTCTTCCAACAAGTCAGCTGTGCCCTCTAGGATTCTGTAAGCTGCAAGGGACACATTTTTACCTCTCTTCTCCAATTGGATCTCAATATTTTTGTGGCTCCTGAAGGCAACTGAGTATGCTGAGGTAATATTGTGCAATTCTTCTGTAATTTACTGAGCCCTGAGTGCTCACTAGAAGGACAGATCATGAAGCTGAGGCTCCAATACTTTGGCCACCTCATGAGAAGAGAAGACTCCTTGGAAAAGACCCTAATGTTGGGAAAGATTGAGGGCACAAGGAGAAGGGAACGACAGAGGACGAGATGGCTGGACAGTGTTCTCGAAGCTACCAGCATGAGTTTGACCAAACTGCGGGAGGCAGTGGAAGACAGGAGTGTCTGGCATGCTCTGGTCCATGGGGTCACGAAGAGTCGGACATGACTAAACGACTAAACAACAACAACATTCTATTCATTTAGCAGCATTTGGGGTGATCAGCTTTATTCTGGCCTTGCCCTTTCCCAAGACCCAAGGTCCCCAAAGTTTATGGACAATGATTGGCCTGGTCAAAATTAATGGGTTTAACCTAACTGAAGGGAAGGACCTGGTGTTGGGTTCTCTGATAGTGAAGGGAAAGACAAGCTGCACTCAAATATTCCCTCCCTTCTCATGGTCCTTAAGCCAACAATGTATGCCTAATACATAGGCTGGGGGTGTAGTTTCTTGTTTCAAATCTTCAGCAGCATTGTTACATAGAACTGGAGTGGCAATCTGTCTAATGGTTGTGCTAAATCCACTCAGAGACTTCCTATTTACTCAGCACTTTTTTATGACTGTGCTTGGATGCTGTTTATTGCTTCTTCCCTGACTGTAAGTTTCCCTCAGTTGTCACAGATGGATTTTATATTCCAGCCCACAAAGATCTTGGGCTTCTCTGGGCTGACTGTCAAGCTGAAAATGACTTCTTGGTCTTGCACCTGTTCATCCTGAACTGGTACAGTGTCATGTCATTATTCCTTCTGAAGTACCGCCAGTGCTTAAGCATAGCTGTCAACGTTTCCCTTTTTTAAAGGGAAATTCCCTTATTTTGAATAGGATTCCTTGCAAGAAAAGGGCAAAGTCGACAGCTATGTGCTTAAGCCTCTCTAACAATTTGCCAGCTGGAAACAGGAACAATATACTCTAGTACATGGGGTAGCATGAACGATTCATTAGTGTACCTTATCTGACTTATCCAGTATGATATTATTTTTTATATAATTTTTAAATGTTTCCATTAGACCCTTTCTCCAATATAGTGCACAGAGTGACTTAGAAGATAAGTAAAATGTCATTTTAAAACCAACAAATACAATAACATCCAATATTCAGCAGTGTTTATAACATATTCTAGAACCATACACATAGAAAAAAATCCTTTGGGATCCAAATGCCCAAATAAAAATGTATTCACTTTTCTTAAATATTTCCATCATAGGTACAAATCAAATGCCAGGTGGGGGTGGAAGTGAGAGCTGCAATTTGGAGCTTGCAGATGGTAGCTCCGCATCATAAGGTTCCATGTTATCTTACAGACACATTCACACAGCTACATCTTACCAACAAATTTTATTGCTTGATACAGTAGCAAGTACGGCAGCTAAACAATGTGACTCCTGGTCCAATCTCTACACCTCGTAATTCCTCTGACCCTTTCACATATGGGTTGTCTGCTTGCAGTTCTCTTCCACTAATAGCTAATGAGGTGCCCTACATATGTTGGTGGTCTGTCATGTGTGTCAACTGGTCACGATGGCTAGGGCTGATGGGAGATGGCAGAATAATATAATGACCAATGTAAGCACATCCTCCATCACAATAAATGATTATACAGGATGGTGGTGGTAAGTTAACTTTATTATCATGTTCTTGTCAACTTCTCTGGGCTTTCTGGTTGGCTGATATTGGAAGACAAAGCTGTGCTAGATAAATCTTAATATTGATGTTTTTGTGGAGATACTGACTGAGCATTAAGTTGCTGGCAACCAGATCTGGAGAACCTTGTTAACTACAGTACTTGGATGTTACATATATTAAAGGAGGAGCAAATGATGCTCAGTAGGCATTTCAGTTTTTCTTTTGCTATACAAAGTCAGTCTTCACCCAGTTTGCATTAATATGGGTATCTAAAGGAAAACTTATGGGAGGAAAACCATGTGTTTAGTCCCTGTAGACTACATATTTTTGCTTGGCTTACTAATCAGCCATTATTTATGGCCGTCTTCCTTCCCATAGTTATATGATACATGCAGAGTGGCAGCAAGAGTATTTCCACTGTACTGATGTATGGAGAAGGTAAGAACCAGCAGAAATATATCCCACTGTTTGGAAGAGTTTCTGTTGTTTCTCAAGACTTCCAAGTTGCAGAACAAAAGGGAGCTCTGGAGAGGAAATCTGTGTGCTATGTGACAGATTGCCAGGAGTAATTGCTTTTGTTGGGCTAATGAGTGCATTGTGGATACCTGCACAAGTCTGAATTTTGTGGACTGCTTGGGAGTGAAGAAGGAATTCACAGTGGTGGTTATTGGTTCTTCCTTTTCCAAACATAACCTTCAGTACAAATGGTACCATAAGCATGAACTCCTTTGATTTTTGCTATTTTACTGTTAGTCTTTTGTCAAATATTAACTATACAGTAATACTTTAATTTGAAATGAACTTCTTTCTATTTTTGCTGTTCTTTCTATAAAATTATATAAACTTTATTTTTCAGTTTTTGAAACATTTTCTAGAAATACAAATCCACTATTTTCCCAATAAACATGTATATTTTGACTTCCCCTCACCCCTTTTGCTGTTTCATATATTTATATAGTTCATAACACTGCTTTGTTATCCTTTTATTCTAATTATTAATTAATCCCTAGTTTTCCTTTCACATTAATTTTAATTGCTTGACTTTAAACTAATCCTGATAGAGAACTTAGATGTGTCCACAAATGCAGATAGTCCCAGTCTTTGATAAAGGTATTTTCCTCTTGGTTTCTTATTATAGTTAGAATAATTCCAACAAAAAAATATAAAAAGTATTTACCAATTGTGCTTGCATATTTAGTAAATTCATAAAACAAAAGCTTGTCTAAGGTGTGCAGCTAATACTCTGATTTTGTGAACTTGGCACAGTATGCAAAGGTTCACCTTTTTGGATGATATAAAGGTAAAGGTAAAGGTACCCCTGCCCGTACAGGCCAGTCTTGCCAGATTCTGGGGTTGGTGCGCCCATCTCACTCAAGAGGCCAGGGGCCAGCGCTGTCCGGAGACACTTCCGGGTCACGTGGCCAGTGTGACATCGCTGCTCTGGCCAGAGCCAGAGCCAGAGCCGCACACGGAAACGCCGTTTACCTTCCCGCTAGTAAGCGGTCCCTATTTATCTACTTGCACCCAGGGGTGCTTTCGAACTGCTAGGTTGGCAGGCGCTGGGACTGAACGACGGGAGCGCACCCCGCCGCAGGGATTCGAACCGCCGACCTTTTGATCGGCAAGCCCTAGGCGCTGAGGTTTTACCCACAGCGCCACCTGCGTCTCTTTTTGGATGATATAAGAATACTTGCAGTATAGAGTAATAATCATCAGTTATTTAACTATCAGTTATTTGGATGTAGTATATATTTGGATGATATATTACATCCAAATAACTGATAGTTAAATAACTGATGATTATTACTCTATACTGCAAGTATTCTTATGACATACAACTTAAAGAGTTCCTAGATGTATGCTGGTATTATGAAGCTAAGAATTGCAATTTTTTCTTCTTCAGATGATAAACTCTGGAAGATATGTTTTTGCACACACCTCATTACATGACATTTTGCATTTTCTACATAAGAAGGCATTAATATTGCTAACTGAAAATGTAATGTGTTGAAGCACAAAACAGTAGCATTTATTACATTTTCAATTTTAAGCCATGATCATACATAACCTTGTAATCATAGGTGACAAAGAACAACATGCTGGTGACTTTGAGAGGTCTGCTGGAAGAGGGATGGACTACTCCATCTGTCCTCTGCACCCACCCCAGAAACCAAGTGGGCTGCCCCTTGGTTTCAGCAGACTGCTGGAGAAGATAATAACCTCTTCTTCCCTTCTCTGCCAGTCTCCAGCTAGTATTTGTTATTTTTGCTGCTGCTGCCACTGTCGTCACTGTTAACTAAAAACTTTTGTGGACCTACTGAGCAAGGCTGGAAATGCATTAAAATGCAAATCTTAAATTCAACTTTATGTAAGTAAGGGTTGGTCTAAGTCAGTGGCAGTCAACACAGTATCCTGAAGGTGCTGGACTCGCAAATCCCATCAACCTCAGTCAGCATTGTATGTATTTCTTTTAACCTAATGGGTAGCTTTTACTTAAAATTGCCAAAGAGCAATGGAGTCTTAGAGGACCAGAAGTTAACACATCCAGCACAGTTGGGGCTTCAGAAAAGAAGTGGTCTCCAATTGGAGATGGTCAGAAAGAGAAAGTGTATAAATGTAAATCCCTTTGTGCTTCTGTAGTATTATCCTGTAATTCTAGGAGTACACAGTACAGCCAATGTTTTGGGAAAGACCGTACTGCACAAAGGACAGCACATCTTCACAGAACTTGGAAGAAAGGAAACCTCTATCTCTATGCTCCAGTTAACACAGAGATGCATTAATTACACCCAAGAGGTAGCATCATGTACAGCTTTGTGAATTACTTGTGTCACTTTAGTTATTTGGTGCAGCAGTACATTGGCAGAGGTGCACTGATAACATGCTATGAGTGATCTTTCTTCCTCAGTTACTGTATAAAGAAGTTCTAGACAAATGACGAAGAAATGGGAATAACTCTGCACAAACTCTGTTTGTCTCAAACAAATGTTAAATTTTATATTGATATAAATTTTTATTCAGTTCTTTAGTGAAGAGTGCTAGAAAATGTTCTATTTTATACTAAACTTCCTCTCACCTTATTTAAAAGCATAGCATTGGGAAAAGATTTCAACCTTTATTTGTTGGCATCACAGTAAATGGGACTTAAATGTCTGCCACTCACAAGTAAGTGAAGATGGCATTGTTGGCCATAATGAAAAATCCAAGTTAGAGCTGTACATGTTCTAGTTAATCAAAACCTTAAGCTTTTGACTTATTTAGAACTTTTATCATCTTGATGGTGAACTTGGAAAAGATCAAATTTAGCTGTTCAACAGCGAAAACCTGAACAGAAGGAATATTTATATCATCTAAGATTGGGGGGGGGGGTTATTCTCTGAATAAACATGTTCTTTCAACTGCTAGGTAAAATTACTGAATCTGCCTCTATTGACTTTTTTGCTTAGAATACCTCCTAAAAGTAATTCTGAATTCTGTTACCATTATGACAGCCTAGATTCTCTTAATTTATATTATCTATCTATCAAGGGAAGTGAGTGCTTTGCTTAAGGATTGAGGCAGATCTGAATAAAAGGAAGTTTTTATATATCTAGAGTTGAGGAATATGGAGCTGGTACAGCCTCATACCTGCATTGCATCAAAAAGAGCTTTATTTAAAAGTCTATTTTCTCACACATCTGGTCTTACAACTCTTAAGAGGGAACATACTCATGATGTTGGGTGTAATAGTTTATTCCATCCCCAGTCCCTTTATCATCTGGCCAGAAGTGCTACTCAACAATTTGGAATGCTATTTTGTCTTACTTTGGTTAGCTTAATACGGAAATTTTGGATTTTGTTCACCATAATATATCTATATTCTTTGTGTTTGGAGGGAGCTTAAATGGCTTGGTTTCTGCATTCCTCTGAGAATGCTACCACTCCATTTCACTGTCAAGGGCCATGGTTTCAGCCATAAAAACTTAAGAGCTCTGCTGGATTAGGCCACAGGCCTATTTAATCCAATATCTTATTTTCCACAATGGCCAACCAGATGCCTTCAAGCACAATACGAGGGTAATAAACATCTCCCACTGTTATTCTTTTACAGGCAGTACTGTTATATAGGAACATATGAACTCTGAACCTGGGAGCGTCATATACGCACCATAACTAATAGACATTGATAGCTCCATTTTCATGTCAGGTTATTCAATCAAGGATCAGGGGTTGACTGGCTGAGGCAAAGACAAGTCTGCAGCATGCAACAGTAAAGCGTAAGATGAGGAAGGATCACAATTTAATGGCAGAACACATGCTTTGTATGCAGGTCCCAGGTTCAATGCCTGGCATTTCCAGGTGGGATTGGGAAAGACTCCTATCCTGAGCTAGTGAAGTAATGCACTGAAATGATATAGGCAGTTTTTTGTATACCTATGTTAAGCATCCTTGTTCCTCTGATTAGACACTGTCTGATCAAGAAATATTTATTCTATATATACAAGTTGTGCCTCTCACATTACTTGTTCTGTGCTACTGATGTTCTCATACTAGTTTAATAGCCCATCCTGCAGATCTTCCCTTTACCAGACCTCTGTGGTTCAGGATCCACTGTGGACTTAATTAGTGGTAGGAATGAACCAAGATCTTGGATCATGCTATCCAGTGCTTCTCTCTTTTTTTGCCACCTAGGAACACTAATCCTCATCTTGCATGTAGCACTATCCAAAATCTAGAGTAACAGGATAGCTCTGCCCCTACAGGACCTTCCTTAATGTTCAAGCATAAATATTTTGGAACAGTTATTGAGGCTTTTATGAAGGTTAAATGTTGAACTATCTGTAGCCATTTGACTAAAACTGTCACCATCCTTGACCAATGGCCATGCTGGCAGGGGTTGATGGGAAGTATGCTGGCTACCCATGTACAGTACTTCACTGTCCATTGTTACTAGCTTTTCTTTATTTCTACCTTCCACTTGTTGAGTCATTTTTCTGGCTCATGACTCATGTATTCCACTTCCATTTCACACTGTGACCTGATTGGAGATATATGGGAAACTGTCCTTGGTAAAGCTATATCATCATTAATCAGAAAAACTGTACCTGTGACATGAATTTAAGCAACAGTTTCTCACATCAATGCTGTCTCTGTACTATATTTAAGTTCAACAAACAGGTTTTCCTGATAGCTACCCTATAATTTTGTAACTTATTTTCTATAAGGTTTGTCGAAACAGATATTGACTTTCAAAAACATAAAATTGTTCTGTTTAGGCTGGGATCTGGTAGCCACTATCTATGTTATTTGAGAGTTAGAAACATCCAAGCAGGAATTGCTACTATGGAATATACGTCTGATTTAAATGTATGCATAGCAGAGACTTGCCTTGAAAATCCATGCTTGTGGCTCTCAAGAAATATGCGTATGCTGATAGAAGATCTTATTTAATTTGAAGAAAATTAAGCTGATACTTATTATCATGATTTCTATAGCCAATTTGTTGCAGCCAATTTGCACAGCTTCCCCTTGCCATCTCGTCCTTACAACTAATGGACAGAAAGCAAATTTATGATCTCAACTGATAAAAAAGGTACGCAGAACACATGGCTTCCTGTTGCAGTAGAACTTAAGACACTGAGAGGCAAAAGACAGAAATACTGATCCAACGGAGTGGAGCAGCCAGGGCTGAACGTACAGAACTATTTGAAAGCAGCTAAAATCCTGTGCTTTGGGACACAGATGGCGCTGTGGTCTAAACCACTGAGCCTAGGGCTTGCCGATCGGTTTGAATCCCCGTGACGGGGTGAGCTCCCGTTGCTCAGTCCCAGCTCCTGCCAACCTAGCAGTTCGAAAGCACATCAAAGTGCAAATAGATAAATAGGTACTGCTCCGGCAGGAAGGTAAACGGTGTTTCCGTGCACTACTCTGGTTTCGCCAGAAGCAGCTTAGTCATGCTGGCCACATGACCCGGAAAAACTGCCTGCGGACAAACATCGGCTCCCTAGGCCAGTAAATTGAGATGAGTGCCGCAACTCCAGAGTCATTTGCGACTGGACTTAACTGTCAGGGGTCCTTTACCTTTTAAAATCCTGCTAAACTGCTATTTGGGGGGAAAGTGAGCAAGTACTTTATCTTGCAGCCCACTCCTTCTCCTTACAGGTGATCTGCAGAATTTTAACATTCCTAGATGGGCTCCTTGTGCTCAGTTCTGATTGTTGGATCATCTAAAGGAAGGTGTGTATGGTTGTTGATTCTGTCTATGATTCCCCATTCAGTTAGGTAAATGGTTATGGAAGCCTACTTCTACCATGGTGCCCCTAGCTAGGTTGAGGTGGCTGAGGTGATGATGTTGTTGGGGGGAGGTTTTGGAAGGACGACAGAGCACCAAAGTATGCTGATTATAGAAATGTTTAGCTAGATTTATGTTGATATTTTAGCGAATTTAATTTAGTTGCCTCTAATGTGCATCATGCCTTTCCTCTAAGGAGCTCAGGGCAACTTCCAAAGCTTGCCCTTTCCCCCTTTGTTTGTTCACAGTAAGTGATATGTATAATAAGCTATGGTTTAATGTGATGTGTGAACCAGGCTGAAGTGCATGAACATCTGGAGGGCAAAAGCTTGTCTACTCTTGCTCTAAAGCACACATACAGTTTAAGAAAACTACCTGAAAATGGCTTAATGCATTTGCTTTGTTTTGCTTTACTATGCAATAGTTTACCTTAAACTGGGATGGGTAACATTTTCATAGAAAGAGGAACATAATTACCATATTTTTTGCTCTATAAGACTCACTTTTTCCCTCCTGAAAAGTAAAGGGAAATGTGTGTGCGTCTTATGGAGCGAATGCAGGCTGCGCAGCTATCCCAGAAGCCAGAACAACAAGAGGGATCACTGCTTTCGCTGTGCAGCAATCCCTCTTGCTGTTCTGGCTTCTGGGATTCAGAATATTTTTTTTCTTGTTTTCCTCCTCCAAAAACTAGGTGCGTCTAGTGGTCTGGTGCGTCTTATAGAGCGAAAAATACGGTATATAACCCAAACAGCTAAAAGTATTGAAAACACCCCTAAAAATGGGGTGGGGGGAGAATACACTTCACATATACAATCTCACCATCCACCCAAACTAACTCAAATACTGCTCATTTATTCCCCCTTTTTTTCTTCCCATTATTTCTTCCTATCATTGCTGTGCCCTGAGAGATAACACATAATTTCTCTAACAGCATATTGCTGTTATGCTCCTTCATTCCCCATTTTTATGTCTACTCTGTGTATATTGTGCTTGGTTGCATTAACAGACTATTTGGGATAGTGCAAAGTCAGTGCAGAATTACTGGTTCTTGGGGAAAGATGGGCAGAAATAAGCCTCCTCTTTGATAGTTGCAGAGCTTAATAGGGGCTATAGAGCAACAAGCACTCAATAAGCAAATGAGTAAGAACACTACCACATAGCTTGAAATAATTTTAAAACAATCCTTTCTCATGGTAATATTGGTCCATAAGTGGTGTAAAAGTGGTTGTGATAAGTCTGCCTTGGCTGATGAGAGTTGTCATAAGTCACCAACGATATACAGATTATTTCTTCATAGCACCTGAAATCAGGAGTGGCTGTGCAATCCCTAGATTAGTCCCTGAATGTAGTGGTTAACTGCACGATGGCTAATAAACTGACTTTGAAATATGTATTTTTTGAAATCCTTCCCTGGACTCAAACAGCTGCTGGGATCAGTAATAAACCACTACCTTGGGAGGATCAAGACAGACAGAAACATGTGGCTAGTTTTGCCATAGCTGTTTGTTTAAAACAAATTCAGATTATTATTTTAGTCAAATGAGTTCTTTTTCACATGACAACTTGAGTAGTGGAAGATAAAAAGTACACAAAATCAACAATTTATATTGCTATATATAACAGCATTGTTTTGAGACACAGAATATCACAGTTCCAGAAACACAGCTTCAGCTAAGCATATTATCTGAGGAAGTCATTTCTATACAATCTGTGTGTGCCCTAAGATGGTGCCCACCACCAAAAACTGCTTGAGCAAAAAACTGACTTTATTTTTTATAGATGAATGCAACTGCCCATGTGTTCAAATCAGAACAGACTCACAACCATGTGAGTAATCATTTCAACTTTTCATAACCTGGAATGGCACTCTACATTACCAACCTTCAACCATTCTACTCTATCGGGAATGACCACTGGCTGAATCAGCAACTCCCCACCCCCACCCCGCTTGCAAACACAACTAATATGAAAAGCCAGTACTGTACAGTATTGGAAGTAATTAGAGTGCTGGTCTTAGACCAGGGAGACCTGGTTCAAACACCTATCCACATGACTTTGAGCTATTCACTAACTTCTCAAAAACTCACATTGCCAAGTAAACCATCAAACGCTATACTTTACTTCTCACACATGAAAAATACATTTCCCTTCACACACATTCAGCACATGGTAAATATGTGATATGGCAACAAATGTATAGGGTGTATTTTCCTGAAAATTCAGCAGAATTGCACAGGAATTGAGGCTATCAGACATTATCTTCCATCAGGACAACTATATATGGTACCTCGAGTTAAGAACTTAATTCGTTCTGGAGGTCCGTTCTTAACCTGAAACTGTTCTTAGGCTGAGGTACCACTTTAGCTAATGGGGCCTCCCGCTGCCACTGCACGATTTCTGTTCTCATCCTGAAGCAAAGTTCTTAACCTGCAACCTGAAGCATCTGTAACCCAAGGTACCACTGTATTATGAGAAACAAAAGGACAGTAATTTACTGAGTGAGCACCAACTGTTATAAAGTTCATAGTCAGAAGCATTTGACAAATTTGAGCATAAATTTGACATCATCAGCCTCCAGGTCCGGGGAGGGTGATCTTGTGTGTATGGAAGGGGGGGGCTGGCAGAAGAATGTGGTATCAGGGAAGTGGTGGTCTTGAGCAAAGTAATCCTAAGCAAGCAGATCATCATTTTATTTGAATGTTCCCTTTCCATAGATAAAACTATGCTGAAAGTGCCTGACAATAGAAAAAGAATTTCAAAATTACAGACATAACAATAGTCAGAAATAAATAAAGCATATCAAGAAGTATATAACCAAATTGAGAAAGTTCCACATAAATAATGAGATTGTAAAATGATGATACCATAAAATTATATCAACAACAGTAACAAAATCCCACAAGCAATCCCCCAACACAAGAGTCTACGCAGCCTCCTCAGCTTTTGTAGCTAGAGTCCGTCAGGGCACTGCCCACCCACGCAAAGTAGGAAAAGGTTACAAAGACAGGGAGCAGGTCTTCCAGACTCACAGCCAAGATGCTCATATGGCAATGTAAGCTACATTCTAGCTGCTTCAGGCAGGGTACGTGGTGCCGGGCTGCGTGGGGTGGGAAGCATAAAGTGTTATTTTCTGCCCTTTGGTTGACTCTTATGGGATGATTTTAGTTTTACCTGCAGTTTTAGTGGTGTATCTTATGCAGAGTTCTGCTAGTGAAATCAGCTAGGATCAACATTACTTTGTTTATTCCTCTCTCCACTCCAACAAACCCATTTCCCATTCTTGACACACACCCTTTTTGCCCTCTACACCAGTGTAACTTCTTTCACCTTAATTTATGCCAAGAGAGCTTTGGCTGCTATAAGTTATTTATACTAATTCAAGGCCAGTTCAGTGCATTGGAATATACAATGCACCCTAACCTTTCCTACTCAGCTTAGCACTGTTTTGAATTGCACTGTGAATTCTGCTCCTGGGGTGCACCAGAGAAAATCTCTGTCTCAGGAATGTATATATTTGCCTATCCAAGTTCTAAAGCAAGAGCCATGGAAACTAGAAAAACTAGCAAGAAACTGTTCTTCCACAACCCCCAAACTCAGAAAAATGCCATTGGTTTGATCAACCTATGGGCACCCTACAGTTTTGTCTCACAAAATTCGAAAGGGTAGCCACGTTAGTCTGTTCCACTAGGAGCAACTAAGAATATAGTGGCACTCTACAGACTAACCCATTTATTGTGGCATAAGCTTTTGCGGGAAGACAGAAGTGCCTGGCGTGCTCTGGTCCATGGGGTCACAAAGAGTCGGACACAACTAAACAAGCTTTTGCGGACTAAATCTCACTTTGCCAGATCTCTTATACAGTAAAGGCAAGCTCTGGTTCAGAAAAGCTAATTCCACAATAAGGTACCAACCAGACTCTTAGTTGTTTTTACTCACAAAATAGCAACTAAATACTGTACTAAGCACTCCATGATTACAGAGCTGTTAATAACTTTTCAGCACTTTGTACAAACATATCTGACACCACAGTTCGGCCCAAGTGTTACATAATGTCAAAAATGTCCCTGGTTTGAGATGGTAAGGGAGCAGTCATAAAATAGGCTAGTGACACATGTAGATCATATCCAACTGAATGTGAATTGCAAGAGCAGCAGCAATTTATGATTTTAAGTTGTTTTGAACTATTTTTAATATTGTGTTTCAATTGCTGTAGCCCACTTTGAGACCCTAGGGTGAAGGGCAGGATTAAGACAAGGAAATAAGAAAGGAATGGCAAGGAGTTGAGTTGGAAGAGAGAGCCAAAGAGGAGAAAATGAAAAGAATACAGTATAATCTTAAAAGTGGGTCACCTTTTGAGGTTGGTCTAAGACAAGCTCTAGGTTATAAAACCATGAAACATTATTAATCTATGGTAGTAAAAATACTGACCATCACCTCCTAGCTTGCTGAGAAACTTTAGGCTGTTTGTAAACAATGCACTGCAGAGCGCAGTGTCCTTTTATTCCAAAATATCATACCCCATGTTGAAGAGACACCACGTGGAAAGTATTATATCTCCACTGCAAAACACCCCAAATCTATAAGCATCGTACACTACTGAGAACAGTCTTAACTTACAAAGCTTCTGTTGTGTCCTTAAGCAGAGGCGTAAGCTTTGGTTGAAATTCAGGGCAGATGCTGTATCTGCAAGACTCCAGACGATGTTTCTGATGGCAGCCCCAAGGTGTGGACTGAAATACCTCTCTTTCTACAGCGCACTTTCAGGGAGTAGGCCTTGGCACTTTCAGGGAGTAGGTCTTAAATCATGCACTACTTTGTCTACAAACTCAAATGATTTGCATTCATAAACACACGCGTGTTCAGATGTTTACAAATCCAGCCTTTCCTCAAGTGTACTTAAACCCACTTGCCAAGAATAGAAGATTCGGTGTCTTCTAGCGAGGCTGACGAAAGCGAGAATGTAGGGAGAGGGTGGGCGGGGGTGATTTCTGCGAACAGCGGAGCACAAGTCGGCTGCGGAGTAGGCCCCATCAACAAGGACTGTGTGTGACGCACTTCGGTAACCCGACTCCCCGCCCTCCCCCATGATGCTGAGAAAAAAGAAAACTACCCTCCTTCCCTAAGAGGAGGAGGACGATAACAGCAGATAATTTTGTTCGGCAGGTTTCCTCCTCTTAACCCGTCGGCGTCGAGAGAACGGAGCTAAGCCGGCATCTCCATGGGGAAAGGGGACGAGCCGAGCCGAGCCTCGGCTAGAATGAAACAAACATGGGGTGTGGCAGCCAAAAGCACCTCCTCCCTCACCGCAGGAAGGGAACTACCGAATAAGGGCTACAAGCCGCGGTGTGGAAAGCCTCGAGGGCAGCAGCGCCCGGGGAGACCCCCAGTTGCTTAGGCCGACTGGCAAGTTGATCAATACCCTGCCCCATATATACATACATATGCTGAAAGTGGACACAAAGAGGTTCAAAACGGAGCTTAACAAGTCAACAAAAAATGGAAAAAGCAGGCGGTAAAACTAACACATTTCAAAATCCAAGGGCAGCAAGTTCACGCTAGACACCGCACACCACCAAAAATCGGGAGTGGGAAGAATCTCACAAGGTTTCACCCACTTTGGGTCGTTTCGCCGCCGCCCTATTTTCAGGGACGGACGGACGGACACGCACACAAACACACACACAAACAAACAAACACCCAAGATACAAAAATACCAGATCCGCCGACGGAAGGATAGGAAAGAAAGTGGGACCAGTTCATACCTGGAGAGTAATCAGCTCAATTTCTAAGAGAGTGGAGAGAACGGGAAAAGAGCGACAAGCGAGTACTGTATCTAAAACAAAAGTGGCGCCAAAATAAAAAAAAACCCCAAAGCTATTAAACAGCCTCCTTCCGCCTCTTCCTCCCCTCCCACCCGGCAGCGACCCAGCGGGGTTTCCAGCAGCACAAGCACACCAAAAAGTCACTTTGAACAGGGGTTTGGTTCCCCCACCATCACCACTAACAGTTCAAAGCGGCCACCATAAAACATAAAAGGCCGTGGGTGGGGGTGGGAAAGGTTACAATCCTTGGGGTTTTTACTGGTGAGTAAAGGCTGTCTGAACACAGTGCAAATTCCTTCTACGTAAACATGTTCAGGACACCGAGCTGTACATTCCTCACACTTTCAAAATGCGTCCAGATGGAAGTGGGCAAGAAGCAAATCCCACGATTTCCCAACAGCTCACTTTAAAAATCATTATCGGTGTGGAGAAACAACTCGCGCAAAAGTTCCTGCCCGAACAGAGAGAAAGACAGGAGTGTTCACTCCTCCCAGTACATCCCTTTCCCATGATATACTGTCCCTCTGCCAAAGTCACAGGAGGACAAGAAAAGTTGAGGGTTTTCCGTCCAGCTCGAGGCATACGCCCGCTCGCAAGTTTTTAATTCCCCAATATGCAATTTAAAAAATAATAAAACGTATGTCATTTTCATTCTCATCGCTTTGAAGTGGAGGAGGGTGTGGGAGGGGAACGGGGGTGCTGGGGGGGAGTAGAGAAGGATCGGAAGGCAGAAACACCACTAATCGTTTTTAAAACACCCTTCCTGATTTCTCTGCCACCAAGCGTGTCTTACAAGCGCCCCCGTAGCTTCCTCCCACGGAGAACCGAGAAGTCCGACTCGCCTTCTCCCGGCTTGGGGAGTTGAGAGAATCATCATCATTATTATTTGTTACGATGTGTATACCGCCCTTCATGCGCAGATCTTAGGGCGGTTCACAACGTTAAGAGGTTAGGCATTTGTGCTGTTGTTGTGGTGGGGGGGGGGTTTAATAAAAAAAACCCCAACATATCCAACGAAGTGCCCTTTTCTAACACACACACACTACACACCCCTTTCCATCCCCTCCAAAAATAATCTGCTGGAAATCCTCCATCTTGCCAGCCGTAGCTCTTAATAGTAGACAACACAGGCTCGCATCCTCTCCTTCTTACCTACCCTGGCAGCTTCCCCATCCCACACAATAACCCCTGGATCGGTTTTTTTTTTTCGGGGGAGAGAGGGGCACAGAGAAACGGATAGGGCGAGTCTCCATTTTTTTGCGCCCGAAGGAGGCGGGCTAGGCCTTTTTCCTCTCCGGTTGAAAGGAGGTTGGTTGGAGAAGAGAGGAATGGAGTCAGAGAAAGAGAAGAAAAACAGCAATTTTAAGACTGGTGCGATTTGTATTTTTTTTAAAAATAGGGGGTTTATTTCCGTCTTCAGGCTCGCTCCCTCCCGCCGCCGCGTCCAAGGGAGCGCCGGGAAAAGGGGCGAGCGAATGAGGGGAGGCGGGAGGGCAGGCAGCGTCTGTGGGGCTCCTTCGCCTTCTTCCCCCACCATCTCCTCCTCCCTCCTCGCTCGCTCGGCCCCGCGTCCTCCATCTTGCCTGCGCTTGCGAGTTTCCCCTCAGACTCGAGCTGTTCCGAGGCCTGCCCTACATTCCATATTCAAAGAAAGATGGATAGGGACACCGATATTTCCAGATATCTATCTATATATATTACACAACACCGCCGTCACCGCCGTTGTTGTTGTTGCCGCTTCCCTTTCTTCCCCCCCCCACCACCGCCCGCTGCCTCCTTCTCCGTACACCCCCCTCCGCCGCCGATCAAAAAATAAATAATAATTTTTTTATTTTTTAAAAAAAAAAACAAAACCCCGCAAACACGCGCGCGCGCCCCTCCCCTCGCGGCGATTTGATTTCAAACAAACAACTTCCCCCCTCGAAATTTTCCCTCCTCAGAAAAATAAACTTCCAGAAGCTTCTACGCCACGGTCGAACTTACCTCACCCGGCAGGCCTGGCTGGACTGGCGGTGACGGGGCTCCTCGGGCCGTGCGCGCCCGCCCCCCCCCCCCCGTCCTCTCTCTGTCTCGCTCTCCTCTTCCAAGTAATTATTGCAGTTCGCTTCTCTCCTCTCTGCTTTCCCTCCCTCGCTCTCACTTCCAAGGCCAAACAACTCGGGTCAGGTCGACCCCTTACCTTCAAAGGCCCCCGCAGCGGGGGAGGGGGGGTAGAAAGTGGGGCCTAGTAGGAAGGCCGAGAAGGGGGGGCCCTCGAGCGGGGCGTTGTGGGAAGGGGGGGTTTGAAGGGAGCGAAACGGGCGGATTATTTAATTTGGCGGTGGCGGCGGCGCTGGGGATTGTTTGGGGTGTTCGCAGCTCGGCGGCAGGAGAGCGAATGGAGAGCGCAGGCGCCACCTGGCGGCCACCGAGCACGCTCTCCGCTGCTGGGCCTAGAGCGGCATCTGCCGGGAGGACTCGGGAATGCAAGGGAGGGGGAGGGGGGGTAAAGGACAGCATATAAGACACATTCTGGATAAGAACGGGGTAAACAAGGTGCTGCGCCTGCGCGACTCGTGCAGCCCTCTTTCTCCGCCCCCCCCTCCCCACGCACCCCGCTCCTCTCGCTTTCCAGTTCTCTCCGCCTCCGCTTCGCTACGTCATCACTGCCATCGACCACGCCCCTGGCTGTTCCCCTGCGAGCGCGGGGGAGGCTCGAGTCCGCACGTATCGCCCAGAAGAGGCGGAGGGATGGTGATAATGAGCTAGGCGGGGCGCGCACAGCGCCCAGGGATCCCGTGCAATACCCCGCCCCTCTCCACCCCACCCTGGGCAAAACAATCCGGAGGGAAGGGGAAAGAGAAGAAAGGTTGCCCCCCCACCCCAGCTCCGCGACAATCCCATGGTGCAAATAACCTGGGGTTGCTTATGAGTGCACGTGCCCCCGAAATTAGGCTAGGAAAAGCTCTGTTGGGCTCCCCTAGACTTACAGAATCATAAAATTGTGGCGTTGGAAGGGACCTCGAGGGACCCTCTGCAGTGCTTAGAAACCTCCAATGAAGCAGAGTCCACATTCTGCGGGAGGCCGGTTCGCTGTCCAGCAGCGCTTTCCATCAGAAAGTTCTTCCTGTTGTTTAGTCGGAATCTCCTTCCTTGTAACTTGAATCCATTGGTTCAGGTCCTAGCCTCCAGAACAGCAGAAAACAAGCTTGCCCCATCCTCCATGGGACAGCCCTTGAGATGTTTGAAGATGGCTTTAATATCTCCTCTCAGTCTTCTCTTGACCAGGCTAAAAATACCCAGCTCCCTCAACCATTGCTCATAAGGCTTGGTTTCCAGACCCTTGATCATCTCAGTTGCCCTCCTCTGCACATGTTTCATCTTGTCAATAATATCCTTCTTAAATTACTGCGCCCAGAACTGAACACAGGATTGCAGGTGTGGTCTGAATAGGCAAAATAGGTGGTACTACTATCTTGAGCAGACGCATGGCTGACACTTAGATACTTCACTGTGTACATCTGCTGCAGTGCTTTGTGGAAGAAAGTCCCACTGAACGTAGAAAGGCTTGTTTCAGAGTAAAATATGCTTGAGGAAAATTAGGTTGTACATTTGCAGTGATTCCATACGCATTTCGCTGGGGCAAATGAGTGTCCTGAATTCCTGCTCTACTTGTTATTATATGCTTTTAAGTATTTTATAATGACTTGTTTTTGTACTGAACACTGCTTAAGAGATTTATCAAATATTAAGCAGTTTATAAATGCTTTTAAATACTTACTAATATGTCCTGTATAGTTTGCTTACTGAGTAGATCTGGCTGTATAAATTCCGTACACCTTTACATGGAAGGAAGTCCAATAAGATCAGGTTGCACAGCTGCTGCTGTGCTGTACTATGCCACTTCCTTCTTTCCCTCGCATCTGCAGATTTCCCCCTTTGAGCTCTAGGTTACATACACATGCTTCCTTTTATCCTCACAACAATCCTAGATGCGTGTTAGGCTGCTTGTTGGCCTAAGGGTAACTCGGTTCATTTCATGGCAAAGTGGAGGATTTGAACTTGGGTCTCCCTCCCAATCCTAAAGGTAAAGGGACCTCTGACCATTAGGTCCAGTCGCGAACGACTCTGGGGTTGCAGCGCTCACTAAACATTATGTCACTCTGTCTCTCTGGTAAATCACGTCACTTCATTTAAAGCAGATATCTTCAACCTTTTCAGACCCAAGACCAACTTTAAACCCAAGCATGCATTTGGGGACCAAATTCTTAATATTTCACCATATATTTGCACGGTGGGGAGTGCTCCTGTTGTGACCCACATTGGATTAGGCCACAACCCACTAGTGGGTTCTGACCCACAAACTGAAGACCAGACATTTAAAGGGTTTATTTCCCCCCCCCCCCACACACACACATAAGAAAATGAGTTCATAAGGATGCTTTCTCTTTATCATGTAGAGTCTGATTCTGTTACTGCTGAATTGCGCTATCTTTAGGAAGCTATCTCTAACACCTGAAAACAATTGCTTCCAAACTCCGCACTGTTCAAAGGAAGTTGCATGTGAATATAGCAACTCCACCTCTCTTACTCTGTCATTACACTGTGACCTGACATGATTCATGGGTGATTAAAGCTACTGTGTGTTTTGAGTGCTTTAAGCTGGTAATACCAGATAATTTGATCACTTGTTGCACTTACTTGATATTTAAATAGCGAGGAAGCGCCAACATTCTGGACAGATAAATCACCTTGCACCCTTAATAACACAATAACTGATGCTTGCTACACACAGCATAGTAACATAGGACACTATCATATTCTTAGTCCATCTTGCTCAGTGACATTGGCATTGACTGGCAGCTGTGTGTATTGATGAACTTTCATAATGACTGTGACTAGGCTACCTAAGTGTTGCACTAAGACCAGGGATACCTGGGTTCAAATCTCCCACCCAGCCCTGAAGCTCACTTTGGGTCAGTCGCTACTTATAAGATAATAATTATAATAATAAGATAAAAGGCAGAGAGCAAGGCTAGTTGCATTTTTAATTCCACAATATTTGTGTTACTTTGATTATGTCATTTCTCCCCCCTTTTTTTTTTCATTGTGAAAATAATGAGCGTAGCATAGCTTGATTTAAATATTTATTTTGGTTTAATATTGAAGGTGGATCTGAGCTGAAATAAGTTCAAGTTATCCTAAGACTGTGCTGACTGCCCATACACTACCAGACCAGGTTTAAGGTTTTTTCATGAATTAACAATTTGGGCCCAGGATACCCTCTATGGTCTTTTAATTTCAAGACACAAAGCCGCTTTGGTTGTTTTTAAATCATTTTATATCACCTTTAAGCCTATATCCATTTATAAAGCAGTATTACAACTACAGCAACACTACCATTGTTCCAGTTTGCCAGGAGGGAAAATTGCAGCTTGCACCAACTTCCAGCCACGCCTCTGTTAGCCCAGCTAACACTGTGTTCCGCTGCCACCAAATAAAGGGAGGAAATTTTTCTTTTTCTTTTTTAATTTCTTTCTATTGAGTTTCACTTAAATCACAAAAAAAGAAAAACCAAAAAACGAAACAACAGTTTCGGAAAAAAAAGGAAAAAAAAGAAAAAAAATATCCATACATAACACCAAAAAACATCAGTTTCCGTTACAATTCTTTGTCTTATTCCTTGAACCTTTATATCTTAGATATTTAGATCTTTCCTCTACACACCTATTGACCTCCTTCCCTCCCGACTTTGGGCTTCTTGATAAAAAGAAGTTTTCTTTTTTCTGCAGCTAATAATTATTGATGGTTTGCGCATCGTAAGGTTTATATCAGACCTGCTGTAGTTTTAAAATTTCTATAGTTTCCTTCAATATATACCATAAATTTATTCCATAAATTTAAGGGGGGAAATTTTTCTATGAGGCTTCCCGCTTTATCAGTTAGCCTAATCAACCTTCCATTTCCAGCAGCTCCTGAAGTGTCTCAAGGTTGGGGCTTCCAAGCATCAGGGTGTTAAAATAGGAAGAAACCACATCCGATATCATCCTTGTCAGAAAATATTATCCTTATCTGAGCAAACTTGACAAAGCAGATTAAAACACTTTCATTTTCCATGGACTAAACAGTCCGTGAACTTAGCAAGCCTGTGCAGAAGAGGGGCAGCCAAGTACACTGGCCTTGGAGGCTTACGCTCTCTTGCCAAGAACTCCCAATGCCTCGCAGCCAACCAGCGACTTAATGAGCAAGACGCTCATACTTGTCCGTATGCGCTGCAAGGCTTCAATAGTAAAATCTGGACCTCTGTTACTGCATACTAGCATGCATATCCTCCAACATTTCTCTGGTGAAAATAAGGATGCCCTATTTAATAATAATAATAATACACCGCCCATCCAACTGGGTTTCCTAAGCCACTCTGGGCAGCTTCCAACATATAGAAAAACATAATAAAACATTAAACATTTAAAAACTTCCCCATACAGGGCTGCCTTCAGATGTCTTCTAAAGGTTGTATAGTTATTTATCTCCTTGGCTCGGGGGTTGCATAACTCCATACCCTCCAACGTTTCTCCGATGAAAATAGGGATGTGCTAAGGAAAAGTGGGACATTCCAGGATCAAATCAGAAACCAGGGCAGCTTCTGTAAATCCGGGGCTGTTCCTGGAAAACAGGGACACTTGGAGGGCCTGTGCATGTAGAATCAGATCAGATTAGGTGGTGGTGCATCTCATGGACTTGAGAGTCTGTTAAAACCACATGTCTGGTGCTGGAGTTATCTTGCGTTGGAACTCACTTCAGTCAACCATGGGTGATGAATGACTTAATGATCTTCTCGTTCTCAGCATCGAACATTCTATCCCAGATCTTATTGACCAAAATGCCATTATAGAGTGTTTTGCTGAACAGAAATCTAGAAAGCAGGTATCTTGAGTTTATATTTATGCTTATATGTGCATTAACATACGGCAAACTTCCCAATGTTCCCTTTGTGCTTCTATTTCTAGTCCTGAACTATTCAATCTTTTATTTGGATCACTAGTTGATGAGACGATGAACGGTGTGACCAAAGGCCGCACAGTAGTTGAGTACGATTGATTAGTGATTACAGTGGTACCTCGGGTTAAGTACTTAATTCGTTCCGGAGGTCCGTTCTTAACCTGAAACTGTTCTTAACCTGAAGCACCACTTTAGCTAATGGGGCCTCCTGCTGCAGCCGCACTGCCAGAGCACGATTTCTGTTCTTATCCTGAAACAAAGTTCTTAACCTGCAGCACTATTTCTGGGTTAGCGTAGTGTGTAACCTGAAGCGTATGTAACCTGAGGTACCACTGTACTAACTTTTGAGTTTCTAAAGCATGTAAGATATACTGTGTTGGAGATGCTGCAATAAACTGGTTTATCTGAACTCCCTTGCCATCTTATGCTTGTTTTTTTTGTTTGAGTTTATAACTTTATTCTAACAAGACTGCCACCCCAGGTCTCCAACAAGCTCTGCACAGGCTATCCAGAAAGCATTATGTACCAGCAAGCTCCAGCTGTGGGCATCACACCCATTGATGCTGGTGCTTTGTAGCTTTCTGTGGGGCATTTAATGAAATATTTAGTTTTCACCCAGTTTGTGTGTTCACTGTGTTCTGAATCCAAAATGGTTCTCCTTGCCCCTTTAGCGAGCGATTCAATAACCGTCCCCATTTGGGCTCTAATCCTTGCTAGTAACACTAGAAAGGAATGGGCTGGCGTGGTGCAATTTATGTGGCAAGCTGGTGTCGGCAAACTGAAGAGCTATGGTTATCATCATCCTTCTGACTGGAAGCAGCCCTACATCTAGAGGCACTTCAGCACCCAGCTGAGAACTTTCACCACTGGGTGCCACTGAATGAGGAAAGGGACCCAATGCCTTTTGCAGAGGTCATTCAAGATACTGCCTCTTCAGCACCATGCAGATTGCTGCAGAGGCAGTCAGGAGCCTGTGGTCCTCTAGGTGGTGTTGAACTACAGCTCCTATCAACCATGACCATTGGCCAAGCTGATGCAAGCTGGAGTTGGAACAGGTTCCTATGGACCAGGAAAACCCAGATTCAGCCCCCGCCCCCAGACAAAAAGTTCACAATGAGACCTTGGACCAGTCCATAGCTGTCAACGTTTCCCCTTTTTTAAGGGAAATTCGCTTATTCCAAATAGGATTCCTTGCAAGAAAAGGGAAGAGTTGGCAGCTATGGACCAGTCACTGTCATTCAGTCTAACCTCCCTCACAGGGCTATTGTGAGGATAAAAGGGAAGAGGCAGGGATTGAACTAGGTACTGTCTGAACTCCTTAGAGGAAGGTTGGATATGAACGCAGGTGGCACTGTGGGTTAAACCACAGAGCCTAGGACTTGCCGATCAGAAGGTCAGTGGTTTGAATCCCCGCGACGGGGTGAGCTCCCGTTGCTCGGTCCCTGCTCCTGCCAACCTAGCAGTTCGAAAGCACCTCAAAGTGCAAGTAGATAAATAGGTACTGCTTCAGCGGGAAGGTAAACGGCGTTTCCATGCGCTGCTCTGGTTTGCCAGAAGTGGCTTAGTCATGCTGGCCCCATGACCTGGAAGCTGTACGCCGGCTCCCTCAGTCAATAAAGCGAGATGAGCGCCGCAACCCCAGAGTCGGTCACGACTGGACCTAATGGTCAGGGGTCCCTTTACCTTTACCTTTACCCTGATCTGAGGTCTTCTGACTTACAGGCCTGCTCTGTTACATTAGATCCCCCAGTCCTCCCCGCAAAAAACCTTGCTATCACTGGATAATCTTTTATCACGTTGATTTGCCTATTAAGGAATACATATGTCCTGGAGTCTGCACATTAGGATCAACTATTGCCCCTGACAAACTGAGGGTATAGTTTAAAACACACTTGCCATTCTTACTACAGGGGAAAACTGGGAATAAGAGAATCAGCTGCCAGGAAACTTCTCTCTTATTACACATAGAAACTTAGAAACACTCCAAAATTCCTTCTGACAGCTTTTATCTCTGCCTGCCTGCCTGTTTTTCTCTTTCTCACTGTCTCCCTCTCACTCTCTCAATAATAGAATGTGAAATTTAGAATTACATGTCTGTAGGTAATTTATATATAGAAAAAAACAGTTCATTAATAAAGATTTAAGATCACTTCATTTCTTTCACATTCCTAGGCTCTATACTCCAATATACACTTAAGGACCCTGACCATTAGGTCCGATCGTGGCCGACTCTGGGGTTGCGGTGCTCATCTCGCTTTATTGGCCGAGGGAGCCGGTGTACAGCTTCCAGGTCATGTTGCCAGCATGACTAAGCCACTTCTGGCAAACCAGAGCAGCGCATGGAAACGCCGTTTACCTTCCCGCTGAAGCAGTACCTATTTATCTACTTGCACTTTGAGGTGCTTTCGAACTGCTAGGTTGGCAGGAGCAGGGACCGAGCAACGGGAGCTCACCCCGTCGCGGGGATTCAAACCACTGACCTTCTGATCGGCAAGTCCTAGGCTCTGTGGTTTAACCCACAGCGCCACCCGCGTCCCTTACACTTACTCACTGAGCTGTAAACTGCACTGAACATTGTGGGATTTACTTCTGAGTAGACATGCATTGGATTGTGTGTAAATGTTGTAGTTCTGGTACAGATGTTTGGAAAGTACTTAGAAAAACAACAGCGATGCATTTTTGTAGGAAGGATATATTTTATTTCATAAATATAAATCGGGTAAAGAGAGAGAGATTTATTTTTTTTTAAAGTTACTGGAATGCTGCATTAGAGCTTCATTAGGAGAAATTTGTCCTTTTTCTGTCCCCTGCAATTTCAAGCTGTGAATAAGACAGCTAACTTTACATAACATACAAGCTTCAAACCCATCAAAAGCATTTCTGCAACACTGAGATTTTGAATCCATATAACTGTGCCTGCAAAATAATAGGCCCGCTTCTATGAAAGCTGAAATCCAAGCCTTTGAAGATTATAAGAATCTATTGCAAGAGCTGATGACAGCAGAGCTACAAAGCAGAGCTGACTGTACATAAAATCTAAATATTAATATTGATTTCACATTTCAGTCCACTGAGGGTGGGGGGGAAGGAAGTCAAGTTCATATGGAATGTTCTTTAAAATTTATAACAAGGGCATTTTAATATTCATGCATAGGAACAGGCGGGGTGGGGAGTCAAAAGTTTATATGAACTTTTCTTGGCTGATTATCAAGGCTGGCAGACTGAAGGTGCAGTCAAAGGATATAGCAACCCATGAACAACTAAACAAGCCTTGTATTTAAGCACTAAACTGATAGCCACAGGTGATGAAGAATTGCATATGCAGATAATAGAGAGCAGGCTCATGGTGGAGTGCTGTATCTCTCCTCCGCTCCCAGCAGAGCATCAAATACAAGGTTGATATCTATGCTTATTTCAAACTTACTAGGCTCCTCCTCCTCCTCCTCCTCCTCCTCCTCCTACTATACTGTACCACCCTTCATGTGAGGATCACAGGGCAGTTTACAATATAAAATAACAGGCCTGTGAGAAGAATGCTTAGCACCTACAGATCAAAGGGCAGTGAACACAATGATTTGCAGCAGAAACAAACAATAGCCAAGCAGCCCTTTAAAGACTTATGCAGATGGGCAGGGACACACACACACTTTGGCTACATCCTCTCTTGATTCCTGTAACATGCTCTATGTGACAGCCACCTTGGAAAAGTGCACAGAAATTCCAACTTGTTCAAAGAGCTGCAGCCAGATTTTTGAAAGGGGATGGTTCTAGCGAGCATTCAACTTTCTTCTCATAATCGCTCTACTGGCTACCAGTCTGTTTCCAGGCAGAATTCAAAATGCTGGTTATGAGCTATGAAGCCCTATTTAGCTTGGGTCCAAGCTATCTGAATGCCCATATTCCCTCATATGAACCTACTTGGGTTTGGGGATATCTGGGGAAGAACCCTCTCTTGGTCCTGCCACCCTCACAGCCACCCTTGATAGGGATGTGGAAGAGGACCTTCTCGGTGGTTGCTCCCAGACTCTGGAACTCCCTCCCTGGAGAAGCTGAACTTAGTAAAGGTAAAGGTACCCCTGCCCGTATGGGCCAGTCTTGCCAGACTCTAGGGTTGTGTGCTCATCTCACTCTATAGGCCGGGAGCCAGCGCTGTCCGCAGACACTTCCGGGTCACGTGGCCAGCGTGACAAGCTGCATCTGGCGAGCCAGTGCAGCACATGGAACGCCGTTTACCTTCCCGCTGGTAAGCGGTCCCTATTTATCTACTTGCACCCGGAGGTGCTTTCGAACTGCTAGGTTGGCAGGCGCTGGGACCGAACAACGGGAGCGCACCCCGCCGCGGGGATTTGAACCGCCGACCATATGATCGGCAAGTCCTAGGCGCTGAGGTTTTACCCACAGCGCCACCCGTATCCCTTTCTCCTTATTGTCCTTCTGCCAGCAGACTTTCTTGTTCCAACAGCTTTTTGGGAACCTGAATGTTTTTAATGAAAGGGCTGGGGCTGTGTTGTTTTTACTGTCACTGGTTGGCATCAGTCTTTCTCAGGAGACAATGGATGAGTGCACCTTTGGGGGTAAAGTCAAACCACTGGGAAAGTTACAGTGCCTGTCATGGCTGGAAAGATGTCGAAGGAATGAATAAACTGGATCCTTGGGGAAATAATTTCCCATTGCTCTAGAAACAGATGGGGTAACTTGTTAAAAGTTCTGTGTGACACTGATAAGACTAGCCTATTCAAGCTGCAACCCTAGTCATACTAGCATGTAAGCAATCTCTACTGAATTCAGTGGGGCGTATTTCTGAGTAATGTATGGCTATCGTGACATGAACCAACGCTAGAAATTGTAACTTGTGATGTGTTCTGGAATATATGGGTAAATATCCTGACCTCCTAAAGCTTAATGTAAACCTCCTGTGTTACCAGCAAAAATTATCACCTCCTGTGGGAAAGAATGGCATTCTCCACAGACTACATAATCTTCCTCCAATGGTAAACTCATGAAACAGGAGAAATATAATATAACCAACGAGTCATTTCTCACCAGGGTCATCTCCTTTCAACTTCAAAATAGTAAACATACAGGAACTTGTAGGAAACAAACAATGATACTAAAAAATAAAGCTGTTATAACCCTCACGCATCCCTTCCCCATAAGGATACGTTGGCTCCAAATAATACTTAAATCTCCAATTCTCAATGGTTGGGTAGTTCAAAGCTCCAGTGGAATTCCCTGCTTCATGCCTTGCTGGACATGGACCAAAGGGCTGAGAGGGATGCTGTAGTCTTGCAGGTTGACGCTACTGAGAAGAGCGGAACTCCAGACCAAAGGTACAGACCTCTGATCCCTAACAGGTTCTGCTTTCTTTAGGACTGATATACCCATTCCACATCTTTCTTTAGGATAGTACAGGGATTCTTTTTACCCTCATGGTCAAGGTGTGCATGCTGCCCGATTTGCTACCGACTTTTATTGTAAGCTTGCTGCCTGAAAACAGCAGCTGTATATGCTGTCACTTCCATTTATTATGATAAAGCAATCTTTCTTTATTCCTCTGGGGCAGTGGTCTTCAACTGGTGGGTTGGGACCAGTTGCGACCAGTGGGTCACAATCTGATAAAAGGGTATAATCAAGGTGCGGTGCAAGAGGAGCACTACCAGTATACAAATATATGGTAGAAGATTAAGAAATGGGTCCCCAAATGCATGTTTGGGCTAACAGTGGGTCCTGGGTCTGACAAGGCTGAAGATACCTGTTCTGGTGTGTGCAACATATTTATGGGGCATAAGGATAACAACAGAAACACATATTTATAATGGATGCATGTTTTAACTCCAGTAAGATTCTAAACCTGTTAGGAGTGTGCCTAGGGATATACAAGAGTGCTGGAAACACGTATGGGTGTAGATTCACACCTTGTAGCACAGGCGTCTCTGATTCAGTGACTGCTAGCAATCACTGCTTTTATAGTTTCATTCCATCATGAATTATTTCATGCCTAGTGAGACTTTGCTTTAAGCTGAAGCTCCTTCCACATTCCAAGCATTGATGTGGTTCTCCCCTGTATGAATTCTTTGATGGGAAGTGAGATGGTAACTCCAACTGAAGCACTAATATTCTCAACTCTACTGTATCCAAAGAATAAGAAGGGGAAGAGAAAAGACAGGAGTCGGACTTATTTGTGGTGTCCCTTATGAATGTGAGAAATAAATTTCAATATATAATATAAAATCACTTTATTAAAAATCGTCAGAGTTGAACTGCAAAATAGTACTAAGATTATATTACATGATTATACTACTTTTAAAAAAATATATCACCTGTCAAGACATTGGCATATATTTGCTCCACTCAATCCAGATGGTGGTGAACCATTATTTTATAGTTATAGATCAACAATATTTACAATCAAAACTCATTATACAGTTAGATTCCAAACCTATTTGTTTGCATAAGTGTGTTTCAATATTTTCGACAAAATATACATAGTTTAAAGCTGCTATCAATTGTAATAAAATTAATATATATATTTTAAAACAAAGTGAAAGAAGTGGAGAGGGTGAATAAATGCTGTGGATATCCCTTTTGGATACAGATCATATTCTCATTATGATGCAAACACAAATGGATAAGAATGAAAGCTACAAAGATATAACCATCAGGATGGATAAATTACCAATGAAGGGTATAATTTAACTAGCAGTGCTGCTGCACAGTATTAATTAATGTTGATAGGCTGTGTGCTCTTACACAAACTACAATAAACAACAGCATTAGGTTGACTGAGCTTAACCAATGTGAATCATATTAAAACATGTGACTTGTAGATAACTCTAAATTAAGTGGAAAACCAAATGTTATACAAAAGCCTGTTTGATTATTGCACATCTTGGAGGTATTCATCCTTTGGATTGTTTTCAGATCAACTACCAAATACATTTAAAGCCTGTTCCACAATGCAGTTCCACAGAGCAGCAGGGCATGGTGCCCTACAGCTACTACAAAAACTTGCTGCCAGCCCTGGGGCTCAGAGACTTATCTGTGTCACCATGCTGCTCCTTCTAGCAACTTAAGGGAATGGTCCTAACAGTGTTTTAAATCAAGCCCAAATATTGATTTAATTGTATTTAATTCTTTTGTAACTCCCAATAAAGTCAACAGCATTTCCAAATACAGAACTTAGGCAGAAATGCAGCTGTAATGTTGCAGTTTAATGGAAAAAGCCCAAATCACATAGATTTATGCATGTAAGGTGTCACATATATTTTCAGTTAGTGTTCATGCAGATCTAACCATGGTAGTAAGCAGCATGATATATAGAGATCTACAGAATGGCAAAATTCAACAAATCCATTTGCAAAGTCAACAAGAAAGAGACACCAGTAACAAATATAATAAGTGAGCTGGTGGAAGGGGAAACATAACCACCTGACATTTAACACTAGTAGATGTAAATATTTTGAAATACAAATTGTACAAAATAGGATTAATTTTCAGCTATTTCCTTCAAATCACTGGAATAAGCCTTCTGACATATAGGAGAGGTTCCCCATCAGCAATTCAACTCTCAACTGGAGACTAAAGAGTCATTAGAGTTAAAAACACCAACAAAAAGCTATTGTTCTGAAACTCCCCAAACATCCTAAAATGTCTAGACATAAAGCAACAACATAAATCATTTATGTACATGCATTATGAAAACTGAATGTTGTAGAGATATAATGTGCTTTCCATTTCTATGACAAAGACACATGAAGTGCAATCAGCTTGCCACTGCATCCTAAGCTGTGGGAATATGGTTGGTTTACCTATAGGGAAAATGGGCGCACGGGTAGAAACGTACTACAGCATGACCTTTTGACAGGGCAGGCTGTGTTAAGCATGATCAGCGCGTGGACACCCCATGCTGGCCTGTGATTGGTCTACACAGCCTGCCCTGATAGTGGTGTGATTTTCCTTATATGGCATTGTCTTTTACTGTTGAGTTGATACAATGTTCTGTGAAATAATAAAATGCTAGGCTGCAGCAGTTTGAGCATGCTCAGGGCCTGATCAGTTCTGTTCAGCTCAGTTCAGCTCAGTTGTTGCTGGCTAGGCCTATTCAATATATCATTGGTGTGAGGCTGATTTATTTCTTATGGCGAGCAGGCCCTCGTCACTAAGCGATATAAAATAATGTCGATCTACCAATTCTCTCTGCCCTGGTGTGAAACATTCTTCAAACACTTTGCCATTCATGGGACAAAACTTTGGCTGGACCTCAGGGCAACTCTAACCTAGACCTTACTGGGGAAGTAAGCTTCTGCTTGAGCTGCATCCCTTCAGACTGCAGGTGGTGGTGGGTGACATAACTAAATATTGCCCTATATACCATCTTTCTGATTCTTCTATATACCAGCTTTCTGATGCCTCTACATACATTGTGGCTCTCGGGGTCAGGCCATCAGGACTAAAGTGAGTCAAAGTAGACACAATTTAGCAGCTATATAATTCATAGAGTAAATCAGTGCATTCAATTTAAGCTTAATTTCCTTTAAAACCATTTATATATTAACACTGCATATGCAGTCAATCTATTTCTGTAATGGTAGGAGTTTTCCAGTTGCATAGTATGATGCTTTTATTAATACATATATACCTTCTGCCTTTTTGTAATAACTGTGCAACACAAAGGACATTTGTCAACCGCTTCAGCACAGTCCTTACAAGCAACAAGATGTCCACAAGGAATGAGGACTACTGATATAGTTTTATCCATACAGATTTTGCAAAGCTTTTCTTCCTGCAAACTTCTTAATTTCTCTTCAGCACTGAGATCTAAGAAGGAAACAGAAAGTTATAAAAAATTCTTGAAATGTTTTCCCTCCTTAAACAAGTATGACAACTATTGATAAAAAAATAGACAGCTGACAACTTAAATTAAGCTGATGTGGCATATTGGCCAAGAGTGCAAGTTGTGAACCTTTAATGAGCTGCAACTGTCCTCATTTACCAGGTTTTCTAGCCTCTGTCCCCAGTATATTGCCTTTCCTATTTTTGGGATGTCTATTAAAATTCCATTGGAATTTTACTAGAGTAGTCATCCTCAGTTTAAGTTTTGAACTGCTGACAATAAACTGTTCCTAAATCACTTTTTCTCACTTCTTTAACAAAAAGAACAGAGAGCCAGTTGGCTTTTAGATCAGTGGAGGACAGACTCCTGTATAAAGGGAAAATAACATAGCACCAGGTCAACTGTTTTTTGACCAACCTTTCAGCAAACAATAATTTTGTGTTTTGTCGCTACAGTCCAATTGAGAGCTTTTTTCATTGCCCATTTCCTTGTTCTTTTCACTGAGATTGCTAATTTACAGCACGATCTTATCATGTCTATTCAGAAGGAACTCCAATTGAATTCAGCGGGGCTTACTCCCAGGTAAATGGAATTAGGATTGCAGCCTTAGCTATTGTTTGATTCTATGTTTAGAAGTCACCCTGAAAATTCTCTGGAAGACTGAGTGAAAGGTACATTAAATAAACAAAGCAACAACTAATTTACCTCCACATTATGAGGATAAAACTACCAGCCTAACTCTTTGGAGACTATGCAAAGTAATTTGGCATACAAAATGTTTTGTACACCTGCCAATTTATGTTTTTTAAAATAAATGAATAAATTTTGTTTTAAACTATAAAGCAAAAGTGGTAACAATATTTGATTACCATCATGTTTGTAGAAACAAAGGAAAATTATCCAAAGATTACCAAAAGGTTAGGGGAATTATTCAACTGATCACCAATTTGTATGTCATCTTTCCATAGTCAAACTAAGGTGGCTTACAACAGCAAAAAATAAACAACATAAATGTATAATTCTCCAACAGTTACATATCATACATATATCAAAAACAATGAACTGATAAAAACATCTCGATAAATATACAATAAAATCAAGCAATCCTCAAGTAATACACAAGGTCTAACAATAAAAAATCAAAATGCATAATAGCAGCAAAAGTAATGCATCTCTAAAATTAAATCTTGACCCCCAGCAAACTTCTAAACAACATACTGAGCAGCTGGGTCTTCCTAGACCAACATCAGAAGGAATGTTAAATGGAATAGCAGGACAAGTATTTTAAAAATGATAAATCAGTGAACACCAAGAGCATACCAAAAAAGAGATAGGAAACAGCTGTCAAAGTAGTCAGTCAATGGAGTAATGTGTAATAAAATGTTGGAAGGGTGCTGCTGCCCAAAATTCTGTTCACCAAAACCCCACTACGTGTATCCATGAGCAAACACTCTGCCCTCCAGCAAAAATATATTCCACCCAGAGCAACTTTTCTTGTTCTCAACTCCCATATATGCTTTGGACATATACTGTGCTCACCTTTTTGCAAGGTGCTTTCCCAGGATGCACTAGGGTTATTATCTCTTTGGGCACTGATTAAGTCAGTGACCAATGTCTCAATAGATCTGTAGCCCTCTGTGGACAGATGGCATTTCCTTTCCACAGTGCTCCTAATTTCATCCAGGCTGAACCCCATGTGCATTGCATTCTGTACCAGCTGGTTCTGTAAAAGTTCCTCATCTGCAAAACCAGGAGATGAAAATATAATCAAAGCAAGGAAATTAACTGAGATAACAATACAGCAGGTATCCTGATATACTGAATTACTTTAAAATACTTAATGGAAAACATGGTTTATAGTACAACTTATCATTGTTCAGATACATGTAAGATTAAAAGTGGAATGATAAAGTTTCCTGAAGTGCAGGTAGAGCTCCTAGAGTGCCCTAATGGCTGAGCTCTAGTCCTGTGGCATGACACTTAGTTGACATGAGTCAGGCTGGCCCAAGAACTATACGATCTATGCTTTTTTTTATGTGAGGACACTCAGGTCCAAATCCTTTGCTGGAAAGACTTTTCAAGCTCAGGGTGAGGCTATCTGCTAAATTTTCCTTCTGCTAGGTGCACATCACATCCCAATTTCGTTCATCTTTTCAGACTCAAATTCTGAGGCTGCCCTATGCTATTTTTTCCAGATGTATTATTCCCAGGAACTCACACAGGAGCTGGCTCCTCTCTATTATCTTCTGCTTAAACTTGAGCAAGACTCATTCATTGCCTCTACCTGCCCTCCCTCTTCATCAAGTGTTCCTTGCCTGCAACATGGATCTGAGATTTCCTTTGGGACTAGAGAAGACTCCATTGCAGGAATGTAAAGTCTCTCTTCAAGGAGGAGAATCTTTCTATGCTTCAACCAGATTTTTAAGGTAATGTTGATTGTGGTTTTGCCATCTCCCTTACAAATCCAAGGAGAGGAAGAGCACAAACAAATACAGGAAGTTTAGTTTACTGAAGATCTGGTGACCGTTGTTAGGCTTACTGAGTTACAAACTAAGCAGGACAGTTACAAACAATTGTATCCATACCTGTAAAATGTGAAAACTTCTCTGCTTCCTCTATCTAAACAGAAACACTGACATTAGAAAGGATGTAATGAACTGTGAGCAGAACAGAAAACAACTGCTGGTGTTGTTCTGTAAAATCTTGTGCTAGAGCAGTTTATTACTATTATTATTATTTATTAAATTTCTGTACCACCCTTCATCCAAAGATCACAGTTACAAACACAATACCCCCCCATTTACTTGCTACATTTAAATCAACCTTACCACCAAAGCACTCAATGTTTTAAAATAATGCCTTACAATCTAAGACATGTGGTACGAAAGAAAGAGAAATAAGCAAATTCAAGTACCAACTACATCTATTGTTAGGCAAGGAAGTCACACAGTGATCAGGAGGAATGACTATTACAGGACTCAGTACTGAGAGTGAAATCACCTCTCCCTCTGAGAAGTTACTGTGTTTGGGAATGGTTCAGGGAGGGGCCAAATGGTAGTGTGTTTTTTTTTATAAAAAAAAAAAAACAGTGGCGAAGGGTGGATTGCACCAAGGGTGGATTTAATAATAATAATAATAATAATAATAATAATAATAATTATTATTATTATTTATACCCTGCTGTCCTCAGCCAAGACCGGGCTCAGGGCAGCTAACAACCAATAATAAAAACGAGTTGAATGAATACAACTTAAAAACAAGATTAAAATACAACATTAAAACATTAAAACAATTAAAATGCAGCCTCATCACAGGAGGAGAAAGGAAAAAAAGGGGGGAGGGAATCAAATTGACTCCAAGCAAAGGCCAGGCGGAACAACTCTTTCTTACAGGCCCTGCGGAAAGAAATCAGATCCTGCAGGGCTCTAGTCTCATGAGACAGAGCGTTCCACCAGGCTGGAGCCAATGTTGAAAAAGTCCTGGCTCTGGATGAGGCTAATCTAACTTCCTTAGGGCCCGGGACCTCTAGAGTGTTGCTATTTATGGACCTTAAGGTCCTCCGTGGGGCATACCGGGAGAGGCGGTCCCGTAGGTACGAGGGTCCTAGGCCGTGAAGGGCTTTAAAGGTCAAAACCAGCACCTTAACTCTGACCCTGTACTCCACCAGGAGCCAGTGCAGCTGGAAAAGCACTGGGTGAATATGCTCCCATGGCAGAGACCCCGTGAGGAGCCTCACTGCATCATTCTGAACCCGCTGGAGTTTCTGGGAAAGCTTCAAGGGCAGCCCCTGTGAATTACAGTAGTGAATTACAGTAGTCAAGCCTGGATGTAACGGTCGCATGGATCACAGTGGCCAGGTCGGGGCGGGAAAGGTAAGGGACCAACTGCATGATGAGTCGAAGGTGGAAAAATGTTGCCTTGGCTGTTGCTGTAACCTGCGCCTCCATGGAAAGGGTGGCATCAAGGATTACACCCAAACTCTTAACGGAAGGCAATGGCACTAATTGGGCCCCCGCAAGAGAAGGAAGTTGGTCCGTCATCCCCATACCATCCCGACCCAGCCAGAGGACCTCTGCCTTCGAAGGATTTAGTTTCAATGGGCTCCCACGAAACTATCTAGCCACAGCTTCCAAGCATCTGGTCATTGTGTCCGGGGCCGAGTTGGTGTGGCCATCCATCAGCAGATATAGCTGAGTGTCATCAGCATATTGGTGATAACCCAGCCCAAAGCTCTGGACAATCTGGGCAAGGGGACGCATGAAGATGTTAAAAAGCATTGGGGAGAGGATTGCGCCCTGTGGCACTCCACACACCAAGGACTGGTGCGATGACATCTCCCTCTCTAGTGACACCCTCTGTCCCTGACCAGAGATAAAAGAGCACAGTCATTTACGGGCTATGCCCTGTATCCCCACGTTGGAGAGGTGGTGGTCCAGAAGATCATGATCAACCATGTCAAGGACTGCTGACAAATCTAAAAGAATCAGCATTCCCAACCAGCCTTAATCCAGTTGTCTACAGAGATCATGTTAGGGCAACCAGAGCCATCTCGGTCCTGAAACCAGGACAGAACCCGGACTGAAATGGATCTAAAGCCGATGTTTCCTCCAGAAACCTACCAAGCTGTTCAGCAACCACTCTCTCAATTACCTTACCCAGATATGGAAGATTTGAAACTGGGCGGTAATTGGATAGGTCTAAAGGATCTAGTGAATTTTTCTTTAAGAGTGGACACACCGCTGCTTCCTTCAGCTCCCCTGGGAATGTCCATGTGCCAAGGGACAAATTGATAATTTCAACCAGGAGGTTCCGAACAACATCTGGGCACGCCCTAGTCAGCCAAGATGGGCACGGATCAAGGAGGCAGGTGGTGGGCCTACCAGCTTGGAGGAATCTATCCACATCAGCAGGGAGTATCCGATCGAAATGGTCCAACACTGGACCTGAAGACAGTCAAGGGGCCTCCAGTTCTATCACTGTATCTAAATTGGCAGGGAGGTCACGGCGGAACAGCAGGACTTTCTCCACAAAAAAGCTTGCAAATGCCTCACAGCTGTGGGTCGAATTTGTGCTTAAATTTGGCTGTCTTCCTAAGGACATTATTCTAAAAAGTTGTGCCGGGCGAGAGCTAGCAGATGCAATGGAAGCTGCGAAGTAAGATTTCTTAGCAGTTGTCATAGCCATCTCATAGGCTTTCATAAGCATCCTATAAGACGTTCTTGAAGCTCCGTCATGAGTCCGTCGCCATACTTGCTCTAGCCGTCTGAGATCTCGCTTCATTTTCTGAAGCTCCTCAGTAAACCAAGGGGCTCGGTTTCGACGGGGCCACAGAGGGCGCTTAAGCGTGATCTCATCAATGGCCGCCAAGAGCCGGTTATTCCAGTCCTCGACAAGGTCATCTAATGAGTCGCCAGGAGGAACAGGGTCCCGCAAGGCCTGACGGAATCTATCAGGATCTACCCAAGCAGGGGAGGAGCAGGAAGTCAATCTTGGCTTTCAGAGCGTAGTGATCAGACCATGGCACTTCCACAGAGGGGAGAATGATCACATCTATGCCAGCACCAAAGATCAGATCCAGCGTGTGGCCTGCTTGTTGAGTGGGGCCCAAAACAAACTGGGAGAGCCTTAGTGTTGCCATGGAAGTCACTAGGTGGCGTGGATGTGATCCAAAGCAAGGTGTGATCAGGAGGTAATTTCTGCATGTAGAAGGGCACATTTGTATTCAACCCAAGGGGGTAGAGGTACATGAAATAGACTATTGGTTGTGTTCTACTCAGGGAATGCCTACTGAAATTAATGGACTATGCTAGTCATGTCCATTAATGGACTATGCTAGTCATGTCCATTAATTTCAGTGGTCTACTCAAAGTCTGGCTATATTGGATGCAGCCCCATTTGTCAATCTGTAAATTGTAATCTTCAGGCTGAAGGAACGACCAGTGCTATTTTTAATAATTTTGTACGTTCATAGATAATCGTAGTCTAGCAATATTACATTGAAGCCCTAAAAACAATAATTTTAAAGTAGTATTGCGATTTATACAAGCCCATTTTTTTTAAAAAAAAATTTGAGCAAGTAAATTACTCTGCTGAGAACAGCATGTATTCTGGACCAATAGTTCTAAATGGAGTCTTATGCTCATTTACTATCCATGTTTTCCCCATCATCATCATCATCATCATCTTGCTTCCACTGCCACTGCCACTGCCACTGCCTGACAGGAACCACCACCAGAAGCAGCAACAACAGCAGCAACAGAAGCAGCAGCTGAGCAAGACTAAGGACATGGAGGTGGAAGTTGGAGGTGTTGTCAGTTCCTAAAGATTCCAGTCTCCACTTTGCCTCATTCCCAAATGGCGCACAAACCCTGGGTAAGCACCTGGAACCCCTGGAATCTCACACTGAAACAGCATTTTTAATTTTTATAGGGATGGTTTTTTCTTTTCATTTCATTTATCTATGTGGATTTTTGTTTATTTGTTTTTCTGGTGGCAAATCACTTTCAGTTGTTTTTTGGCAAAAGAAACCAACTAAATAATAATAATAAAAATAAATAAATAAATAAATAAATAAGTAAATAAGTAAGTAACTTGAACGCAGCATATAGTAATTAACCTTTATAGCAACATATGGAAGCACCATCTGTTCACACATAGGCAGCTGGAGAAAGATGGCAAGATAGTAACCAAAGCCCTTTTATTCATTTGACTGGTTCAGTGAATTTATAGTTCAAAATTACATTTATCTTAAAATAGATTTTCAATGGAGGTATCCAGAAAGCATGGTTCCTGGGGGCAGGAGGGTAGGGAGAGTGGAAAAGACACACACTTACTGTAGAATCCTGTTGTGGTGTTAAATGAATGTTATTCACAAAGTCTTGCCCCTTTTCTTCTACCAGGTATTTGCACCTAGATGGAAAATATTTGAATTAAATAAAATTGATATTACCTAAAACAGTCACATGGAAGAATGCATTTATAGTGAATCTGGAAGAACACAGTAGCCTATGAAAAAATGTTCTTAATATGTTATGGAAGTGGAAGTTGACATAATTTCTTAAAATGTACACTGATCATATTACATGGAAGTTAAAAACCAAATTACTGCTTTAAATCATTGACAGGTGCAATGAGTGACTGATCTGGAAACAACAAACAAGCTCCCGTCCTACCATGTTATATTCCATCTTTTAATTTGCTTGCTAACAGTACAGCTCTCTTTTCACCGTTTCCCCAGAAAGAAGAGGCTTTGGGAGCATCAATCACAGATCCTGTTTACCAACATAAACAGTGAGGTCTCTGTTGGTCTGTTTCCATTCCATCATAGGGAAAGGGACAGTGCAGAGAGCAATCACCAAAACTTGCCCAGGATTCAGAAGCCCTAGAGATCCAATTTCTCCCAACTGCATTTCCCACATAACTTTGCCTCCGAGCTGACAGACAGAACAACTCTTTCTGAGATGGCCTCCCTTTCCTACCAGGCTGCTGTCTGGAATGTCTCCGCACCCCTCCCAAAAATAAAATGTTAAGGGAAATATTAAAGAATAGATTAGTGAGAAGCTTGCAAAGGAGGTCACAGAGCAGCTGATTTAAATTCCAACATCACAGACCACTTTACAAATAGGTAATCTACATTTGCAGAGTCTCCTGAAAATGGAATGGAACCACGTGAAGAGTACTTATTAACATAAGTATACAATGTACAGTATGTATATATAGACACTAGCACAGATAACAGATAATACACGTAGGGAGAAATGAAGTGCCTCACCCAGGAAACCATTTTGCATGCTGCTCCCAAGGATCTTCATCTGTCTTCCACTCCTGTAATCCACCACCACAGTGAAAGCATGCAACGTTATCACCATTACCTGTGGAGAAGTAGGAATATATTCATGTATAAGCTCTTAATAAAATCTGCCTCTGCAAATATTTCTTTGAATGGAATGAAAGCTTATTATGCCAGGTGCCAGGTGAGCAGTCCTGGAGAAAATTATCCAAAATGGGGGCAAGTTTTGCCCTAATTAAATAAACTGTTTTCAGGCCTTTTCACCTTCACCTTCCACATTAATCTGTCTAGCATGCTTGCGCTGCAGACTCTGGAGTGTCTGGAGTGCACATTCAGTTTACATGGGGTGCTGCTGATCATGCCTCTCAACTGTCTCAGATGAACTAGTGTGTGCCCCAAGACACATATGCACCCATTGCAGCAGGTAGGTTGAGGTAGAAAAGCTGTATTTTAAAAGGAAACTTATCTATCATTCCTTATCTTTTCTCTTAGAACCCCCTATTTTATTTTCAAGTGGCTAGGCAACACTTTTCTAGGCAACACAAATTAACATACAGATATTCACATTTTTCTGGGGCGGAACCAAAGTTCAGCACAAATGAACTGTGCATCACTGAAAACCAGCATGTCCATATTTATGTCCCACCACATCATTTAAGGTAGCCTATTAAATTCTCCTATGCAGCGTAAGACTTTTACATTCAAATTGACTTTTGGTTTCTAAGCACAGGCCAACTGTAAATTTCTGTCATTAACATATTTTTAACTATCCCAAGTTCTTGGGATGGGGTGAATTTTAAGTAAGTTGGAAGAAAAAGAATCTGCACTAAATCAAATACGGTACATGAAAAGTATATCCTCTCCAATGCAAAGGACATAATAATAATTATGCGCTTGAACAAATATTTCATTTGAAGATTATTTAGCACAAAAAACAAAAACAGTGACTCAGTTGTTTGAATTATTTAAAAAGTACCAAATTTAGAATTACACACTAGTGTTAACACGTTAACAAGAGTTAGTCAAACTTGGTGCTCTAAAAAACAGTAAGAGAACTGAAAAAGGCCACTGCTTTTAATTCCGTCATTTTGCTAATTTTATTAAGAGCTCATTGAAACCATGTTAGGCACTACTAATCATATAATGTCGTTTTCCCCCTTGAGGGATAGCAATACAAACTTTGAAGCTCTGTATTCAGCTTACCTAGGCTATAAAAGCCTGCTTGGGCAAGTTGCTCCTTGCTAACCAAATACCTCCATGTTGCAAATGTCTTGATTCGGTTCTCATAATCTGCCATAGATGGAGTTTGGGGAAAGTCAGCATTATGTATGTCACTTCTATCCAGGCTGGTATCACCTGATTGATTTGAAACACTTCCAACATTTCCCACATCGTGGCCGAGGACAAAAAAACACCTAGGGAAGTGGCGTCTGTGCTCTGACCAAGCACGATCAGAAGGTTCCCAGTTTTTCAGTTTTCCTCCACAGCAGAAACATTCAACTTCATCACCAGTGCCAGTGTAATAGAGTCCAGCATGGGCCAGCTCTTTCGGAGTGATAAGAGTATGGGAGGGCCAGTTGTGAAAAGATCTCAGCCTGGCTTCTTCACTACACATGGCAGGATTTCTGGGGTACAGAGAACCAGAGAGATCTACTACTTGCCCACTTCTCAAAAGATAATCTGCATAGAGATCAGAGGATGGATCAACAGGGGGCTGGGGAGAGTCAGCTGCAAGGCTGATTTCAGTTCTGTGTGAACAGTTTGGGAAAACAGAATGCGTATCATTCTTCAGAATCTTAATGGCATTAATAAACTTGCAGCTTGGAGAAACAGTTCTATGTCTTCCAACTGCCGAGTCCCCATTTTGCCATCCTTCAATGACTGCATGACAACTAAAACACTTTACTTTGTCTCCCTCTCCAGTGTAGAAGAAACCAGCTTGGGCTAGGGTTGAGGAGGAGATAGGGCAGTGACTTGGAAAATTGGTAAAAGTTTGTAGTCTGGAGCATTCTTTAGCAAGATCTTGGTCAGGATCATCTTCTGGAGTGGCATGAGCTTCACAGTTATCTGGTCCATTACATGTCATCCCTCCTTCAAGAAAAGGGTTTTCAAGCGTTTTCCTAAATAAGAACACATTTAAGTTTAGAATTCTAAAGGTATGAAATTTAATACTTAACTTTTATATGGGTTTTTGAGAGTTAAAAGTGCTTCATATTCAGAGCAATAATAATAATAATAATTTTTTATTTATACCCCGCCCTCCCCAGCCAAGGCCGGGCTCAGAGCGGCTTACAAGCAATAATAAAAACAAGATGAATGATTACAAACTTAAAAACAAAAATAAAACACAACAATTAAAATAATGGAACATTAAAATATTAAAATGTAGCCTCATCGCAGGAGGAGAAGGAAAAGAAGGGGGGAAAAGAGAGAGAGGGGGGGGAGGGAGGGAATCAAACTGGCTCCAAGCCAAAGGCCAGGCGGAACAACTCTGTCTTACAGGCCCTGCGGAAAGAAATCAGATCCTGCAAGGCCCTGGTCTCATGAGGCAGAGCGTTCCACCAGGCCGGAGCCAGAGTTGAAAAGGCCCTGGCTCTGGTCGAAGCCAATCTAACTTCCTTAGGGCCCGGGACCACTAGGGTGTTGCTATTTATGGACCTTGAGGCTCTCCGTGGGGCATACCAGGAGAGGCGGTCCCATAGGTACAAGGGTCCTAGGCCGTGAAGGGCTTTAAAGGTCAAAAGCAGCACCTTAAATCTGACCCTGTACTCCACCGGGAGCCAGTGCAGCTTGAAAAGCACTGGGTGAATATGCTCCCATGGCAGAGACCCCATGAGGAGCCTCGCTGCAGCATTCTGTACCCGCTGGAGTTTCTGGGACAGCTTCAAGGGCAGCCCCGCGTAGAGCGAATTACAGTAGTCAAGCCTGGAGATGACCGTCGCATGGATCACTGTGGCCAAGTCAGGGCGGGAAAGGTAAGGGACCAACTGCTTGATGCGGCGAAGGTGGAAAAATGTCGCCTTGGCTGTTGCTGTAACCTGCGCCTCCATGGAAAGGGAGGCGTCAAGGATTACACCCAAACTCTTAACGGAAGGCAATGGCACTAATTGGGCCCCCGCAAGAGAAGGGAGTTGGTCCCTCATCCCCATGCCATCCCGACCTAGCCATAGGACCTCTGTCTTCGAAGGATTTAGTTTCAATCGGCTCCCACGAAACCATCCAGCCACAGCTTCCAAGCATCTGGTCAATGTGTTTGGGGCCGAGTCGGTGTGGCCATCCATCAGCAGATAGAGCTGAGTGTCATCAGCATATTGGTGACAGCCCAGCCCAAAGCTCCGGATAATCTGGGCAAGGGGGCGCATAAAGATGTTAAAAAGCATCGGGGAGAGAATTGCGCCCTGCGGCACTCCACACACCAAGGAGTGGCGCGACGACATTTCCCTCCCTAGTGCCACCCTCTGTCCCCGACCAGAGATAAAAGAGCACAACCAGTTACGGGCTATGCTCTGTATCCCCACGTCTGTGAGGCGGTGGTCCAGAAGATCATGATCGACCATGTCAAAGGCTGCTGACAAATCTAAAAGGATCATGATGTAAATCTAAAGTAGACATGATGACTCCAGATGTTGGACTCAAACTCCCATTGACACCAGCCACCATCATGGTCAATAGCCAGGGATCATGAGAGTTGTAGTTCAATAACTTCTGGAGGGTACCACACTGGCTACCTCAGATCCAGCTGTAATCCTTAAAACAAACCTATAAACGTCTCCATTATTACCTTCTATTTTAGAGATTGTAAAGGGGTGGGCTTGCAGCTAAGTATCACTCCTGATGCCCTATCATAGCTGTCAACCTTCCCTTTTTTGGTGGGAAATTCCCTTATTCCAGCGCTGTTTCCCGCTGCTATCCCGGATTGTTAGATATCCCGTAGACTGTCCCCAGGACAGGTGAGGCAGCTGATCCCTTATTTTTGAGGCTGCTGATCCCTTATTTTCAAATCTGAAAATTGACAGCTATGTGCCCGATTTGTGTGAGTTGATTCACTTCCCTAAGGACTAACTTGTTTGTTTTATGCAGAATGTAGAAAGGTATGTCTTGTAGATAACAGCATATACCAGGCTTCCTCAACCTTGGCCCTCCACATGTTTTTCCCCTACAACTCCAACGATCCCTAGCTAGCAGGACAAGTGGTCAGGGATGATGGGAACTGTAGTCTCAAAACATCTGGAGGGCCAAAGCTGAGGAAGCCTGGCATATACCAACATAATGTAAGGTGGTGAATGAACCCTTAACGTTCAGTGAGTAGTTGAGACTACAGGCAGTAACTGTTTTAGGTGTGTCTGGTATGTGTGTGACTGCGTGCATCATGCCAGAACTGAACTGAAAATGTCACAAAAAGAGGCAGAATTGGGTCTATGCAGGCTTTTTCAATGGTGTTTCAAATTCAGTGGTACCTCGGTCTATGAACAGCCCTGTTAATGAACTATTCGTTTTACGAACCCCGCAGAACCGGAAGTAGGTGTTCTGGTTAGCTTTACCTCGGTCTACAAACGGAAGCCGAATGGTGGAAGGGCACCAGCGGCGGGAAGCCTCATTAGGGAAAGCGCGCCTCAGTTTAAGAACGGCTTTGGTTTAAGAATGGACTTCCAGAACGGATTAAGTTCGTAAACCGAGGTACCACTGTATATGTGATTTCACTGAAATGTAACCCCCACGTAAATTGGGGGTTACCTGTACTTAGGTAACTGATGAGATTCCTTGACTGCTAAAAGCCTTTCTCAGAAGTAGAAATATATGTTGTCCCACTCTTGAAGAAATAGAAAACACCAACAAGTAATCACTTGTTGTTACAGTGTAGGGCTGATCTTCTTCAAGAACTTAACAGTTTCTTAGGTTTATGTGACACTTCTGGTTAAGCCTTAATTCAGAAACTATAAATTCAAGGTAGGCTCTGACACACCATTCACTGTGTTATCTTTAAACAGCTGTTAAATACATTTGTTAAAATGATTTATTTGAATGTTAAATCTGGACTAGCATAATGAGATTTGAAAATAAACACTGAGTCTATCATAGCTTTTTTACTTGCAAACCTAATGAGGGGATTACGATATACGATATCTTTATTGTCATTGTCCCAAGCAGAACAATGAAATTGAAAAACTACATAAAGCATTCAAAAACCCCTAAAAACTCAGAAACCCCACTTTAACTTTAAAATACACTTTACTATAGAGACCCCTTATGCTGCATTTAGAACCAGAATTGCATTTGCGTAGAAACTTTCTCAGGCAGCTAGTCCTGGCCTTAATAACCCTATACCTTCTTCCAGAAGGCAGAAGCTGAAAGAGATCATTTCCGGGGTGCGTACTATCCTGCGCTATCTCTACCGCTTTCTTATGGCACCTGACAGCATAGATTTGATCTAAGGTGGGAAGAGTGCACCCAATTATTCTCTCTGCAGTCTTCACAACCCTGGACAGCACTGTTTTTTCCCTGGCCGTGCAGCTCCCATACCACACACACAGACCATAAGTTAATACACTCTCCACAGTGCAATGGTAAAATGCCATCAACAGGTCCTTTGAGAGATTGTTTTTCCAGAGGATTCTCAGAAAATATAACCTCTGCTGTGCTCTATTCATCAGGTCTTTGCTGTTTTCTCCCCAGGTTAGGTCGTCTCTCAACTCCATTCCCAGAAATCGAAACACCGAGACCTGTTCCACACACTTCCCCTCAATAATAAGTGGCTGAATATTCAATTTACATTTCCTAAAGTCCACAATGATCTCCTTTGTTTTCTTTAAGTTAAGGAGTAAGTTGTTTTTCCTGCACCACTCCCCCAACTGCTCAACTTCCTTCCTATAGGCCGCCTCCCTCTCTCCAGCCGTGATTAAACCAACCACCGCTGTATCATCTGCGAACTTTATGATCTTATTACTGGGGTATTTGGGGGCACAGTCAGCTGTACAGAGTGTATATAAAAGTGGGCTCAACACGCCCCCCTGCGGCGTCCCCGTATTCGTGATGAGATCTGCAGAGACGTGGGAACCCAACCTGACCCTTTGGGAATGGTTTGATAGAAAATCTAATATCCACCTGCACAAGCATGGTGGAAGTCGCAAGCCTAATAATTTGGGCACCAGTCTATGTGGAAGAATAGTATTAAATGCAGAACTAAAGTCTACAAATAATAGTCTCGCATAGTTACCTTAAACTTTTCAAAAGAAAATATTACTAAAGGAAGTCAAATATGAAATGTGTATTTAAAACAGCATAATTAACAAGAGAACAAAGTATTATCATATGTATAGAACATATTTGCAGCTGTTGCTGCTAATGCTGCCAATGGTGGCTCATGGCGACTGGCGGCTGTGGAAGCTCGGGCTTGATGGCCTGGTTCTGCACTTAAGAGACTACCAAGATGGCCTTTGGCCTCTTCAGCAGTCTCAGCTTTTGTAGCTGGAGTCAATCAGGGCCTTTCACTCTCAGGCCAGGTGGGAAAAGCCAAGATGGTTTCCAAAAACTTTCCAAATATTCAGCCTGCACCCTTAGTGGGAATGAATCCCAACAACTTTAATGGGACGAATTTTTGAGAGGACTGAGCTCTTGGTTAATAATTGCTCCTTCTAGCCTTCAGGTAGCTTACCTCAATATTTGTTATCAACATAAATAGGTCTAACCTGCAAATTTCTAATAAAAATATTTTGAATTCTTCTAAAATGCCGTCGGCAGCTGTAGCTTTTGCTAGCATATGCATTGAAATTAGATAGTACAGGTGCTGACTTAATCTGTGGGCACTTTTCTAATTAAAACATTAATTAACTAATTAAACATGTGGGATCCTAAATAGTTTAATCTGGTGTTTCCTAAACCTGGGTCTCCAGCTGTTTTTTGGACTATCACTGCCATCATCCCTAGTTAGCAAGACCAATGGTCAGGGATGATGGGAACTGTAAGTAAGTCCTATTAAACACAACTGGACTTCCTTCGGGGTATACATGCATAGAATAGCCCTGTCAATGGTGCTAGCTTAATGGCTTTATTGTTCCAGCTTTTCTAGTTTTATAAATTGGACACTGCCTTGGGCAACTTGCAGCTGAAAAGCAAATGATAAACTTTATACATAAATAAATAATTTGGTTTACACAAGTAACACAAATATGGCACAAGATTTTTCTGAAATCATTATGTCTACAAAATTTCTGGAAGAAAGAGGAGCAAAGACAAATACACACCTGACCTCTGTTTTAAATTTTTAAGAAAGCATACTACACTTACTTTTTCATTAGTGTCTTTCAAATATTGCAGTAATGTGCCATCCACAGGAAAAAATGTTCAAAAATTGTTTACTGATGCATTTTACTTTTCTGCAGCTGTGTGTGCATAATTTCTCAGCAAATTAAAAGCTTTGGTCATGGTGGACATGTTACAGATGAGTGATTTTAAAGAGCATTCAAATACTAAAGAAGTTATTGGTGGGCATTACCAGAGACATCCAGTTATTTCCTTCACTCAATATATCAAATTTAACATCGCATACACCAATAGCGACCTCAATTACTTCAGCTGTTTTATTCATTCTTTCACATGGTTGACAAGATGTACGATGCCCATCAGTTGCCGGTTGTCACAAGAGTCAAGTATCTTAGGCCTCGATTCAAAATCGCAACCCACCTCTCAATCACATGACATCAATATGGCATCACCTTATTGACAGGTGGGTTGTTGACAGGTGGGTTGTCTGGCTCATCTGTCAAAATCCCTTGTGAGGAGTTTCCAAGCACTTGACCTGATAGCCACTTTTCGGAAGCACATGGCATAGGGCTGGCAAAGTGCTTCTTTCTCTCACCCATGGGGGTGTGGGTAGAGAAGCATCATGTAGGAGTTCCTCTTAACAAAATGCTGCTGGAGCAAGGTGCACTCTCACCATGGAACTGCATCTTGCTCCAAGCAAAGAGACAATTATCAGCTCACTTTAAGCACTGGATTGTTCCTTTTAAATATTATATTTATCCACCCCACAGCAGACCAGACATCATAGATGGGTGTGCTTTGGGAAAAACAGTATTGTAGGCCCAGTCTGGCCCATAGGTCAGCAGTTCCCCACTCCTGGTTAAGAGCTGTGTGAAGAAGAACAGAGATAGCTCAGTCACTAGAGCATGAGACTCCTAATGACAGGTTCATGTTGGGCAAAAGATTTCAGCATTGCAGGGAGTTGGACTAGATGGCCCTTTTGGTCCCTTCCAACTCTACAATTCTGTGTTTCTGTCTGTCCTGAATCTTCTACAATTAAGCTTCATCAGATGACCCAGGTCCTCGTATTATGAGACAAGGAAAAAAATCTTTTTTGCACCATGCATAATTCTATAACTTCCATTGTGTGCCCTCTTAGTTGCCTTTTCTCCTAAGCTAAAAAGCCCCAAATGTTGTAAACCTGTTCCTACCTGGAGCTAGGCATGCTCCCACTAGCTATCAGCTGATGAGTGATGGGAGCATGTCATGCTCCAGCATTATCATTCCTGATCACTGGCCATGCTGATTGGGGCCGACAAAACATATGGCTGGTCACAGGTTCCCCACCCCTCTGCAAAGGAATGGAAGTTATTTTTTCCCATGCTTTGACAGATTTGAGTGGTGAAGAAAAATTAAGCTGCATTTTCCAAACAACTTATTTAAAAACCTGAGCAATCTGAGTGGTGAAGAAAAATTAGCTAAGCTGCATTTTCCAAACAACTTATTTAAAAACCTGAGCAATTACATGCCAGGTAATCGACATTCCTGTTGTACTATAGGAAGAAAAGGATTCGGGTTGCATTATCAAAGGAGAATTCAGCATCAGAAGTTTGTCATGTGTATAGGTGTGTCCAGCAGCCACACCCAACCATCTTGGTTCCCAGGGGGCACCGTTTCTTTGCATACTACAAGGAAACATCTTGCTTTTATCCTGCACAGCTTTTATTCCACGTGTCAAAACCGAGCAAGCAACCTAAGAAGCAGAAGCCAAAGAAAACACGACATGCATGTGGCAGTGCCACCACCCAGCTACCTGTCATCTTCAGCATGAGGGAAGCAATTGTGGAATAATAATAATAAAAAACCAGAGATTACTGCAGCTACTCTGCTCTCATAACACCCTTTTCCAGGAAAGTAGCAGGGTGGGGTGGGGGATGTACTCGAGATAGCACACTCTCCTCCCTCCACATATGCACACACTCAAGTCTTACAGGATAAAGGCTGCAGGAGTGCAAAAGTGGAGTTACACACTCACAGTCCCACAGATCTGTGGGGTAAGGTGGAGAAGCAAGGAGGGAACTGTCCAAATTGGGGGTTGCGTGTGGGACACCCGCACACGGGGCCAGTACATGACATTTTGGCACATGAGGCGAACCACAAAACGCCCCTCCTTCCTGATAGGCAAGCAATAATCTGCATCGGGGGCGGGGTGGGAAGGTGGGAATAAAGATCCACATAGCAATCTGCCGCCCCTGTGCATCCTGCTGCCTGAGGCAACCGACTCACCTTCCTTCATGGGGTGGGCCGGCCCTACCCACGCCAATCCTATTGAAAGGGGGCTGAAATCGTGAGAGGGTGGGCCAAGTTACTCCCTCTCGAGTCTTCCCCAAGGCCACCTCCTCTGCATTTGCTTATTCTAGCAAGAGGTGCGGCTCTGGCGGCCCCGCTCCAGAAATTAGGGGTTCGCCACCTTTCCTCGCTTAGCCACTGACCCTAGCCTCGGGCGCTTCACCCCGCCTGTTTCGCCGAGGAAGGCCATGCCTGGCCCCGCAACGTAGGCCTTACCTTTGGACTCGCGAGGCCAAGCGGCTCCTGTGACTCGAGAAACCGTCAGCTGCCTCAGAGAGGGGCGGGGAAAATGGCGGCGGCTCCCCTTCGTCTCCTCAGAAGAGCGGCCGGGCGCGGGGGGATGCGCCACCCAGCGGCCTCGGCGAGGAGCCGCGATGCCGGGCGAAGCGCCTCGCGGAAGAGCGGCACCTGGCGGGACTCAGTTGCCAGGGCAGGAAGCGTAGCCGCGGGGAAATGCGGTGGAGGCCACGGGCGGACTACAATTCCCGTCAGTCCCCAAGCGCTGCGCCGCCAGTGACCAGCGGTGATGGGAATTGTAGTCAGGTCCCCATCCCCTGCCTTGGTTGGCGGTTCGCTGCGCTGTTTTGTAACAGACAGCGACTCAAAATCGAGCAGGATGTCATATAGGATCCGCTTGCCTATGTTGGTTTATTGGTGTGTTTGCGGACTGCACTTCCATGAAAAAGGAGAAAAAAGGGAAATGAAGGAAGGAGGCACGTCGCCATAAGCAATGGCAATAAAAGAATTGTGGCTGCGATCTAAAAATATATATTACCTACGAAAATATCAACAACTTTCGGGGTGTCCTGGTTTCTGAAATATGACAACCCTACATTAGTAAATGTATGCTCAGGCAGAACTCTTCCCTCCCACGTATCGTGTTTTCCATCACTCAAGGTCACTTAGTGGATTTGTGTGGAGGGACCTTAAGCCCCCGCAGTGTTTTGCCCTTGGTTAGTTAAGTACCGTATTTTTATTATTTACTTGATTTAGAGGACACACCTGCCTCCCCGCACCCCCTGGCTTTGCTCATGTTAAGTGGTAAATGAATGAATGAATGTACATTTTTTTACTTTCAACATTCATATATTTGCCAAAAAAACTTCCAACACCATAGCTGTCAACGTTTTCCCCCTTTTAAGGGAAATTCTCTTATTCTGAATAGGATTCCTCGCAAGAAAAGGGAAAAGTTGACAGCTATGCAACACTGCTGTGGGGCAGTGTGAAGAGACACCTCTCCTTTGGAAAGGGGGGTGCTTCTCAGAGACCAGGGGCGGCGGCAGCTGCCCAGAGGACTCCCAAGGAGAGAGGAAGCTGAGGGAACACTGCAAGGGAGGGTGTTCAAAAAGGGGTGAGAGGATGCCAGCTCTGCAGGCAAGGGGTGACATAGCTGGGCTCCTGAGCCCCATGGGAGTGCTGCAGAGTGAATGTAGTTGGTCAAGGGAGCCTTGGACCCAGAAAGGTTGAAAACTTCTGCCATAATTGACTGAAAAGGCCCTGTAACAACCACCTGCCAGATCACATTTAGCTAGAGAAAATGTGCTTTAAATGTATGATGTGGATTGTTCTCTGCTTCTGGCAAACATCTTCAAAGGCTCATTAATGTTCCAAATGATAAACTGGTTTGTAATCAACAAATGATTACATTCTGGAGTATGTTTGTTTATATTGTTACAAAAGCCAGGTGTCTGCTCCCTCTCTCTGCCAAGCAGTGGCCAGAGCGCATGGGGTCACAAACACCCAAGGGTCTGTGTGGAGAATAGAAGACACTGTGGAGACTCTAGTGTTTTAAGAAATCAGGTTTATTTGTCTATTTACGCTCTCAGTCTGGGTGAACAGGGTTCAAATGTTATTGCATGACCCAAAGCATTGCAGGCAGCCGTTCCTTCTCCCTCACCAAGATGGATCTCAGCCTTTCTTCCTCTTTCTTCTTCCCAGAAGCCCCTTCCCCTTCCCCCGAGCAGTTCACTGGCAACCTTCCAAATCTCCAGTCTCTGGTCACACCTGGTGCAAGAAGTTCTATTGCTTTATTAAGCTACCCAGGAATTCCTTTGCTTATTCCTTATATTATCCCTTCCTATCACAAATAACCCCAAATCCTAGCATTGATTACCGTATTTTTTTCATCTATGACACCTCCATTTAAGACTCCTATTTAAGAAAACGGGGGGAGATGGCCCCCATGTATAAGACGCCTCCAAAGTTTGGACATAATTTTTTAGGGGAAAGAACCTAGTCTTATACATGGAAAAATACGGTAATTTTAGTGTTTAAGGGGAGCCCCCCAGTTCTGTAACAGTATTCTTAGATCACATTTTACCTTGGGGTGCCATGGTGGGTGGGTTACATGCAATCTACATACCCAGAAGTTGAATTAAATTCAGTAGAATTAATATTATAGCCTTTCCCTACTGGCATAGAGGGCAAAGCAGAGGCACATCAAAGTTGTTAAATGCTATAAAGAAAAAGGGGCATTCACATGTTATATTCTATGAGTGAGCAGTCTTTATACCTGTGTACGCAACTATTTGGAGCGACGCGGGTGGCGCTGTGGGTAAAACCTCAGTGCCTAGGACTTGCTGATTGTAAGGTCGGCGGTTCAAATCCCCGCGGCAGGGTGAGCTCCCGTCGTTCAGTCCCAGCTCCTGCCCACCTAGCAGTTCGAAAGCACTCCTAAGTGCAAGTAGATAAACAGGTACTGCTTAATAGCGGGAAGGTAAAACGGTGTTTCCATGTGCGGCACTGGTGCTGGCTCACCAGTTGCAGCTTCGTCACGCTGGCCACGTGACCCGGAAGTGTCTTTGGACGGCGCCGGCTCCCGGCCTTTTGAGCGAGATGAGCGTGCAACCCTAGAGTTGGTCACGACTGGCCCGTACGGGCAGGGGTACCTTTACCTTTTTACGCAACCATTCAACTTCACAAATCAACTAGTTTACACTCTTTCATGCAAACAATCGCACATCTATAGTCTGTTTGTATCTGGTTACAGAGCTAACGGAGACAAGTCAAGGTGCAACATGGCTCTGTTGTTATATGATAAAATTAAGGCTATGTGCCTAAAACACATTTCCTGATCCTTGGGATAGCCAACATGGGTGGAATCTAGACACATATGAAATTCTTGTGACTACAACTCCCATAATCTTTGGTCATTGGCCACACTTCTGCTTGCCCCATGTTTCCTAAGCACAAGTCTGAGAGGTTTCTTGTTTAACCCATTGTTTCCCTGGGGAAAACCGGCTGTTTACCGCTGGGGGCTTATCCATACAGTACTTACTTCTCCTGTGCTCTTAAAGCTCTGTGTCAGAGTCATGTTGTTGTTTTTTTGCTCCAAAGCTTTCCATGTGAAAACCCTCTTTTTAACACTAAATCAGAGCAAATGGAAAGAAAACCGTGGAAAATCTGAATTGATATTTGCTCCAATTCAGTTTTAAAGAGCAGATCTTCGTGGAAAAGCTTGGGATAATAATAATAATAATAATAATAATAATAATAATAATAATAATAAAGTTAGGGCATGGAATGTTAAAGCGCAATCCTTTGCCTGGAATGAGTGGGGCAAAGGGTGAGGGGAAATACTGTAGACTTTGTGCTTAGCGTGCGGAAACTTGTTGCGGGTCACTTTAACCCCAGAGCAGCAGCGCAGGTGTGCAAAACTGAATTAAAAGCGGGGCGGGGCGCCGTCCACGTAAGGCTCCCTCCCCCGCGCAAAGTCCATCACATGACCCGGCGCACGGGAACTATTTAAACAGCAGGCCTCGGCCCAAGAAGTCTGCAGTTGTACTGAAGGGAAGGCATGGTCTACTTCCCTACGCCTGCCTGCTCTCTTCGTTCCTCCCGGCGGAGTCCCGCGCTGCCCCTGCGCCTAGTCCGCGCCATGCCGCCAAGGAAGCCCAGGTTCCCCCGCCCTCAAAAGCATCCTCTCCCTCCTCCTCCTCCTCCCCGTCGTCGTCCTCGTCCTCCTCCTCCATCGCCGCCCACTTTCCCGTCATGCTCGTCATGGCCGCCCCCACCGTCCCCTCTGACCTCGGGCCCGCCGTTCTCGCATCCGGGCTTTCGGCATTACACCAGGAAGATGGCGGCGGGAGCGGCGGCCTCAGCGGTGGCATCGACATCGGGGGCATCCACGGCGGCGGCGCTCCCTGCCGAGTGGATCAAGAACTGGGACAAATCGGGAAAGATCGAATTGTGAGTCCGGGGAGGCGTGGGGGTCTGGGGGGAGGCGCAGCGGCGTGGGGGGTGGTAAGGGGGGAAAGACATGGTGGGAGGGGGGGCAGGCAAGGTGCGCTGGGTAGAAGATCGGCGAGGGTGGGCAATGGAGGGCCTGATCCCACTCCCCCAAGCCCTCAGATCGGCGGTTCCTGCTGTGGGAACGAGACCCCCCCCCTTTTCCCGCGCGCGACCCCCCGATTCCCCCGATCTCCGCCGCCTCTTCCCAGCGCTAGGCCCTGAGGTGACTCCAGGCTTCCCTCGCTCCTTTCAGCGCCGCGCCCGCCCCCATCTCTTCTTGCGCTAATCCCCCCCCCCCGGCCCAGACCTTTAGATCTCGGTCCTTCTTCCTCTCGCTCTGCTTGGAGATCGCTTTGAGATCCTTTCCCTGCCTCGCGATGAAAACGGGACAGGCGCGCTCGCCGGGGGGGGGGTTGTCTCTCGGTGGGACCCCCCCCCCCCAACCATCCCACTCGCCTGCGATCGCCGCCTTTCCCTCGTGAGGCAGACGTTCGTCAAAAGCTGTGTAATGTTAGGTATCCTGGGCCCATCCTTCCTTCCTTCCCTTTCTTTCTTTCCTTTCTCTCCCCCGTTATTATTGCCATTATTGTTACGTTAACCAGCCCTCGCCTTTTGGTAATGTTCCCCACTCCCCACCATAGCTGGACCTTCCTTCCTGCAGTTGCATTGTTGTTCAACAATTTATTCTTCCAACCTTCTGAATAGAAAGCTATCTTTAGAGAAGCGTGAAGCTTGGATGCTGTAAGTGTAAGCCTTCCCCCCACCATCTTAGCTTGCTTAGGGGCTGCCTTTTGGTACCTTCCCCAGTGAGGTTTCTGGCTCCAGTTTTGTACATCTTAGTGTGGGGTTTCTGCTAATAAAATCGGACCACTTGCTGAAGGTGTAATGGGGTTGGACAGCAACCCTAATCCCTCTCACTAGAGAGTGGGTTCCATTGAAGTCAGTCAGGCTTGCTTCTGAATAAACGTGCTTAGTAGGGTCATGCTATAAAAGTTGCCTTTTGTAGTTTAGCTGCAGTGGGATTTGAAGACTTTGTGGATAGAGAGCTGTCATTATGCAGAAAGCAGATACAGTGGTACTTCGGGTTAAGTACTTAATTCATTCCGGAGGTCTGTTCTTAACCTGAATCTGTTCTTAACCTGAAGACCACTTTAGCTAATGGGGTCTCCTGCTGCCGCCAGGCCGCCAGAGCACGATTTCTGTTCTTTTCCTGAAGCAAAGTTCTTAACCTGAAGCACTATTTCTGGGTTAGTGGAGTCTGTAACCCGAAGCGTATGTAAACCGAGGTACCACTGTACTTCAGTTATCAACTTACAAATGCTAACAACTAAACAGAATATAAATTCCTTAAATCATTTGAATTGAATTGAAATCAAGCAGCTATGCAGTATCCCAGACCACGATTTATAGCCCAGTCCCAAGTATGTTTATTCATATCTAAATAATACAGACATAAATTAAATTTAATTCCAGATTTACTTAGGATTGCAGCTTATAGCCTGAGCTAGTGTGGTCCAACCTCTCAGACTTAGTGGGACACAAGAGTACTTCAATGCAGAACATGCAGCCACACACTGAATTTAATTTCCAAATTGTAAATTAAAGTGCTTGCAATATTGTTAATTATATTTAATATACACAGTATATTCAAATGGATATATAAATGAATACACAATTAAATATAATAATACATTTATTTAATAAAATTTAATACACAAACAGTTGTCTCTTTCTTTAAAAATGAAGACATTGAGTTCCTGTCAGCATAAGCAGGCAGGGTATAAAAACAAAATCATTTTAGAAGGCTTCTAATAAAAAACAATTCAAAGCTCTTGTGAAGCCAGTAAATAAATGCAGCCCGTGAAGAAGCTTGAAAAGCTTGAAGAATAAATCCTTGAACTTAAATGTAATATTGTGGGAGGGTGGAACTTTTGTTTCCTCTCCCCAACCCTTCCCAAAAACTCCTGGAGTGTAGTTTTAAATTGGCCAAAGGAATGGAGAGGACCAGAAAATACAGTAATTGCTGCATCACTTTTTTTTTTTTAGTGCAATGAAGGAATCTGGATTTATTTGCATTTTTTTAAGCAGCAAAATGAGAACAGAGCTTTCTCTTTGCAGGGACGTTTACAATTCTAGGATGATTTAGTCCAGTTGAGCATGTAGACATGCATAGGATTGTGCTATTACCAACTTTTGCTTAAGAAGGAAAGAAAGGAGGTGGGGAGGGGGTGGCCAACTAGCCTGGAAAATAACTGCACCTTCATTGTGCTATGTGCAGCCAGGATCAAAACCTATCCAGGAGGACACAGGAAGCAGCAGCAGCAAACTAAAATAGGGAAGCTGAATGCGAATTTGGCTGTTTTCCTATCAATCCTCTTATATAAGTATTTTTCCTCTTGGCACCCCCTTCTTGCACCGCCTCCCCCACTCTACAACACAGCAATAAAACCACACACATATTATGTGATACGCGAAGTGCCCCTTTCGCTTCTCGGCCTTTTGGCTAAGATCAAGTGTAGTATCCCGAGCTGTACTGTCCAACCACCTGGCGTGCCCGCAGCTGGGAATGTAGGAGGCAGGACTTTCTGATGACAATATAGTGCAACACTTAGTTGCTGCTGCTACTGCTGGTGGTCATTAACTGGGAGGGGGTCGTAGGAAGGGCCGCCAAAAAAGGCCTCAAGGGCCACATGTTGGACCACCCTAGTGTGAGCAGTACTCTCTTGAAGGTAACTTGCATTCAATACAGGTAATTTACTTTTGAGGGATGAAGACTGTAAGGATCTCACTCTTTGTATATGACTGCTTGGAACAAAGTCTCATTGATCTTGGTGGGACATCTTACTAAACACATCAAACTGAGACTCAGAAAGTCTATTTCTTGGAATATGCATGATGTGGTCCCATCATATTATCAATCCTGCAAGTGTTCTTCATGTGCAGATGGATTTGCAAATGCGACTTGTAATAGTTCAGTAGGTATTAAGGTCCACATAGTACAAGTCTTGTTTTTGGAAAGAACAAATTCTAAGTAATCCTTCTGTGTTAATGTACCTAAGTATGACAGTGGCCATCCCAGTTCTGATTTCTTTTGACAGTGTAGTTAGGATATTACTACAAAAGAATGTTTAGATCCAGTTAGGTACAGTCGGTCCAATTTATTTGCTGAAACTATTGGGCACCTCAAAATTGCAAACAATCTAGTTGAGATACACTTTCTAACAAAGAAATGAGATCCAGGGGCAAGAGCTGTTCTTATTTGATTGGGAGCCACCCAGAGTGACTGGGGAAACCCAGCCAGATGAGCTGGATATAAATAAATTCTTCTCCTTCCTGAAATTTCCAGGTCCATAAAATTTTAGCCGCAACATCTTGATGTGCTGGTTCAATTATCCACACAGTTTTAGACTTCAGTAGCCCACTATGTGGGTTTGATACAAATATATACCTGTGAGCAAAACATCTTAATTTTTTTGGGTCACAGAAGATTTCCATTTTCAAAGTGTACCAGCATAGGTTAGACCAGGGGTAGGCAACCTAAGGTCCGTGGGCTGGATGCAGCCAAACGCCTTCTCAATCTGGCCCACGGATGGTCTGGGAATCAGCGTGTTTTTACATGAGTAGAATGTGTCCTTTTATTTAAAATGCATCTCTGGGTTATTTGTGGGGCATAAGAATTCGTTGGTGTGTTTTTTTCAAAATATTGTCCGGCCCACCACATGGTCTGAGGGAAGGTGGACTGGCCCACGGCTAAAAAGGTTGCTAACCCCTGGGTTAGACTGTGTTCACCTTTTCTCAGAAATACCTGCTGTCAGGCATGACTATTAGCTGAAACCCTTGTCTTCATAGAGTTCAAAACCTGTTTAGATGTGTGTTTCGTGTATGATAGAAGTTCCTAACTAATTTTAAATTGGTTTAAAAAATATCTTGTTTTTGTAGTGTCTCTGTTCATAAACATGACTGCTGCTATTCCCCAAAGGTTCCTCATTATCTGCTCTGCTGCTTGCTGTATTTTTGTGCCTTTAAATATCTTCTAGAAAAAAAATTCACATTCTAAACTAGTTGTTAAGACCAGCTTAAAGTTCAGTCAGTCATGTATTAATATTACAACAATTTCTAAAATGTACACGGGGTCAGAGAAGATAAGAAATTACAGGCTCATTAGCCTAAAGTCTCTCCCAGGTAAATGAGTGAAAAGCATTACATAGAAACCTAGGAAGTTGCCTTATATGAAGTCCATATTAATCCATCTAGCTCAGTATGATCTGCTCTGACCAGTAGCAGCTGTCCAGAGTTTCAGATAGGGGTTATTTCCAGCACTACCTGGATTGAATCTGGGACCTTCTGTACTCAAGGCAAGTACTCCATCACTGAGCTTTGGTTCTTCCCTGAGCTATGAGCTGCAATTATCAAACATATAGAATAATAAGGTTGAAGAGGAAGAATAATAGTCTCTGCAAAGAAAAGGCTTTTCTCACCATTTTTAAAGTGGTGCCCCAAAGTTAGCCCCAAAGTGCAGTGCTACCTTCATTGGTATCCTACAGATGTTTGAATTACATCTCTCATTAGTCTCAACAAACATCAGCATGCTGTTCGGGGCTGATGAGAGTTGTAGTACGAAATACGCAGAAGGCATTAGTTGGGAAAGTCTGGTATAGATACAAGTAATTTGGTAAACATTATATAATTGAATTGCCGAAAAAACAACAACCATGTAATGAAGCCTGTCTATGTGTCCTTTTAAAAAAAGATGACATGGGGAAAATGTGTTGAAGTTTATAAAATAGCCAGTGACCACATTTGAATGTGACTTAAGCCATGGTGGTTTATGGCTTACTTGAACTGGGACTTGGTGTGTATGAGCAAGTTTGTTTTGCTGCTCTTGGTTCATGCTTTGATGAAGCAAACCACAATTCCTGGCTTCATGTTATGTTAATCCAAAGATCATGGTTTGTTTAGTTTACAATAAACCATGATCAGTATGTTAACAACATACTTTGGCAACAGATCATGTTTTATTTCCCAAGCACAAAAAAAGGACGGGATCAGACTTGCACAGTAAGCCATGGGGCATGCCCATGGTGAGACAGAATTAGTTTTCATAGCACTAAAACTTTTGGTCAACCAATGTAATTGATTGGCAGTAGATTTAGTGCATACAATAGGAAATGTTGTTTCATAAAATGCATATTTAACATAACAGATTAGTTAACATTGACAAAAATATAATAACAGAGCAGGTTTATACAAAATTGTGTTTTCTTAATCTAAACTCAGATGCGGATGGTGCTAAGGTCTAAACCACTGAGCCTCTTGGGCTTGCTGATCAGAAGGTTGGCGGTTCGAATCCCCGCGACTGAGTGAGCTCCCATTGCTCTGTCCCAGCTCCTGCCCACCTAGCAGTTGGAAAGCATGCCAAAAAGTGCAAGTAGATAAATAGGTACTGTTCCAGTGGGATGGTAAATAGTGTTTCTGTGTCCTGCTCTGGTTTCACCTGACGAGGGCCTGCTCGCCATAAGAAATAAATCAGCCTCACACCAATGATATATTGAATAGGCCTAGCCAGCAACAACTGAGCTGAACTGAGCTGAACAGAACTGATCAGGCCCTGAGCATGCTCAAACTGCTGCAGCCTAGCATTTTATTATTTCACAGAACATTGTATCAACTCAACAGTAAAAGACAATGCCATATAAGGAAAATCACACCACTATCAGGGCAGGCTGTGTAGACCAATCACAGGCCAGCATGGGGTGTCCACGCGCTGATCATGCTTAACACAGCCTGCCCTGTCAAAAGGTCATGCTGTAGTACATTTCTACCCGTGCGCCCATTTTCCCTATAGGTAAACCAACCATATTCCCACATGCCCTCTTTTCTTATTTATTTATGAAAAAATAAAGCTTTTCTTAACCAAACCTAAGCAGAGTCATTTGTCTCATTTTCTAAACGCTTATAACTTGCAACATAAATCCTTCTTGTCATCCCTGTGGCGGGTTGTGGTTTGTACCACCACGTAGTACACTGACCATACAGAGAAGGTAGGCATTGAATGCAGCAACACAACACAATAAATCCTGCAACAAACAAAATTACAATTAGGAAAAGTTTTCTTAACCATACTCTATTAGGTAACCAGGAAGATAATCATTCCCATGGATCAAAACCTTCGGGTGGATTCAAAGGATTATGGGCTATCATTTGTTCCATATAATCAATAGTAGCAGAAATATTGGCTGATTGATCAGATATATACATACAACAATGGGAATGAATTAAGGCACAAACTCCACCTTTAGAAGCAAGGATAATATCTAAAGCATAACGATTTTCAAGAGCCACATCTCTCAATTCTGACATTTCTTTGTTAATTAATTTTAAAGCCAAAATGGTAGAATTAAACAAGGCTTCAGTCCAATTTGCCAATTTATGCAGATCACGGTAATTCATAGCTGCACCTAAGGAGGGCAGAAGAGACCTAGAGATGGCTGTCCCTGTATATCGAGAGATAGGTGAATGGACATTCCCTGTAGTACATTTCTACCCGTGCGCCCATTTTCCCTATAGGTAAACCAACCATATTCCCACATTCACCAGAAGCGGTTTAGTCATGCTGGCCACATGACCCAGAAAAACTGTCTGCAGACAAACGCCGGCTCCCTCGGCCTGTAAAGCGAGATGAGCACCTCAACCCCAGAGTCATTCACGACTAGACCTAACTGTCCAGGGATCCTTTACCTTTACTTTTACCTTTTTAATCTAAACTCCAGGAGTGAAAATGGGCAGATAATAGCATTAGGCTGGTTTGGTTGCTTACGTTGTTTTGTGGTGGTATACAAATTCTGAGTTGCCGAATGGTATTTTATTTGGCATCATCTCCTGGTGATTGTGATATTGCCAATGAAGATTTGTATGAGGGAGTTGCCTTTAACTTGTTAGTTGGATTTTTCAAGAATTAATGTTAAAGGATTGCTGCCAGAATTTATTGGGTGAATCCTTTGATTCTGATACCGCAAGTATTTTCTCTTTGAATGAAGAGTTGAAAAGATCAAGCACAGAATTTTCAAAAGGAACAAAGAGCAAAATAAAATGACTCTCATTGCCAGTAATTATTTCATATTTATCAGGCGTCTCTCGGAGACTAGATGCTTCTAATCTTAAATGCCTAGACAAATGCCTGCCTGCAGACTGGTAATGTAAATCATATTTACTTTGCTTTAGCAATTGTTTTAAACTAACAAACCTCTTTCCTGCTTTAACTGGAGGTCTGTATCCTTTGTTACATCCTATGTACACTGGAAACAGTAAAATAAATGAATGACTATTTCATTCTTTAAGACATTATTTTGTTTACTCTTCATACCTTGTAGTTTTCTTTTGGTTATTCTGGTGGTGACTTTTGGATTCCTTTTATTTTCCTCACTCTTAATTTCTTTTTATTGAGAATGCCAGACAGTGGTTGTTTACTCCCCAGTCATAAGTACAGTGATTTGAGAATAAGCCACATTTATGTAAGTAGAATTACCACTTGAGGCTTACGACTGAAATATATTTGTGAGTCAGTTGCTTTTTAACAGTAATAATATTATCAGTTACAGTGCCATTTCCCCCTTAGAATGCTAAATACATGTTTTGTAGCCATTCTTGCAGTATTGAAAAATCTGCCTTAGTTGAAACTTCACTTCTTCAAGATGTGAGAAAAACTAGGACTGTTGACTCACGAAAATGTTTTCCTTGCTAACATTGCCTTTGGATAAGGCTGCATCTGGCTGGTACACTAAGCCATAGTTAAGCTCAGAGATCTTCAAGCTCACATTTTCTCCGAAGTGTACAGAAGTAGGAAGTTGGAAGCATTTGTTTCTGTTTTTGCTTAAACATGATTTGTTACTTCATGTGCATTGATAAACTGGTTACTCTTATCTGAAACAAGGTTTTAGGTCATGTTAATATTTATCTTGGTTTATCAGCTCAAACAGAATGATAAAACAGTTAAGCAGAAGCCAAAAGTTCCAAACCATTCCCCCTATGTGGAAGGTGAGGGGAGTGCATGACCTAAGCTCATTTATGTCACTGCTATGTCATGACCTAAATGCTGAAGGTTTTTCTGAATTGCATAACTAAGGGCTATTACATTACATATACACTTAATTAATAGACATAAATGAATGCTGTTTAAAAATTATATTTTCATATACATTCCGCTTGTAACAGCTGAAATAACAGATTTTTAAATACATATAGAAAGAGAGAACGAAAGAGAGAGGGAACATATTACCATATTTAAGACTGTAAAGAAGAAAATACATTATTGAAGTGAGATGTGAGAGACCATGATTTACAGATCCCATTTGCTGTTTCTTTTCTTTGTAATTGCGTGTACTCATTTACTGTTTAGATGGTTAGCAGTAAAAAAGAAATTACAGGCTTTTTAAAAAACAAAAACTGGTCAAGGTCCATGGTCTTCCTATTGATAGAATCAGTTACATTTGTATTTGAAGGTTCATATTCTAGAATGTTTTGAACCATTCTCTTTGCTAAGTTATCGGTCAGTTGGTGAAACAGCTGGATGGCAGCTGTGTAGACGTGGCTGTGTGATTGTTATGTGAAATTGTTATGGAAGATTTACCATCAATCAGTTTTAGTATTTCTCTGTAGAATTAAACTGTAGTGTTTATCACAGCAGTAGATATGAGTGTAAACAGATACTGATTTTATTTTTCACTCAGTTTGCTGCTTGAGCAAAATCAGTGTACAGAGCCTGCTCCAGAACCCTTTTTCTGGCTCATAAAAATTTGATCGCTGTGTTTTGAGCTACTTCTTGAAGGCATATTTGTTGTGATTTTCTTGGTAGACCTTTGTACCCAGTGACAACCTACCTGTGGTCAACGTAATGTAGAAAGTACTGGATGCTTCATAAATAGGCATTTATTCAAGAGGCTGGAGAATAATATCTTTTTAAAAAACAAAACTCTGTGAACATAGAGAAACCTTTATCTCCATCCTATAAGCATTATTGTTCACTAAATATATATACCACCATCCTAAGATCACAGAATGGTTTACAACATAAAAACACAAAACATAATAAATACCCCTGACACATTTAAAAGGCCATAGATTCTTTAGCAGTCAAAGTCCTTGTTGATGAGGAATGTTTTCACCTGGCAACCAACTGTGCAATGAAGACACCAGGCAAACATTCCTGGGAAGAGCATTCCACAAACAGGGGGACCAAAAAAAGGCCTGTTCTTGTGTTGCTACCCTCTGAAGTGCTCGGAGGAGTGGGGACACAAATAAGGGCTCAGATGATTATAGGGTCTGGGTCAGTTCATATGGGGAGAGGGTGGTACTTGTAAGTATTGCAGTCCTGAGCCATTTAAGACTTTATAAGTCAAAACTTTGAATTGGGCCTGGTGTAGTCAAACCAGGATTGGTGTTATATGGCCACCACATTCTGTATCAGCTTAAGTTTCTGAACTGAAGCAGAGCATAGAAGTTAGGCTTTCACTTTCCAGGTAGGGGCACAGCTGAGCCAGCAACCAAGGTTGATGGAATGCACTCCATGCCATTGAGGCTACCTGAGCCTCAAGTGACAGGAAAAAGATCCAGAAATGCCCTAAGCTACATAACTGCTCCTTCAGAGGCAGTTTAACCCCATCAAGAGCAGGCACCTCCTATCCATCTGGTCTAGAGGACCACCCCCTAACTGCTGGATTGAGTTTCAGCTTATTGGCTCTCATCCAGTCCATTACTGAGGCAAGACAGTGGTCCTGCATATCCACCGTCACACCTGTGAATGTAAAGAAGAAGCAGAGCTGTGTGACCATGTAGTCCCAAACCTGGGATGACCCTACTGACTAGTTTCATGTAGATGTTAAACAGCATAGAATATAAAATTGAACCTTAAGGACCATCACCCCTGCCTTGAAGGCTCCATGATCCTGAACAACACTCCCCAAGCATCCAATCCAAGTAGGACTCGAACCACCACAGTTCACACTCCCTGACCCTCAAGTCTGCACTGATGCTGCCCTGAGTACCTAAGAGGGCATATCTGGGTGAAAACAACTCTTTTCTCACCCACCTAGGTCTCTGTAATACAGACCTGATCAGCCCATTGTCCACAATCACATCATGGTTGAGGGTGATTTTATTTAGAGGCTACCTGGCATTCAACAGTAGCAGCTTCAGACTTAAGGGCTAGCTGATAGGGCAAGCACAGTTCCCCAGGTTGTGGGGTGTGGGTGCTGGCACATAGCACAGCCACTAACTGCCTGTGCCGTGTCTGCCCCACCACACAGACCAGGCTTCCCCTGTGATTGGGGCTTCTACTCTCTCCAGCTCCTCTCCTCCCACACACATCTTTTCTTCCCTCCAAAAGCAAAACAGTAAAAACAATTAGGATGATGTTAAGCAGGTAGCCCTTGCCCTTGCTCTCCCCATGAGGTTGCTCTCCCCAAGGGGATGACTCCCATTTGGTATCAGCCCTGGGCTTTATATAGTCCCCACTCCCCTGGTAGGTTGAGCCCAGATGGGCTGTCAATAAGTTAGCAGTGGGAGAAGCAGGGCATCTTCTATCTCTGCCAGCCAAAAGTGGGAAAAGGCTGGCTTCCTCAAGAGCAAGAATTCAAGCGGGTGTGGAGGAGGGCCAGGTTGAAAACTCCCCTCCATCACTGATTGGAGTTGCTGCCTCGGTGGATGGGTTATAGGACCAAGGTATTGCTGTACTTGTTTATCCGTTATCCTGTCTTTAGCATCAATTTTCAGTATAATGTATTACTGAGTTACAAAATTTTGAATATTCTACCCCACAATCAAAATAATAAATTTTCAGTAGGCGAACTTTCTGGGAACTAAGATGCTTAAAAAAATCCATTTCATTTGTTTTTAGCTTGCAGCTTTGCCGTAATCTGTCTGAAAATGTAACTTTCAGAGGTAAGTAAATACATTTAAGGCTTTTTTTATTAAAAAATAATGAAATTAATCTTACACATTAACTAGGATAGCTATTTATAGAAGTCAGGATCTAGAAACTTTCAAAACCAGTTGTGTGCCTTCAAACTAGTTTTAAACATGATTTTTGTATAGCAGCCATTCCACACGACATAGCTAACTACTTTTCAAATGAACATCTTAAAAACATTTTAACATATGCATGGGAAAGTTTATTCAAAGGAGAAAATATATACAGTCCCAATAGTTGTATGCCAGCCCTTGTACTGTCTGAGATAGTGATCACTGTTAAAAGGACAGTGATACTGAGATAGTGATCACTGTTAAAAGGACAAACTTTATCATGAATAAAACAGGGGATGCTGGGGCAATACTTTGTCCCTATAATTTACTCAGGAGGTACTCAGTAGTGCTGTGGGTTCTATTCTGTAGAAGAGACTTTATATTCAAATAAACCTGAGGTATGCCTACTTAATTTTCTTCTGCCTATGGTAGAAGGAAGTAGGATACAGCTAATAAGTGTGAGGAGCTTCCTTCACTCCTCCAGAAGTGTCTTGAGGATGAAGGAATGGTACAAAAGGTTCAAAATGAGTTAAATTAAACTTAACCATTAGTACTGAGCAGATCAGTTCTTTGCACTTTTTGGTTTAAGCGATGTTTTCTTGTTGCAATAGTAACTGTGATAAACTTGAAAAGAGATCATTGAGTGTGTAATAGATAAAATTTTCCTTTTGGATCAGAGCTCTTGCACAGTCGCTTGAAACATTTCCTTTTGCAAGCCTTCTTGAAACTTATAGGAACTGTGCAACAGCACACTGCCCTTATACCTATATATTATACTTTTTTCACCTTTTATCAAAAACCTGCCTTGAAATCATTTTTGGCAAAAAACAGGTTTTGGCAAAAAATAATTGAATTGAAATCTATCTTGGTAATGTTCAGCCATAATTAGAACATAATTGGAAATAAAATGAATTCTGTGAAATTATTGTATAGGAATGCTATAAAATACCCTCATCAGAGTTTAAAATTACATAATTCTGTGCAACTCTCCCCCCCCCGCAAATGTCTTGCAGGTATCCAGCAGGCTTTATATGAGCTTGCATACCATGTTGTCAAGGGAAACCTAAAACACGATCAAGCTTCCAGTGTTTTTAATGATGTAATAGTAAGTATATTTTTGTGGTACCTGTTACCAAAACTTCTTGCTTAGCCTTCTTAGTTAAACGCTGTTTTAAATTTCCAAATGAAACTGAACAAGTTTGAGAATGGTTTTCTGCCACAATTCTTTTCCTTGTGCCAGAATGTTCTAAGTAGGAGTTTTGAATGTCAGGCTGTCTACTAATAACAAAATCTGTTTCTGATTCATTTTGATGTAATTATACTACTTACCGTATATACTCGAGTATAAGTATATTTTTATGCTGAAAAAGCCCCCCTCGGCTTATACTCGAGTGAGGCGGGCGGTGGAGGGACGAGCGGCCCGAAAGGAGCCCTTTCTTGCTGCTGGTCCCGCCACCGCCCACCTCTCGCAAGGGCAGGCACAGGAGCTGCAGTTGGGATAACGCAGCGCCGATGGTAGGCAGGGGGAGGGGAGGGGCTGGGGGAGAGAGGGGAAGAGAGAGAGACCCCCTCTGCCGCATGTGTACGGTCTGGTCCGCCACAAAGTCTGGGGGATGGTGAACCAGCCCCCTCCAAAAAAAGTTTGCTGACCCCGGTGTAAAACTACTAAGGGCAGAGCTGAGCCAAGCTAATTCAGCCCATGTTTAAGTGCTACTGATGTCTGTGGGATGAACACTTGTTCATACTTACCTTCTCCACTGAAATCAGTGGGATTTCAGAAAATATAATTTAACCAGTTTCATGCCCTACATTTGAGTTTGAGGGTGAAGGGGATTTCACCTTGTGCTTTAAATGGTGTTTCTTGGGACTGCTGTAGTCACTGTTCTTAAATAGTCTGTGTTTTATAATAGCTTATAGCTGATGACCTCTGGATTATACTGCAGAGGCAGTTTGCCATTGCTCTTTGGATAAAACCCAAAAACATGTGAGACTTAACAGTTGTATCTGTTTTCCTTAGCTGTTGGGGAGACACTGTGATGTATACAGTTAAAACATATTTACTGTACTCATCAAACTCTTTTCTTTTAATAGGAATTTCGTGATGACATGCCTTCCATTCTGGCCGATGTATTTTGTATTTTAGGTAAGTCCACCCCTCCTTTACCTGCAGAAGCACTGTCACATTTAGTATGTAGCACCCAGGTCACCATGAAGGGATGAGGTTAACTTCTCTTGAAATAATCACTTCTTCTAATAGCAAGCTCAGGTGCTTAGTGCTGATGACTGTGTAGCCAAAACAGGAGTATTCAGATGCAAGAGGGACTATCATTATGCTTGGAGAAACTTCAAGGTTTGCGGGAGTATAGTAAACGGGGTGGGGTGGGGAGAACTCACCCACACAAGTCCAATGAGGACCGAGTATGATCAGTGATTATGGAACACTGCATGTCTATTGATGAGTGAGAGGGCAGTAGGGGAGAGATGCAAAATCAAAGTGTCCTAAAAGAGAACAGGTCTGGCTGGAAATTTGAACAGGACAACTTTACATTGTTGTGTTTGTCGCACGTTTTTTTGTTGCTCAAACTGTTTTTTAACTAGTTTCTTAAAACACGCTACTTTAATTTGGTTTAGCAGATATTGAAATTTGCTACCCATGCATTATGCTTAGATAGGTATTTTGCACAGAAAAGCAGTCCAAAAATCACATATGTTAGCTTACATTGTTGCTTGTACAGTGGTACCTCTGGTTATGAACTTACTTCGTTCCGGAGGTTTGTTCTTAAGCTGAAGCCATTCTTATCCCGAGGCGCGGTTTTTCTAATGGGGCCTCCCACTGTGCGTGCGCCTCCGGCGTGTTATTTCCATTCACATCCTGGGGCAAAGTTTGCAACCAGGAGCAGCTACTTCTGGGTTAGCAGAGTTTATAACCTGAAGCATTTGTAACCAGAGGTACCATTGTACATGTAAAGCAAGTTTCTGCAGCAACATCTGAGTACTGTATATGCTTATGCTAATAGAATAAATTGCCTATCCAAAAGCATAAATTCCTAGCTACTATAAAATTAGAGGATGATGATCCACTGACCAAACAATTGTTGAGGTTTAATGTGACTATCTTGGACCATTCTATCTTAGTGATTTCTAAAGCTTGGTTATTATTCAGCAATGAACACATTGTATTTTATATCTGAGTAATCATGCTTTAAATAAATGAAATTAGTTATATTCTAAGTTTGGTGCCATTATTATTTACAATTTTGATGCCTTAAAGGTTTTCAAAGCAAGTTCATGGGAAATAGTTTCCTATTCCTATTTTCAAATTTAATCTAATTTATTAACTGTTGCTTACAAAAAAATGATTCTGATTAGAAATATGAAAAAGGAGAAAAAAACTAAAAAAAATATTAAAAGGAAGGCATGTGTATGAGAAATAAAATAGTCCTAGACTTTTGCAACCTTGGCAGTTTTTGTTTTAACTGCTGATAGAGTCTCTTTATAGGCATAGATGTTTGCTAGTTGTGTTAAAACATTGCAGGAGAGAGAAAATATGATACAAATCTAGATGTAGGCGGATTGTAAATCATGTCTGAAATTATTACTCTTATCAAGGCCTGAGCTAAATAATGATTAGATTTGTGATTTGGTCACAATTGTGATTAGATCTGTGAATAGACAAGAGTGTTAGTATCATTAGACTGCAGTTGGCAAACCTGTGCACACTTACATAGGACAGCCTTATTGAATGCAGTGATGTTTTCTTCTCAAGAAGCATGCACAAGATTGCACTACAGTCATACATCGGGTTGTGAATGCTGTGGGTTGCGCATTTTTGGGTTACGGACCACGCCGAACCCGGAAGTACCGAAACAGGTTACTTCTGGGTTTCGGCTCTCGCGCATGCACAAAAGCACTAAAGCATGCTTTGCGCATGCGCAGAAGCGCCAAATTGCGTTGTGTGCGCAGGCGAGGTGCTGCGGGTTGCGAACATGCCTCCCTCATGGATTACGTTCGCAATCCGAGGTATGACTGTATTAAGTAATTCTGGGCTTTATTTAAAATAAAACTACAGGAAATAGCATTCTAATTTAAGCTTGGGGAATGAGATAATTTTATATTTAATAATAAACCTCTAATATCAATCCTTATTACTGGAATAGTCAACTATTCCTATGAGCCAACTATACCTATCAAACAACTACTCCGGAAACACTGAATTCTGGGGTAGTTTTTTGATAGGTGTATTTTCACGATATTTTCTGAAATGAAAAATCACAGAACAGAAGATTCAGAAATCAGGCAAATATTGTTGATACGTTATGCCACTTCCTCTCCTGTGTTTTTTAAGACATTGAAACTAGTTGCTTAGAAGAAAAAAGCAAGAGGGATCAGTTCATGCAGTTGGTGTCAGCATGTTTGGTAAGTTATGCTTCTGTATATTTTTTGCTTTAAAAAAAGGAAAATGTTGAGTTTTAGGTGGCGATGTTAAAATTTCTATGCAAGGTATAATTAGATTGCTGACCCCTACATTTTAGCTACATTTTCGTTATCCAGATTTGATGCATTTATATGAGACAGGCCATTTGTGAAAAGATGAGTTAGTCTCCAGTTTATTTTGCTGCCCTCTTGTGGAATATATACAGTTCTGCACACGTGAAATATAGAATTTCCCCCCTTGAGACTTAGGCTTAGTTCTCAGTTCACTGCTAAACCTGTGTCTGAGCTGTGCCTCTTTAGGTTGTAAGTGGGGTTCCAAGTGACTGAATGTTTCTCTCTGTCGTCTCTCTCTCTCTCAGAAGTACCATGTTATAGAGAGAAATCTAGATTAGAAAACGCCTCCCATTTTCTTGCTAGGAAGGCTTTATTGTACCAAGAAACGTTCAGTCGCATGAGCACAGCCTGAAGCAGTACAGCTGCATGTACAGATTTTTCACCAGCCTGAATCTTCATGTCTTTAATTTGAATTATTTTTGTTTTCATTGTAAGATAACCAAAGGTCAGATGCTGCAGTAGATAATGTCTATTGTCTCTTTTTCCACTCAGTACTTGGTTTCAGATACTATACTAAAAGAACGTCTGGACCCAGAAACATTAGAATCATTAGGGCTCATCAAGCAGTCTCAGCAGTTTAATCAGAAATCTGTGAAAATCAAGACAAAACTTTTGTAAGTACAAAACTAAGTTCCAATTGAGTGTATGTCTCAGCAGCAATCCAAAATTGTATTTGTGGTTTCTTCCTGAATATACAGTGGTGCCCCGTAAGACGAACGCCTCGCAAGACGAAAAACCCGCTAGACGAAAGGGTTTTCCGTTTTGGAGGCGCTTCGCAAAACGAATTTCCCTATGGGCTTGCTTCGCAAGAAGAAAGCCCATAGGGAAATCTCCGGGGACCTCTTTTAAATGCTAGCGGTCGGGAGCAAAGCCGTTCCCCCCCCCTCCGGCCTTCAGAAGAGGTCCAGGAAGGCCGGCGGGGGCCGAAAGGCTTTGCTCCCCACCGCCAGCATTTTAAAAGCAGTCCGGGATAGCAGGGAAGCGCTTCCCGCTATCCCGGATGGCTTTTGAAGGCAGGCGGGGGGGAGCAAAGACTTTTGCCCCCCGCCGGCCTTCAGAAGAGGTCCTGGACAGACTGTCCCCGGACCTGGTCTGAAGGCGGTTTCCATAGGAATGCATTGATTGATTTTCAATGCATTCCTATGGGAAACCGTGCTTCGCAAGACGAAAAATTCGCAAGACGAAAAGACTTGCGGAACGAATTAATTTCGTCTTGCGAGGCACCACTGTAGTTTGTTGGAGAGAAACAAACCCTGGTTCAGACATGAAGTCTGCTGCTCCTCCATGTTTTGTTTCACTGCATATAATAATAATGTAACAATAATATAACAACAACAATGAAATACAATGTTAAGCTCCATGCATCAACTTGTAGCTTTAGCCCAGCATGCTGAATGTGGCTGCTGAGAAAGGCTATTAGCCTAAATGCTTCAAGTATTTGGCTAAAATGCAGCCAGAGAGACACATACAATAGTATATCATGCTCAAGATGAAATATCTGAAATTTTCAGATATTTGAAGAACTTAATTTCCTGATCTTGCAGTGCAAAAACCTGGTGCCCATGTACAATATTACAAACAGAGAACCATTTAACATTAATTACAAAATTAAAAGTGAAACTTATTTTTGAAACAGGGCAAGGTATTCCTACAGTCATGAGATACATACATGTCAAAGATGACAAAAGATTTTGATCCAAAGTTTTGTGTATGATGTTACACACACACACACACACCCCAGTGCTTTGCACTCTCCCACAGACACCACACAGAAAGCCACTACTTGAAGACTGGTGAACCTCTCTATACAGTATAAGCATTTAATAGATGCAAAATAATGCAGCTGGAAGAAGCAGTTTGCAACTTCTATCTGCATACAGTATTTTCAATGAGTTCCAGGTATGTACAGTGAGGGGGAAAAGTATTTGATCCCCTGCTAAATTTGCCCGTTTGCCCTCTGATGAAGAAATGACCAGTCCATAATTTTAATGGTAGGTTTATTGTAGCTGTGAGAGACAGAATTAACAACAGGAAAACCACCCGAAACCCAGAAGACAAAAGTCAGAGATTGATGTGCATTATAATGAGTGAAATAAGTATTTGATCACTTTGCAAAAGATAACTTAGTACTTGGTGGCAAAACCCTTGTTGGCAATTTCAGAGGCCAGACGTTTCTTGTAGGTGGCCACCAGGTTTGCACACATTTCAGGAGGTATTTTGTCCCACTCCTCTTTGCAGATCCTCTCCAAGTCAGTAAGATTTCGAGGCTGATGTGTAGCTACTCGAACCTTCAGCTCCCTCCACAGATTGGGATTAAGGTCTGGGATTAAGGTCTGGAGACTGGCTAGGCCACTCAAGGACCTTAATGTGCTTCTTGAGCCACTCCTTTGTTGCCTTGGCCATGTGTTTTGGGTCATTGTCATGCTGGAATACCCATCCTCGACCCATTTTCAGTGCCCTGACTGAGGGACGGAGGTGCTCACCCAAGATTTGATGATACATGGTCCTGTCCATCGTCCCTTTGATGCAGTGAAGGTGTCCTGTCCCCTTAGCAGAAAAACACCCCCAAAGCATAATATGTCCCTCTCCATGTCTGATGGTGGGGATGTTGTTCTTGGGGCCATAGGCAGCATTCCTCCTCCTCCAAACACGGCGAGTTGAGTTGATGCCAAAGAGCTCAATTTTGGTCTCATCTGACCAATGTTCTCCTCTGGGTCATTCAAATGTGCATTGGCAAACTGCAGACGGGCATGTACATGTGCTGTCTTGAGCAAGGGGACCTTGTAGGCTCTGCAAGATATCAGTCCCTCACGGCGTAGTGTGTTACCAACTGTTTTCATGGTGACTATGGTCCCAACTGCCCTGAGATCATTGACAAGTTCCCCTTGTGTAGTTCTGGGCTGCTTCATCACCGTTCTCCTGATCATTGCAACTCCACGAGATGAGATCTTGCATGGAGCCCCAGACCGAGGGAGGTTGACAGTTATTTTGTGTTTCTTCCATTTGTGAATTATTGCACCAACTGTTGTCACCTTCTCACCAAGCTGCTTGGCAATACAGTGGTACCTCGGGTTAAGAACTTAATTCATTCTGGAGGTCCGTTCTTAACCTGAAACTGTTCTTAACCTGAAGCACCAATTTAGCTAATGGGGCCTCCCGCTGCTGCCGTGCCGCTGCTGCACGATTTCTGTTCTCATCCTAAAGCAAAGTTCTTAAGTGGCGAACCTATTTGGGCTCGTCCGTAAAAACTGATGGATTCCGATAGATTCCAACAAGCCTTGCGGACCCTGCTCCTCCTGGCGACTCATTAGATGACCTTGTTGAGGACTGGTATAGCCGGCTCTTGGCAGCCATTGATGAGATCGCGCGTAAGCGCCCTCTGCGACCCCGTCGAAACCGGGCCCATTGGTTTACTGAGGAGCTCCGGAAAATGAAGCGGGATCTCAGACGGCTAGAGCGAGTATGGCGACGGACTCGTGACGGAGCCTCAAGAACATCTTATAGGACGCTTATGAAAGCCTATGAGATGGCTATGAAAGCTGCTAAGAAATCTTACTTTGCAGCTTCCATTGCATCCGCTAGCTCTCACCCGGCACAACTTTTTAAAATAATTAGGTCAATAACGTCCTTAGGAGGACAACCAAATTTAAGCACAAATTCGACCCACAGCTGTGAGGCATTCGCGAGTTTTTTTGCGGAGAAAGTCCTGTTGCTCCGCCGTGACCTCCCTGCCAATTTAGATACAGTGGCTGAACTGGAGGCCCCTCGACTGACTTCAGGTCCAGTGTTGGACCATTTCGATCAGATACTCCCTACTGATGTGGATAGATTCCTCCAAGTTGGTAGGCCCACCACCTGCCTCCTTGATCCGTGCCCGTCTTGGCTGATTAGGGAGTGTCCAGATGTTGTGCGGACCCCCCTGGTTGAAATTATCAATTTGTCCCTTGACACAGGGACATTCCCAGGGGAATTGAAGGAAGCAGTGGTATGTCCACTCTTAAAAAAACTTCATTAGATCCCTTAGACCTATCCAATTACCGCCCAGTTTCAAATCTTCCATACCTGGGTAAGGTAATTGAGAGAGCAGTTGCTGAACAGCTTGGTAGGTTTCTGGAGGAAACATCGGCATTAGATCCATTTCAGTCTGGTTTCCGTCCTGGTTTTGGGACGGAGACGGCTCTGGTTGCCCTAACAGATGATCTCCGTAGACAACTGGATCGAGGCGGGTCAGGACTGCTGATCCTTTTAGATTTGTCAGCAGCCTTTGACATGGCCGATCATGATCTTCTGGACCACCGCCTTGCAGACGTGGGGATACAGGGCATAGCCCGTAACTGGTTGTGCTCTTTTATCTCTAGTCGGGGACAGAGGGTGGCACTAGGGAGGGAAATGTCGTCGCGCCACTCCTTGGTGTGTGGAGTGCCGCAGGGCGCAATTCTCTCCCCGATGCTTTTTAACATCTTTATGCGCCCCCTTGCCCAGATTATCCGGAGCTTTGGGCTGGGCTGTCACCAATATGCTGATGACACTCAGCTCTATCTGCTGATGGATGGCCACACTGACTCGGCCCCGAACAAACTGACCAGATGCTTGGAAGCTGTGGCTGGATGGTTTCGTGGGAGCCGATTGAAACTAAATCCTTCGAAGACAGAGGTCCTATGGCTAGGTCGGGATGGCATGGGGATGAGGGACCAACTCCCTTCTCTTGCGGGGGCCCAATTAGTGCCATTGCCTTCCGTTAAGAGTTTGGGTTTAATCCTTGATGCCTCCCTTTCCATGGAGGCGCAAGTTACAGCAACAGCCAAGGCGACATTTTTCCACCTTCGCTGCATCAAGCAATTGGTCCCTTACCTTTCCCGCCCCGACCTGGCCACAGTGATCCATGCGACGGTCATCTCCAGGCTTGACTACTGTAATTTGCTCTATGCGGGGCTGCCCTTGAAGCTGTCCCAGAAACTCCAGCGGGTACAGAATGCTGCAGCGAGGCTCCTCACGGGGTCTCTGCCATGGGAGCATATTCACCCAGTGCTTTTCAAGCTGCACTGGCTCCCGGTGGAGTACAGGGTCAGATTTAAGGTGCTGCTTTTGACCTTTAAAGCCCTTCACGGCCTAGGACCCTCGTACCTCCGGGACCGCCTCTCCTGGTATGCCCCACGGAGAGCCTCAAGGTCCATAAATAGCAACACCCTAGTGGTCCCAGGCCCTAAAGAAGTTAGATTGGCTTCAACCAGAGCCAGGGCCTTTTCAACTCTGGCTCCGGCCTGGTGGAACGCTCTGCCTCATGAGACCAGGGCCCTGCAGGATCTGATTTCTTTCCGCAGGGCCTGTAAGACAGAGTTGTTCCGCCTGGCCTTTGGCTTGGAGCCAATTTGATTCCCTCCCTCTCTCTCTCTTTTCCCCCCCTTTCTTTTCCTTCTCCTCCTGCGATGAGGCTACATTTTAATATTTTAATGTTCCATTATTTTAATGTATTTTATTTTTGTTTTTAAGTTGTAACCATTCATCTTGTTTTTATTATTGCTTGTAAGCCGCTCTGAGCCCAGCCTTGGCTGGGGAGGGCGGGGTATAAATAAAAAATTATTATTATTATTATTATTATTATTATTATTATTATTATTAACCCGAGGTACTATTTCTGGGTTAGCGGAGTCTGTAACCTGAAGCGTATATAACCCGAGGTACCACTGTAGTCTTGTAGCCCAGTCCAGCCTTGTGCAGGTGTACAATCTTGTCCCTGACATCCTTGGGCAGCTCTTTGGTCTTGGTCATGGTGGCTACTTTGGAATCTGCTGGATTGATTGCTTCTGTCGACAGGTGTCTTTTGTACAGATACTGAAATGAGCTGGGATTACAGGTAAGATCTCTCCCTTACAGCAGGTGCTTCTAATCTCAGCTTGTTACATACAGTGAAGATACCAGGTAGCCTGACATCTGGCTGGTTGATAGGGGATCAAATACTTATTTCACTCATTCTAATGCACATCAATTTCTGACTTGTGTCTTCTGGGGGTTTTCCTGTTGTTGTTCTGTCTCTCACATCTACAGTAAACCTACCATTAAAGTTATGGACTGGTCATTTCTTCGTCAGAGGGCAAATGGGCAAATTTAGCAGGGGATCAAATACTCCCCTCCCCCTCACTGTAAGCACCTTGTATCAGCATGTAGCTTGTACGCACTAGAGTTAAATCAGGAGTGGGAACCTTGTGCCCTCCAGATGTTGCTGAACTACAACTCCCATCAGCCCTAGCAAGCATGCCAAGGGCCAGAGATGATGAGAGTTGTAGTTCAGCAAACATCTGAAGGGCCAAAGGTTCTCCATACCTGGGTTAAATAGACCGTATAAACGAGTTCTTAAATTGAATTCAATTTCACATCTATGGAAGCGTAATATGAAAACCTAGAGAAATAAATGCAGATATGATCAGTTCAGTATTACTGTAAGGACTGCTTTAATTTAAAAACGTCAACATGTTATTTTTGTTCTTTATTCTTTCTGTAGTTATAAACAACAGAAATTCAATTTATTAAGAGAAGAGAATGAAGGTTATGCAAAACTGATTGCTGAACTGGGCCAAGATTTATCTGGCAATATCACTAGTGAACTGATCTTAGAAAATATCAAATCTTTAATAGGTAAGGCAAATACACTGGCATGTTTGACATTTTTCCTGAATAGCTATGATATGTTTTGGATTTAACCCAATGCTAATTTTAATTTATAAACACTTGCTCCCCCTCAAAAAGAATGTTACCTGGTTTTGAACAATCAGCCCAACTGAAATTTTGGGCATGTCTCTATAGTTTCTAAGTGTGGTATCTGACCTAAGTCATACTCTGAATAGGCCCGCTGTAACTTAAGTTAGTCAGAAACAACCCTTAATTCTTATATCTAGTCCTGTAAATACATAGGGCAAATTCCATATTCCTGTAAATGTACTGATATTGGTGTGCCTAATTATGAAATACAGTTAATAAATTTCTGTTTAGAATTGATAGAAACATTTTCTGATACAGCTAAAAGGGTTGTTTTAGTTGCTTTAGGCAGTGATAACTTTTTAAATCTCCTTTTTTTGTAGGGTGTTTCAACCTTGATCCCAATAGAGTGTTGGATATTATTTTAGAAGTCTATGAATGCAGGCCAGAGTATGATGAATTCTTTGTACCTTTGATAGAATCTTACATGTACATGTGTGAACCTCAAACACTCTGCCATATCCTTGGATTCAAATTCAAGTTTTATCAGGTAATGCAGGTGTTAGTAGTCTAAAATTCATTGGTATTAGTGTGTTTTTCAGTTACCTGATGCTTATTTTCTTAATATGAAACATTAGTCGAAATAATTTTGTGTTGGATCCAGTTAGTTGTACTTAAGCCTCATTGAGTTGACTGTGAAAAGGTAAACATGGGTAACATTTTGTTTACTTGGACGTAAGGTTTTAATAGGGACGCGGGTGGTGCTGTGGGTTAAGCCACAGAGCCTAGGACATGCCGATCAGAAGGTCAGCGGTTCGAATCCCCCTGACGGGTGAGCTCCCATTACTCGGTCCCTGCTTCTGCCAACCTAGCAGTTCGAAAGCACGTCAAAGTGCAAGTAGATAAATAGGTACCGCTCCTGCGGGAAGGTAAATGGCGTTTCTGTGCACTGCTCTGGTTTGCCAGAAGTGGCTTAGTCATGCTGGCCACATGACCCGGAAGCTGTACGCCGGCTCCCTCGGCCAATAACGCGAGATGAGCGCCGCAACCCCAGAGTCGGCCATGACTGGACCTAATGGTCAGGGGTCCCTTTACCTTTTTAAGGTTTTAATGAGCCTCATAGCCTTAAATGTTCATGCTTCTTAATGAGCTACTATGCAGATCAGTTTATAAATACCCTTTGTGTTTTCCACTCCTTCAAATTGTTTTATACAGTTCTTGTCTTTAAACAGTACAAAAATAAATTTAAAAATGCTTATTTTAGGATAAAATGTTTTGAAAATTTGTACATTGAGATAAATTTAATACATATTTAATGGAGTGTTTTTGCGTTAAGATTGCAAATCAGTGCTGGAGAGTTTTAAACATCAAACCATGTGAAATTGGCACAGAGGACATCATACCGTGCATTCTCTTATCACATTCCCACCCCAACCCAGAATATGTTTGGAAGTGCCAAAAGGGAGATGAAGCAAACTCCTCCCTCCCCAGTGTTGGCATTGTTAGGATTTGAGTGCTTTGTACTTGGGAGATGAGCTCATCTTTCTCCCGTGGTGAAAGTTGTTTATCTTCTGAGCCTGACAAGTCCCTGTGATGGCTGATCCTTATCTCCGTCACAATACCATTTTGCCTCTGAAGCCAGTTTCTGGCTCAAGCAGAGGGGCAGCTGTCGCCATAACTGGCTCTACGGAGGAGATGAAAAACATGGGTATAGGGAGAGGTGAACGTAATCTTCTTTGTTCTGTTCTTCCCCTCTTGTGATTCCCCCTCCAATGGATCTATGTTTTTTGCAGTCACACTAGGCTAATTTGAGAGAAACTTCATATTATAGAAGTTATTACAGAAAATTAAGGAAAATTGAACTGTCAGAAGATTAAGCTCTTAGACTTTTTTTTTAAAAGCAGTGGTAATATAAGAACTGATTCATTGCATGACTGTGGAAGTTCTTGCATGGAGATGCCTTCTCTGTTAAACCTTCGCCCTCTTTACCTTTGTATTAAAATGGAGGACCCTCTAATGTTCTGTAACACTTTGAACTGCCTTTCTAAAGCTAGCCTTTTTTTTTTTAAGGAGCCAAATGGAGAGACACCTGTTTCTTTGTATAGAGTTGCTGCAGTACTTTTGCAAAGCAATCTGATAGATTTGGAAGACCTTTATGTCCATGTAAGTTATTTTTCTTGAAGTGAAAACTGCTCATATGAATTATTTTTATTGAGATTGTTACTTGTGGCTTACAAAAAAACAACAGTATCTCATTGCTAATTTCTGTGCACATTTGTATTCTGGACTGTTCATATAGTTGTTTATGGTAAGTTTATCTCAGGAGAAAACTAGGATCTTGTATGTTTGTCTTCCCCATTGTAGAAGATAAGGCAAGCATTGATTTCAGGGATGTTGTTTTGCAGTTGCGAAAAACAAATTTCTCTAAGGGCACATCTCAAACATCATCTCTTTATACTTTTTCTATTGACTTCAGTGGATATAATGTGCAATAGAAGCTAAATGTTATTATTTTATTTTTTATAAGCATTTTGTTTAAATTACTATTTTTTGACTACCTAATGTGAGTTCTTATTAAGTTTTTCCAAAGTTTTTTTTTAAATGGATGGGTCTTGGGGAAAGATTAAGTGAGGTTTTGATGTTTTGTTAAGAAAACCTGCCGTAAAGTCTATGATAAGTGTGAAATGCTTTGTTTTGCTACATAATTTAGGTTTTAAGTAAAAAATGGTAAGGCTGATTATGATTTCTCACAATAAAAAATGTTTTTTTAATTATTTTTTTGTAAATAATTATGATTCTCATATAATTTATGCTTTTTATCAAAGTGCCCCATCCGGTGTATCAAAGTGCCCCGTAGGTGGGGCAGAATGATACAAAACCCATTTTTTTTACTCAAGTCATTATATTCTCATTATCTTCTAACTTTAATGGTTCTTTTGATTGCTATTATAATATTGATTAGTTATGCCATACATAAAACAAAAAAATATTACTTGACTCATTTTGTTGCATAAAATGAGATTGAATTTTTCTGCATCAATCTGCCCCGCCTCACCCTAAATAAAAAAAATCCCATTTAAATAAAAAATTATTATTATTATTATTATTATTATTATTATTATTTTTAAAAAAACATTGATTTTTATCCACCCTGGCTTTAACTGGTTTCTGGCTTGGACATCATGAGGAACTGACACTAATAAACCATATATGTATTTGAAAGTGGGCACATGTGGGGGGAGGGGTAAGGATGTAGCCCAGAGACAAAATACTTGTTCTCAATCTCGTAATCTTCAGCTCCGGTATTTCAAGTATCTGTTTTGTGGAGTTTTACTGAGGATTAGAGTAAGCATCTTTATTCACAATTAAGTAAAACACCTTTATTTATAAGAATCTCCAAATTGTCTCTTTAGCTTCTTCCAGCAGACAACACTATTATTGAAGAACATAAACGAGAAATTGGAGAAGCCAAACTAATTGTGAGGAAGCTCACAGTGGTTGTATTGTCTTCCGAAAAGACTGAAGAGAAAGAGAAGGAAAAGGAAAAGGAAGAGGAGAAAACAGAAAAAGTAAGTTCTAAGGATATTTAGAGTTGTAAATCTAGCACAGATATCCAGACATCTCAGTTCAGCAGAACTTTAGTTAAATAGCACATTTTTTGCAGTTACAGAAATCTATTTTGCTGAGAGATGGGGGGGATATGCAGCTGTTGAAAAACAAAAGCACTTGTAACTAATTCACAGCTCTTGGACAAATCTGTTAAGCTGTGTGTCCATTAAACCCAAACTCTGATTAGAATGAACAGTTCAAATTCAGTACAGTGGTGCCCCGCAAGACGAACGTCTCGCAAGACGAAAAACCCGCTAGACGAAAGGGTTTTCCGTTTTGGAGGCGCTTCGCAAAACGAATTTCCCTATGGGCTTGCTTCCATAGGGAAATCTCCGGGGACCTCTTTTAAATGCTAGCGGTGGGGAGCAAAGCCGTCCCCCCCCTCCGGCCTTCAGAAGAGGTCCAGGAAGGCCGGCGGGGGCCGAAAGGCTTTGCTCCCCACCGCCAGCATTTTAAAAGCAGTCCGGGATAGCAGGGAAGCGCTTCCCGCTATCCCGGATGGCTTTTGAAGGCAGGCGGGGGGGAGCAAAGACTTTTGCCCCCCGTCCGTCTTCAGAAGAGGTCCTGGACCTCTTCTCCCCCCCCGCCTGCCTTCAAAAGCCGTCGGGGAGCATTTTTAAATCGCCCCGGGACAGGACCTCTTCTGAAGGCTGGCGGGGGGCAAAAGTCTTTGTCCCCCCTGCCTGCCTTCCCGGGGCTTTTAAATCGCCCCGGGACAGCGGAGAATTCCTCTGCTGTCCCGGGGCGATTTTAAAATGCTGGCGGGCGGCAGCGAAGGTTTCCCGCCAGCTTTTTAAAATCGCCCCGGGACAGCGGAGAAGTCTCCGCTGTCCTGGGGGCTTTTAAAATGCTGGGGGACGGCAGAGGTCGGGGGACAGACTGTCCCCGGACCTGGTCTGAAGGCGGTTTCCATAGGAACGCATTGATTGATTTTCAATGCATTCCTATGGGAAACCGTGCTTCGCAAGACGAAAAACTCGCAAGACGAAAAGACTTGCGGAACGAATTAATTTCGTCTTGCGAGGCACCACTGTATTTATATCTGTTTATCTGTTTTCTATATTCATCTTTTTTTAAAAAAGAAGATGCTTTCTAAAGAGACTGTGTGGCGTAGCATATATTTTGCATGCAGAATGACAAATGTCAAATTTCTAGTTAAAAGGATCAGGTAGCAGATAATGAGGAAGGAATGACTTGAGACAGAGCTGCTGTCAGTGAGACATAGTTGACAATACTGAATAGATGGGCGGGCAGGGAAAGAGTTTTGTACAGTCTTCAAAACCAGTGTGCGGGTGTTCGCAGCATTACAGAACAATTCAACAAGCAGGGCGGGAAGAACCAAAGGTGGACAATCCAGTTTCCCCAAACACACTGCTGGGTTTGTGGCAGCAGAGCAAAAGCAGGAACAAAGTGGCATTATTTATCCTCTTTCCAAGGTTTTGATTTTTCCTTTAGCAGTATTGCTCCCATTGGAAACAGTGGGAGGGGAGAATAAATATGCCAGCTCCAGGGCTGGTATGTTTCCTCCATTTTGTGGCCATATCAGGGGTCATTTTTCCAGTCTGCCCTCAGCCAAGCCTTCTTTATACTTCTGTTGAGGTTAAAGCTCTGATGTTGGTAAAGCAAGGGATGTGAAGGTTTCCATACAGCAGGGAGCAGCTTCACAAGGTCAGATTTCACTGATGGCAAATTTCTCTCTACACTCGGAGAGGGAGGTCTGAAACATACTCCCAGTGGCCATAGGGCTGCAGCTTTTTTTTTTTTTAAAATACATTTTTATTAAAGATTTTCTCGGTTTACAAAAGAACATGCCTTGCCTCTTTTTTCAGGTTCTACAGTTCTACAGTCTTTCTTACAGATCAGTTACATATGAGACCTTGGTCTTGAGTACAGTATAAGGTTGGGGAAGAAGAGAGGGGAGAAGAGGAGTGGGGAGGCTTATATTCTTTTGTATAGTGTGCCTGTGGAGTTTTGTGTCAGCGTCATCTGGGTAGGTTCTGTCTATTCGTTTATTACATTTTCTTGGTAGTGAGAGGTATTGGGGGGCAGGGTGTAGTTGGCTGCAGTGGGATTTGTTTGCATTTGTGAGTGGGGAAGGACGTGTTGGGTCAGGTATGCCAGAATGATTTGTATGCTGTCAGTGGATTCTTGTCGTCTTGTTGGGCTGTGTATGTGATAAAGGGGAGCCATACTGGGGTGAAGGCATCCTTTTCTATTTGTCATTTGTCCCCATGTCAGTTTCAGCTTATTGGTTAGCTTTTCTAGTAAGGCCGTTTCCCATACAATTTGATATCATTGGTTCGTGTTTAATCCTGACAGGTCCCTCCAGTGTCTGACTATGAGGCTTCTGGCTGCTAAGAGTAGGAGGGTTATAAGCTCTGAGTGGTCATTATGAGCTCTGAGTGGTCATTATGATCTTGGAAGATGTTCAGTAGGGCCAGTTCTGGGGTGAGTTCTAATACCTGTTTAGTTATTTTGAATACCTCTTGCAGGACTGCTGTCCTGAAAGCTTGGATTTTAGGGCATTCCCACCACATGTGGAAGTGAGGCCTGGGCGTATCAGTACCAGTTTCTGTGGTGTTAAGTATCACCTGTAGGTGAGTTTGAGTGAGCTCCCTTCTTTTGGCTGATATGGACTTAAAAGGAGGTTTAGACCACATTCATGTTACCAATGTTTGTTACATTAATGTTACCAATGTTTGTTGTTTCTACTAGGGGGATCAGGCCTTGTGTAAGCAGAATGCTCTCCATTCTGGACATTGTGCCGTGGCATCCAGACTGGAATGTGTGGTTGGAGTCTCTCGGGTTCTTTTCTCCCTAGATGTCAATAAAGGCATATGTTTTTTAGCATTTCCAGTAGTTTGTAGGAGTCCGTAAGTGTTTGGGGTTTCCATCTGAGGAAGGTTGCCCAGGGGGATTGCTTCTCCTTCGGAGAAGGAGAAGAATTGGTTTAGTGTTTTCTGGATGAACTCTAGTTGTTTTGTGTTTGGGACATATATGGAGCCAATTGTTGCTTTTGTTTTGCCATCTAGTACATATCGCTTTAGGAAAAATCAATCTTCCTTTTTTTGTCTTTTAGCACGGTTTTGGCTTTACAATTTAGGTCTCTACTGAGTATTATGCCTATTCCGCTGGCCTTTTCTGAGTTAGGTGCCACCCATTGTTGACTGAAGCGGTGTTCGCTCAGGGGTTTGCTTCCTTTGGGTGGATTGTATACTTCTTTTAGGAAGGCAATGTGTGGTTTCATGGTGTTTACGTATGCATCATCACGTATGTAAACACCATGAAGAATTAAAAATATAAAGGCTAACAGGATTGTCATTAAAAGAAGGAAAAGGAAGAGAAAAAATATCGTGTATTGTGGACTCAAGTCATAGCATGAGATAAAAGACAAGAATATGAATGAATACACACACACTATTGAGAATTGATGGGGAGATATATGTATATAGATACATATATCTATATGTTTGTATATTCAGAGGCGGTGCTCAGAGGCTGGTGCTCGACGTGGGTGGGGCTCCTTGTTGCTCTTTGATTTGTTTTCTTCTTGACGCCGGAGGCCTCCAGGCCCCTTAGCCGAGTGCTCCTGGTCCCTGCGTGGTCGAGGCCACGGGGGGGGGGGGACTGTGGGTTCCTCACAGCTTCCCTAGCTGTGAAGCCGGGCACCCTTGTCCCCCCCAGTGGAGGCGGTGTGGGGACCAGCTAGGCAGCGCAGTTGGTGCCGGCGGTCCTTAGGAGCTCCTTGCGGCCGTGATGCTCGCCATCTTGTCTCGCTAGAAGTCCGGTTGCAGCTTTAATTGATTAAAACTCATTACTTTTTCATATGCTATTAATCAACTATGATCTCCTTTAAACAAGTGACAGCCCTAATATTTCCTCCCAGTTATCATGTATGTAAGAGATGCAAGTGTACATAGAAAGCATGGGTACGGTAGTTCTTCCTCTTGGGAGGATAAAAAGTTTTTCTGCACTAAACAAACTTGCATGCCTGCTTATCTTTTCAGCCACCTGATAACCAGAAACTGGGCTTATTAGAAGCAATGTTAAAAATTGGTGACTGGCAACATGCACAAAACATTATGGATCAGATGCCTCCATTTTATGCAACTTCGCACAAACCTATTGCTGTTGCTCTTTGTCAGCTTCTTCATGTGATGATTGAACCTCTCTACCGAAGGTAAAGAAATTGAATAGATGATATGTGCACTGAGAATATTTGTACAAGCTAACCATGCATAGGTCTGGCTGTGATTGATTGAAATGAGCTCTTCTTAACCTTTGACTCATCTGCGGAGATGTTAGGAAATGTTTATGAACTTTCTAAAAGCTCACACATGGTGCCCAAAGCTAGGAGGCCAATGAGGCTGCTTGTTGTTTAGGGATGCCAAGTCTTAAAATGAAAACAAATGTACTAATACCTAGGAAGGCATTGTCTGTGTTAGGGCCTTGTTTCAAACTTTCTATTTTCCTAATGTGTAAAGCCATAAAAGGGGCAGGTGGATGGAAAGAGATCCAAAAGAAAGAGAAAAATCCTGCTCAGCCACACTGTCCCTTAGTAGGCAACCATAGCAGTGTTGCTGAAAAGGTCTTGGCAGAAAAGCTTTTTCACAGTATGATTTTTTGTTGTTGTAATATTTTTGCTTGGTCTGGTGTATTTTTTTAAAAAAATTCATTCTATACCTGCACCTCTTGTGCTACATGGAAATCGTTTGCAGAAGTTGTTAACTGAATGCATATCCCTTTGCCTAATATTCACCAGGTCCTCTATTTGGGGGTTGGTTGTGCATTATATGGAGGAAATCTGACAAGTGCATGGATGTGGCAGTTACAAGTAATTCATGGAAACTGTAGAAGAAAGTACTTTGATATGTTTAAAGTGCATTGTATAAACTGTGGAAGGGCCAAAGCTACTTTGCATGCAGAAGGACCCAGGTGCAATCACTGGAATCTCTGAATATCCCCTGCCTGACACCCTGGAGAGCTGCTACCAGTCAGTGTAAGCAATACTGAGCTAGATGGACCAATGGTCTGGCTCGGTAAACAGCAATTTCCACTGCTCCTAACTGTAAAACTTGGCTCTCATTTACAGGGTTGGAGTACCCAAAGGTGCCAAAGGGACACCAATTCTTCCTTTGCAAAACAAGAGAGCACCCAAGCAAGTAGAAAGTTTTGAAGATTTAAGAAAAGAAGTGATCAACATGCTTTGTTACCTTGGCCCTCATCTCTCTCATGACCCCATATTGTTTGCAAAAGTAGTGCGTCTTGGAAAAGCATTTATGAAAGAGGTTGGTAACCTTATAGTTAATGAACAAAATTTCCCAAAAACTGTTTCTGTGCCCTACAGAAGTATATTTTGTAGCTTTGTACATATTAGCATGCATATGTGGGAGATCAAAGAGTTCCTGAAAAGATTTTAAAAGGAAAATGTTGATGGCCTAATCTTGTCCCTATTTAAAGTGAAAGGTGTTAGCGTTCTGAAAGTTGAATAACGATAGGAGAATATATTTCATATTAAACACAAATAAGAAACAATTACTTACAGCCTTTATAAGCTATTTTATAACGAAAGATTCCTTGGCAAACTTACAAGATAAAATACAGCTAGCTAAAGATTACGTGATAGTAGCATAGAAGATGCAGCCTAAAAAACAAGATGTGTAGAGTAAAACAGTAATACTTAAAACAGGATTTTAAAAAGTTCTCTGGAGAAGATGTCAGGATCTGAGTTGACACATGCTGTGAGAGGTGATTTTGAACTGCCCTGAAGTCCTTTAGAGCCCTTCATTGCTTGCATCAAACCCCAAAGATCCTGAAAGATAAAGGCAAGCACTTCAGATTGGGCCCAGATATGGAATGGAAGCTGCTGGAAATGACTAAACTTCAGCATAATGTGTTTTTTAATGCCCAGTCCTAGTTAGTTCAGAGTATGGTAGCAGGATTGTGAGCTAAAGTTTCTATACTGTTTTAAAGACGGCCTCATATACAACATATTGAAGTAATCCAAATGAGAGGATACCAGGGCCTGGGTAATTGAAGCGCAGCTATGTATACATGTTCAGGTCTTCCAGATTTGGATAGCAAATTATGATTTGCTACAAAGAAAATGACTGGAAGCTTTTAATTGCCATGTGCAAAGAAGGGCTTGGAGAAGGTAGTTTACAAACCAGAGGCCCACACTGCTCTTCTCTAGTAATGCTAATGTATAATGTTGGCAACTCTGCTCTAAAAAAAATTGAACTTTAGTAGATGTTTGGGATATAGGAAGTTTGCTAACAAGGTGTCTGTAAGTCTTGTAACACTTATTCTTTCCCTAACCTGCCACCCCATTTTTTAATTTTCATCCTTTCAATTGTAAATTGTGAGTAATGCACACTTCCATGGTTTTAAAATGCTATTTCCGACTCACTAAAAAAAAACAAAAACACGTAAACAGGTACCAAAATGAAGCTTTTATGCCATTTGTATTTTGGAGTATTTCTTTGGGATTATGTTATAAGAAGTTGTTTGTACAAATAATGTACTGTTGCCAATCCACTGAGAGAAAATGTTAACCCTTTTCTTACAGAAAAGTGCCCTGTGTAATTTCCTTGTTAAACAGTAGTTCCTTGTTAATATTCACAATAGTTTCCATGGAAAGTACAGTAAAATATGTCTTCTAACACTTGCAAGTTTTTAAGCATCTGTTAACTACTTGGATAAGCACTTGCAAATCTAAATCCTTGGCAGTTTTTGACAAATGTCTCTGTAAATATCACTTGCATGGCACAATATATTTTGCAGAAAGCATCAAGCATACTGTTGAGACTTGATTCCAACCCCCCACCCCCCAGTAGTGGTAAAATATCTGAAGTGTTCAATAGCAAACAAGTTAAGCGCAGTTCAAAGTGGCAAGGTTGCAGTTCACACATTGGCCCAACCATTATTTAAGAGTAGACGAACCTCTCCTTTGGTGCGCTTCCACAAAAAGGAGATTGGAAGCATCTGTTCCTGGATTAAACTAATCAGAGTTTGCTTGTTATGTCAAAACTGCAGGATCTGGTTAGTTTAAACTGTATATATATATTTAACAACAACAAAAAGTCATGTCTTAAATTACAGTTTGATCCTAGTGTGTGTCAGCAGACCTTACTTAATTAACCATAGGTTAATTTATAATGATTAGTTGAAAACAGAAAAGAGATTCTTCTAATTTTCTTGCTGTTTTGTCAGAGGGAAGGAGAGAATTCACAAACTCAAGGCCCATTCATGTAACTCTAAACTGGTTTAGTATTAACCCCAACTTGGCTATTGGCTTCTAAAGGGAGGGAAGCATACTTACAAGAATGTCCAGACATTTGTGGTTGTTCATGCTCCGGAGAGCTGCTACAGACAGTTGTGGCTGGAGCAGCACCATTCCCCTCCTGTGTTCAGCAGTAAAGAGAGCTGCTCCTTACTACTCAGCTTTGCATTCACCTTATTCAGTACCCCACTTTCTCTTCAGCAGCAGAGGACCAAGGAATCCAATTTTGCAGACCTTGCTCTAGCTCAGCTGATCCCTGCACTTGGGAAGGGGGAATAACCTGACTTGCTCAAGGTTGTCTTTGATATGAAACCATTGCATTTTAGTAGTATTTGATTGTTCGTTGTTGTTTTTAGCACCAAGCAGATGCAGGCAAGCAAGAGGAAAAAGAGAAAATGGTGAGCTGTTTTAAAATGTATTCTTGATTCCCTCCCCTTCCAATCTTGATTATAAGTATGGCAGAAATGACCACCATATATCTGGATAGTTTATGTAATGTGGCTTAAAGGTGGAACAGCTATAATAAAAGCTGCAACTCAGTGTTGATCCTGTAGCCTGCCCTCTAGCTGTCTTGGAAGGGCAAGGAAGGTTTCAAAAGCTTTGAATATGTTTTACTTCTTTGTTTCTATAATAATAATAATAATAATAATAATAATAATAATAATAATTTAATTGTTGTATTAACATTTTTAATGTTGTAAGATACTTTAGATGGGCTTCACCCTGAAGTGTGGCATACTACTATTTCAAAGTATGCAAGAAGCACAATTCTTCTAAAGCCTCTCTAGTTTCCAGGGCTCAAGTGTACTGTTGAAGACCCAAACACTTGTCTGGCCTCAAATGTGCACTGAGATATTCACATACAATATCCATTCATTTCAGTGCAGAAGGTTTTCAGAGCTTGTGTTATTAGAGCAGTTCACCAACAGGGTGAGGGGATGTGAGAGGATGTTATATATGCACCAACCTTTCTTGCCTCCCCCCCCCCACCTTCCCCAATGTCTATTTCTATTGTACATCACATGTCATAGCTGCCAAATACAGCTTTTCTACCTCGGTTGCCTGAATAGAAAAAGCAGGTGATTGGTCAACTAGGACAAATGTGTCCTGATTTAGTAGTGCCTAGTAAGACTGTGGTGTACCTTCTCCCTTGGAATAATGGGACTGTAGACACTTAACACCTGTCTTTAAAAAATAAAACCAGATGGACCCCACTGTTGCCACAGTGACTTCATTAATTTTTGCTGTTTTGTTTTCTTCACAAGTCTATTGGGAAGGTGGCATAGAAATGTACTGCAACAGCAGCTTCTGTATATTGTCATATTTTAAAGCCATGTTGTCTTTTAAATTCAAAAATATATAACAGAAAACTGACAGAATTTACCGTATTTTTCGCCCCATAGGGCGCTCCTAGTTTTTTTTTGGGGGGGGGGGAAATAAAGAAGAAAAAATTATTTCCCCCCCAGGCGCGGGGCTGGCGCGGGGGAAGCCCGAGCTTCCCCCAGCCCCCAGAACAGCCTGCTATCCGCAAGCCTAGGGAGCCCGGTGGGAAGTTACGCCGGACTCCCCAGGCTTGTGGAGAGCTGTGCGAAGCTCGGGCGCACTCTTCAGCGTGCCCCAGGCTTCAGAATGCAGGCAGCTCTGCTCAACCCTTGGGAGACCGGCGCAACTTCGCGCTGGGCTCCCTAGGGTTGTGCAGAGCTGCGCAAACCCTGGGAATGCAGGCTTTGAGTTGCGCACCGACCCCTCTTGCTCTCCAGGCTTCAGGAAGCTCTGCGCAACCCTTGAGAGACTGGCGCAAAGTCGCGCCGGTCTCCCAAGGGTTGCGCAGAGCTTCCTGAAGCCTGGAGAGCAAGAGGGGTCGGTGCGCAATGACCCCTCTCGCTCTCCAGGCTTCAGCAAAAGCCTGCATTCGCTCCATAGGACGTACACATTTCCCCTTCATTTTTGGAGGGGAAAAAGTGCGTCCTATAGGGCGAAAAATATGGTAATCCTTTTTAAAATGTAAAACTAGTAGCCATAGACTTTGCTTCATAAAGTTGTAGAATGTCTACCCTTTGATTTTGCCTTCAAATAAGATAATTCCTTTCCTTTCCTTCAGGAGTTATTATTCAGCTGTTTGCTGAGTATTACCGACCAGGTTTTGCTTCCTTCTCTTTCTTTGATGGATTGTAATGCATGCATGTCTGAGGAACTCTGGGGGATGTTTAAAACATTTCCATACCAGTATCGGTGAGTAATTACCTGTAAAAACTATATGGCATCAGAATTTCTTCATCAAATTATCTAAGAGATGCATTAAATACATATTTTGATTTCTTGGAACCTCCTATAGGTATCGCCTCTATGGGCAGTGGAAGAATGAAACATACAATAGTCACCCACTACTGGTGAGAGTTAAAGCTCAGACAATTGACCGAGCCAAATACATTATGAAGTAAGTTATGTTGAAACTTGTTTTCTCCTGGGGAATGTTGATGTGACTATAGAACAAATTGTAGCAGGGCAGTGAGCCCCATTGGGTTCCATGAAGCTGGCTCCCACAATTAGTATCCTTGGGATTGCAGCCTAAGTATTGAATTGAAATGCTACCTGCTATTACCAAGTAATACCGTGTTTAAATGAAACTTCCTAAAATGTAATTTATATTTAACAAAAAATACTGTCTTAACTTAGAAAGCTGGGCAGCCTGCAAGACTTCTACAATTTAATATTAAATCAGTTTCATTAGATGGTTAGATAAATTACTGTACACGAAGAAGTTTCCATTTACAGAAGGAGAATATGATTCATGGAATGGGTCCTTTCACAAACACAGCTCCCTTTTCATGAATGGAAGCTTGCTCCATGAAGAGAGTAATTATCCCACCCCATAAGGAAATGTGATGGCTAGGGCCCTGGGTACAGGTGGTTACCATAGGAGTAGTAGGTGTGTCAGAAAATTTAGCTGTTGGGACTGTGCTATTTTAAATAATGCCAGCTTAAATAAAATGATTATACACTAGCTCAGGGGTCTGCAACCTTTAAGACAAAAAGAGCCACTTGGACCCGTTTCCGAAGAAAAACAACAACTGGGAGCCGCAAAAACATTGCAACATTTAAAACAAATATAACGCTGTATATATGCCACCTAACCCCCACAAGGAGAATGCTGCGCATGTGACCAAATAGCGAGGACTTACTTTGCTAGAGACAAGCCCTGACGCTACCACAAGCCTCCCTCTCTTCCTGCCGCCCAGCCTCCCAAGAAAAAACCCCCACTTCAAACGGTCACAAAGCACAAATTCCACGCAACCGCGACTTGCTATGCCCAATAATCAATGCCCAAAATGCCATAGAAAATTAATCAGGGCCCCAGTGTACCATAAATCATAATCAGTGCCTGATGTAAATAATAATTAATAATGAGGGTCCAATGTCATCCTCATCATTATAAAAATACCTTTTTTGACACTTTTTATTATTTCTGTGTTTGACCCCTCAGAATTACTCCTCCTCATAGAAATAAACATTACATTAACAAGTTACCTTTTTTTGAGTGTGTGTTCTTCACTCCCCTTCAAAACAGTGACCAGTGTATATGCCTCCTTTCAATGCAGCCTGCTTGCAAAGGCGGGACGACAAAGTTTTTTTTATTTTTTATTATTTATTTATTTTATCTTATTTTGAATATTATTATTATTATATATATATATATAATGCGTTCAACTGTTTTTTAAACAGAAGGGGTGGGCACTGTAGGCAGGGGGCAGTAACTGCCCTTGCTCCTGATCAAGCAAATAAATTTAAAGTAACCACTAAATAAAATGAGTTGGCCTAATGAACCAACTTCCAATTAATTTAAACGGAATTAAGTAATTAAATTGGCCTGCAATAATAAATACTGTTTCTTAATTAACTAACCAAAGGACTTAAATCAACCAAATGAATCTAATCAATTAAATTAAATTGATATACAATCAGAATCCAGCAGCAATTGATCTGCCCTTTCTCTTAGTCAACCAAAATGAATTTAAAGTTCCAACCAAATGAATTAAATTACCAAAATGAATCCACACTCGATAAGTTTAAATACAATTGGAATCAAGCAATAAGTTGACTACTGCAAGCACTTATTAAAGCAATCAAATTAATTATATTTCAGGGTTGCATATATATCCTTGGAGCGCTAAAGCCCTAATTAAAGCGCTTTAATATAATAACACTCAGAGTCAAACCTCTATGAGCTCTTAAAATGCTTAACTTAAATAACTTGTTCTCTTCCAATCCACCAATTGAGCTATATTGTCACTTATAAAGCCTGAGTATCCAATTCCCACAACAGAGTGCCTCACCTAAAATGGCCGCCGGGCCAAACCACGTGGTTAGCTCAAAATGGCGACCGCAACTTCCTGGTTACCAAGCAACACAGCTATCAACTTCCTGTCCCTGGCTGCCAGCGGCGCTCTGCTGGAGGGGCGCCCGAGATTATTGGAGGGCGCCCTGCTGGGCGCTCTGCTGGAGGGGCGCCCGAGGGACTGATCCAATCATAAGCGGCTTTTTGCGTGTTTCCGCCCAGAAAATGCGCCTCCTCCCCTCGCCTCCGCCCCGGAGCCGCAGCAAAGGAGTTAAAGAGCCGCATGCGGCTCTGGAGCCGCAGGTTGCCGACCCCCGCACTAGCTTTACAACCTTGTTGAATCTTTTCTGCCCCAGAGCGTTAATTCATTACAGTTTGCCTATTTGTATTTTATATCCTCTGTTTCAAGCTGAATACAGAAATCGTATGTGAAAGTTGCCTGTAACATGAGTTTTCCCTGGGGGAATTGGGAAGGTCTATCTATATTTACAGGAAAATAGATTAATCTAAAGCCGTGACTAGAAAATGTGAATATAAGACTGCAAAGAGAGGAACTAAAATGTGAATGTACTCTTGTAGGCGTCTAACCAAGGAAAACGTAAAGCCATCTGGAAGACAAATAGGAAAACTGAGCCACAGCAACCCAACCATTTTATTTGATTATGTATGTGGCAAGATAAGTATTGACTACCTTTGCTTTTCTAGTAGCCCCGTTTAAGTTACCTTATTCTGAAAAACAAGTTGACTATTTTAAAATGTGTTTTATATGGGGGTGGGGGTGATGGGACGTGGTAGAGGTATTATTGTATTATGCATGGTGTGGAGAATATGGATAATTTTCCTCTAAAATGCTAGAAATTGAGGCAATCCAGTAAAGCTGTGTTGTCAGGACGGGGAAAAGAGATGCTTCTTCAAAGACCACAATATGTAGCAATTCACTCCCACAATATGTAGCAATGGCTGTCAACCTGGATGGATTTAAAAGGGAGTGAGACAAATTCATGGCAGATGAGGCTGTGAATGCCTACTAGCCGCGATGGCTTAGCTCTGCTTCCACTTTTGGAGGCTGTATGCCCCTGAATACCAGCTGCAGGGAATTACAAGTGAGGAGAGTGCTGTTGTGCTCAGGTTCTGCTTGTGAGATTCCCATAGGCGTCCAGTTGCCCACTTTGAGAAAAGGAAGCTGGACTAGATGGGCCATTGGCTTAATCCACCAGGGCTCTTCTCATATATTACATTAGGAAAAGTGCACACATTAACTATGTAATACAGATGTGTGCATGAAGTTTCATTATTTGTTTTTTCTTCAGATTGAAAACCATAATAGTAGTTTCTTTTAAGAGTTTTTAAGGACTTCTGGCTTCTTCTTCTTATTCTTGGGAAACTCATTTTCGCTCTTTTTCAGATTTTGTCTCAGATACAGAAGTATGATAATTTAATCACTCCCGTTGTTGACTCATTGAAATACCTCACTTCCTTGAACTATGATGTCTTGGCATGTATCCTTTTGCTAACTTCCTAGAACTGCTAGTTACCCAATGGTTATATCTTACACAAGTTTTTTTTTTTACTGCTCCAATGAGAATCATTACCTCAGCTGAGCAAGCTGCTTTCTAGCCAGATGAAAGTTCCTGGCCTGCGCCTGCTCTGTGATTTGCTGCCCTCTGCGGGAGGCAGGGGAGTGCTGAGACAAAAGCATCCTCTGGCTTTGAGTGGTTTACCATCTGGGCAAATATTTTGAACGGGTTGTCACGTGTGGATTTAAAGCTGGTTTTCAACGATCTATCACCATATTGCCCAGGCCTACTCCTTGCACAAATTGAATAATTGAAAGCATATTTTTTTTTAAAAAAATTGTCCTGCCATTGTAGTACAGTAGTAGTAATCCCTTTATCATATATTGTAAATTTCTAAATATTCAGACTCTGTTAGTGTAATTATTGAGAGCCAAGCTGTATTTGACTGCTCATTTGGCCATGTGTCATAGATTTAGGGAGTTATAGCTTTTGACAGAAGAGGAATAAATACTTTATTTATTGTTCTTTACTTTATCCTTGTTCTTTACTTTATCCTGTTTGAGTTGTGGTTAAAGGTGTGTGAGAAAAAGGAATTTGAGCAAGAACTCAAAACACGTCGGAACCACAGAGATATATTCTGAAGTGTTCATCGTTTTAGGTTTCTGCTATAATATCACAGGTAGTAGTGTATGCCAGGTGTCTCAAAATATTGTTAAATTTACAAAGCAAAATAATTAAATGTTTAATACTGCATGTAATTATGTTTGGGGAAGAATTCCTCCTTAGCCTCAGCAAAGATTGCATAATTGAAGCACTGGCTAATCCTGAGAAGGAGAGGATGAAACACGATGACACCACAATCTCCAGTTGGCTTCAAAGTTAGTACTTGGGTTTTATTTATTTTTAATTAGAAATGCAGTCCTCTCATTACTTAGCATCTGCTAACGTGTTTACTTCATTAATTAAAACATTTGTATCTTGCCTTTCTATTTTAAAAAATCCATGTTGTGGCTAATGGTTGTTAAAGTGTGTGTGCACACGCACACACAAATCAAGCATTTCAAAAAACACACAGAGCAAATGTATTCCAGAGCCATCTGGAATACAGTTCTGAAATAGCTACGGGGGGGGGCGGGGGCGGGGGCGGGTGGAGGAGAGTGCTTTAGCCACCTGTCTGAAAATCAACAAGGCTCTAGGATGGGAGTTCCATAGGCCTGAGTAGCCCCTAGTATAATTCAGAAAGAGCAGGAATGTAGAAGAGAGGGCCTCCAAGAACCTCTGTTGTTGGCAACTGCTTGGCAGCCACTTGCCTGTAAATTCACGGCACTTGAATAAAAATTGGAGCCAGGAAATGTATGGTTGCAGACATGATTCATTAAGTACAGGAAGAGAGGCCAGGAGGGAGGGACCAGGTAGAATGTCATTTGCACACTAAGAAGTGTGAAAAAGAGGTTCTAAGGATAACTTGTTTTTGACACATGAGAAATAGTCTATTGATATGATGTTACGGAATGTGCATGACATAGGAAAGCTAATATTTTAATGACAGCAATTCAAGTTCGTTTTCCTCCCATCTATTTTAGGTTTAGCTAGCTTCTGTGGTGCTGTTTTTCGAAAATACCCTATAGAACTAGCTGGTCTACTTCAGTATGTGGCAAACCAGCTAAAGGCTGGGAAAAGGTAAGTAGAGCATGGTTACTTTAGATCTCAAAAACTATGCCAGTTTGGTAGTTTTTGTTGCCCTCATTGGAGTGTTTTAACATATTTTAATAAGTTGTGTTTAATATAACTTTGCAAACTTTTGAAAATCCTAGGATTCAAAATACACTAAGACATAAACAGTTAGGTAATTTGCACCGAGCAGCTAGGTTACATTCACATCTCCCAGGGAAATTGCACAGAGTGCCTACTACATTGTGAAGCTGCATTGAAGTGCTCATGTATACGGTCTGCTGTTCATGTTGCTGTTACAACATCTTGACATTGATGCACTTGGATTGGAGACAAGGTGGTTTGTGCTTCATGTGCAAGTAATTTCAGAAAGATATTGTAATGGGCTCTTAGACCTTTCACAATACTTTCAATAGAGTTCAAGAGCAGTGGTTTTACCTGCCTATGTTTCACTCTTTCTCTCTTCCCCCCGCCCCCTCGCCCATTTTTGTTCTCATTCTTTTCCATAGCTTTGACCTGCTTATTTTGAAAGAGGTGGTACAAAAAATGGCTGGAATAGAAATCACTGAAGAGATGACAATGGACCAGCTAGAGGCCATGACTGGTGGAGAGCAGCTGAAAGCAGAGGTGTGTTTGAAGCTAGAGAGAAAAGAAAAATAGATGTCCCAAAAAAATACATACATAGTAGTTTAGGATGTTTCACCTGCTGCACAGTCGTACCTTGGAATCCATTCTGGAAGCCTGTTCAACTTCCAGAATGTTTGGAAACCAAAGCGCGGCTTCGCCAATCAGAAAGCCCTGTCTGACGTTCGGCTTCCAAAAATAGTTTGCAAACCGGAACAGTCGCTTCCGGTTTGCAGCATTTGGGAGCCAAAACGTTCAAGAACTAAGATGTTTGAAAACCAAGGTACGACTGTATTATTTTTTAAGGTAGATGAATAATTGAGACACCTCTGAAAGGTATATTAATACAATAACAACTATGGAAATAATTTTAGTAGCAATCTAGAGCAGCGTGTTCACGTGCCTGATCTACGTGTAACACTTCAGATTCTTAGCAGCAGTTAAACAGGAATGTTTAGCAGGATTATTCCTCTTCTGTCACACACAAGTTTCTCACTGCTGGCCTTAAGCATTCTTAACTGGTACCATCTTTAAATATGGTTAACTCTTTGTTTTAAATTAAATTATTATTTTATTGGGGCTCAAGTACCTGCTCACTTGGCTCACCCCACCTCCACAAAGCTCCCCTTCCCCTTACTCCTCACCAAACCTCCACGGCTTGCTACTGCTGCAAGCCCAGCTCACTCACTCGCTCCACTTGCCCACACAGCTCCTGTCATTTAGTTCACAAACCCAGCTCACTCACCTACTTTAAACCAAAACTGTGATCCCAGCTTGCTTGGCCGCTTCCTTGCTCGCCCCACCAACTACCTGTCTAATGCTTCACCCACCCTGGAGCATGTGCAGCCTGTCACCAGTATAACGATGGACTAGTTTAAATATGGCATAGAGAGAGAAAACTATCCAAAATCACAAATAAACAATGCATTGTTCAGTTACCTTTTTAACATTTGCTTCTTACCAAAGCAATAAACAAGGGGGTTGCTGCTAACCAGGGATTTCAAACCTGCCTTCAAATGTCTTGTGAAATCCTGGCTAGCAGTGAGCTTTCCTGTTTGCCTCAGCGGTGGTTAAGATTGGTATTTGGACCATTGCATAGCATAGGAAAGGAGGAGAAGAAGTGCATGTTTAACATGGCCTTCCAGTTTCAGAACACGCAAGTGCTGCTATCAGAATGCTCATCTGCAGATTCAGTTATCCAAACATAAAGAATTATGCCCAAGCCTCAAGTGCATGGCTGATTGAGATACCCAAGCAGCCAGACTTTGCCCACTACTTGACTTGTTTGTGCATTTTCGGTCAGAAACCATGGAAGAGAGGGAGGTGTGAAGAGAGATGAAACAAAGCAGTTTTTCCTTTGTCTCACTTTTGCTGGTTTGCTGCAGCCGTTTTAGGAAGAAACCATGGTGGGAGTGGGGATAGAGATCACAGATTAGAAATAATTGAAATCATCAGCTCATTATGCAAATGCTTGGAATGCATTGTGTTTGGAAAGCAGGGCCTGCATATACTGGAGAAAGTTCATCACCCTCAGCCTGAAAAAGCTTCTCAACCCCAGATCCTACTGTAAGCCAGGAAATGTCAAATTTCTCTCAGCATGCTAGGGAATTGGAGAGGAAGAAACATTCTAACTCAAGGTTTCCTGAAGGCTATTTACTGACAGGGTTTGGCACTGTACACCTTAATTTACATCTTCTGCTGTTTTTCTCAGTTTAGGTATCTTAACTACATTTCTTACTTCTTTGGGCAGGGTGGATATTTTGGACAGATCAGAAACACTAAGAAATCTTCCCAGAGATTAAAAGATGCACTTTTGGACCACGATCTTGCTCTTCCATTGTGCCTTCTCATGGCTCAACAGAGAAATGGAGTGATATTTCAAGAAGGAGGAGAGAAACATTTGAAGCTGGTGGGAAAACTCTATGATCAGGCAAGTAAAATGATCACATTTGTGTTTGTTTTAAACAAACCTCCATGGAAATGCCATGTGTACTGCATTCAGAAAACTGAATTTATATTTTGTGGTATAGATGTTTGTTTTACTTGTGTTTTGGGTTCTTCATGAAATTTACAAAAAGGAAAACTAAGTAGCTTCAGTCATGGCAATCCGTTACCATCCATAATGCTGTCACATTGTTTGACAGGATTCCACTGGCCTGCATAGCTTCTGTAAGTTCTGTTTCAGGTGTGATCTTGTACCAGATTCAGAAGTGACTACAGATTTAGTTGACTATATGGTGTTGTCATATCTGAAGTTGCCTTGAGTATTCAGAAGAAATACATAAAGTTTGTTACTGAGGAACATTTTCTCATTAGTATTACTGCATGTTTATTACAAAAGGTAGTGATTTTCCAGCTATTTTCTTGATTTTTAGAAGGTTAACATTATATTTAAATCTCATTGAAAAGTCTGATCTAATACTTCTCTATTTTTCTATTCAGTGCCATGATACTCTGGTACAATTTGGTGGATTTTTGGCTTCCAATTTAAGCACAGATGATTATATTAAGCGAGTGCCTTCCATTGATGTTCTCTGTAATGACTTCCACACCCCTCACGATGCTGCATTTTTCCTTTCACGGCCTATGTATGCACATCACATTTCAGTAAGTACAGATGTTCAGTTAGCTTGCAGTCTGTATATCCAGAACACACAGTTGTATTGAAAATTAAAACTGTCATTCCACTGATTCTTTTAAAGGGGCCTCGCTGAGATTGAAAGCACTCCTCATTCAGTGACTGGGTTTAAAATCTAGCTGACTTAATTTCTTGGACTTAGTTTTGTATTTAAATCTAATAGAGTTAATAAAAAAGGGATTTTGTTTTCTGTTTGAGAAGTGGATAATTGAGTACTTGTGTCTTCTTTTTATTAGTCAAAATATGATGAATTGAAAAAGGCTGAGAAAGGGAACAAACAGCAGCAGAAAGTTCACAAATACATTACAGCGTGTGAGCTTGTGATGGCCCCTGTTCATGACTCGGTGATCTCCTTGCACATCCCAAAGGTCTGGGATGATATCAGTCCACAGTTCTATGCTACGTTCTGGTCACTGACAATGTATGACCTTGCTGTGCCACATAGTAGCTACGAACGGGAAGTCAACAAACTCAAAGTCCAGATGAAAGCTATTGATGACAATCCGGAAATGGTATGTATCGTTTTAAATGTATGTTCGCTTGCCGTTTTTAAGAATCTTATCAGTTCATGAAAACCATTGATCAAGAACAGTTGACAGCATTAGATAATAGGTTTTTTTTTTTAAAGCAATTACATTTTCTGCTCTAAAGTTTTTAGTTACCTTGCTCTTCTCTCTAAATCAAAAAAAATCCATACAATTCTGCCTGAACACTGCATTTCTGCAATTCTGGGGCCATTCTAGACCTCTCCACCATTGAGCTTTACAGTGACTAGACACAAGAGAATAGCACTATTTTCAGTTGTGGTGCCTTTCAGTTGTCGTACCTTGGTTCTCAAACAGAATCCAAAAACCAAGGCACGGCTTCCGATTGGCTGCAGGAGCTTCCTGCACTCAATCAAAAGCTGCTTTGGATGTTCGGCTTCCAAAAAACGTTTGCAAACCGGAGCATTCACTTCGGGTTTGTAGCGTTTGGTAGCCAAGGCGTTCGACAAACAAGGCACGACTGTATTAGCTTTCCAATGGCATTGAATTGCTTTACAAGGCTCTGTTAGCAGCAGAATAATGGCAGAGGAATTTGGTATGTAGGTTTACAAGGAGTGCCAGTGTTGGGCATAACCCAGCAGATGTTGGTCCTGTCCAGCTCCCAGCCATTTAAATGGACCTTGCATAGGAGACTATCAAACCCTGGTGATTTGTGTTGATATGGTTTGTGGAATAGAAATATAAGGAATAAGCCAGCTCTTTGTGAAAGACCAGTTTTGAATCTATCCATGTGGTCAGATGATATAAGGTAAAAGAGAAGGACACCTGACAGCTAGGGGCTAGGGGCACTATGGTAGAAGTAGGCTTCCATAACCATTTACCTAACTGAATGGGGAATCATAGACAGAATCAACAACCATACACACCTTCCTTTAGATGATCCAACAATCAGAACTGAGCACAAGGAGCCCATCTAGGAATGTTAAAATTCTGCAGATCACCTGTAAGGAAAAGGAGTGGGCTGCAAGATAAAGTACTTGCTCACTTTCCCCCCAAATAGCAGTTTAGCAGGATTTTAAAAGGTAAAGGACCCCTGACAGTTAAGTCCAGTCGCAAATGACTCTGGAGTTGCGGCACTCATCTCAATTTACTGGCCTAGGGAGCCGATGTTTGTCCGCAGGCAGTTTTTCCGGGTCATGTGGCCAGCATGACTAAGCCGCTTCTGGCGAAACCAGAGTAGTGCACGGAAACACCGTTTACCTTCCTGCCGGAGCAGTACCTATTTATCTACTTGCACTTTGATGTGCTTTCGAACTGCTAGGTTGGCAGGAGCTGGGACTGAGCAACGGGAGCTCACCCCGTCACGGGGATTCAAACCGCCGACCTTCTGATCAGCAAGTCCTAGGCTCTGTGGTTTAACCTACAGCGCCACCCGTGTCCACAGCTCCACCTGCAGGATGGTATGCACACTATCAAATCTGAACACGTGATTTCTTTTTCGTAGCCTCTGAACAAAAAGAAAAAAGAAAAAGAACGCTGTACAGCTCTTCAGGACAAGCTTCTTGAAGAGGAAAAGAAGCAGTTAGAGCACGTGCAAAGAGTGCTGCAGAGACTGAAGCTGGAAAAGGATAATTGGCTTCTTGCAAGTAAGTAGGATAGACCTTTTCATCACCAGCCACTTACGCAGAATTGCAGCATTCTGACTTTGGCAGCATCTGTGTAAATCATTTGTTAAATATTTGTAAATGAGTGACTGTTTATTCTTACTTTTTTGTAATGTATATAAAATTCATTACTTGAATGCAGACCCAAAAGTTGGCAGAATTTTGGCACATTGGGTGGCTGTTTCCCTTACTTGTAAACAGATCTTAGGGCAATTGCAGATCTAATGCCGATGCAATTGTAATTATGCCCAAGAGATTGAGTACCAGCCTTTCAACGTTTGCCTTTCCTATAGCACATTCTCTCATCCTGTGTTAACTGGGTATAGGATCCCCCTTTACAGCCCAACTTCAACCTGACTTCAGTAAGTAGGTTACTGGTTTAGGCTTAACTGTCTTATCACTGGTACCCATTTATCTCTTAGTAGTTTTTCAAGATTGGGGAGGGGGGATTTCCTCTGGAGAGAAGATAGAGATACCTGGTTGAGGGCTATCGATCTCAAATCTGATGGCTTCATCAGGCAAGGACATGCTGTGCACCCAAGTACTCCCACTTTATTTCTTCCCTTTATCAGTAAATGTAAATGCCTTTTTGTGCATGGTGCATGTGGCAAATTAATTTTACTGACGTAATGATGACCTCTTATTTGTTTATTAGAGTCCACCAAAAATGAGACTATAACAAAATTTCTGCAGTTGTGTATATTTCCTCGGTGTATCTTTTCTGCTATTGATGCTGTTTACTGCGCTCGCTTTGTGGAACTGGTGCATCAACAGAAAACACCAAACTTTTCAACACTTCTTTGTTATGACAGAGTAAGTAGCTCTTGTTTATTATTATGATTCTTTGAGAAGTGGTGATGAACCCTTTCCATCAAGGAAGGAAAGATGCACTAGCTGAAAGACGTATTTCTCTGAATTGTAACTCATAGAGTATAGGTAATAATGTCAATTCCTTCACTAATAGAGATGAAACATATTATGGAAACTTGAAATGAGTGGTTGCAAGAAAAAAAGAATCCTAATCTTTCTGGATCAGAAATCTATTCGATGATTTGGTAGCTTTAAAAGACTGAGAAAGTTGTTGCCTTCATAGGATACTAATGAAATCAGGAAAGTTAATTTTTCAGTGTTAAAAAAATTATTGTTCTCTAACTTTTGTAATAGTAAGGCTTTTTGACATCAGGTTACACTAACATAAGAAACAAAACCTGACTGGAGGGGGGAGGATAATTGGGGATTTCATTTTCATTTCCTTCAACAAATTATTGGAATAAAATCCAGTGTTTCAAGTATAAAAACTTGGTTTCATAGCATTGTAATGTGTCAATAAAAAAAAATTCTTGCAGGTATTCTCTGATATAATCTATACTGTAGCCAGCTGTACTGAAAATGAAGCTAGTCGATATGGGAGGTTTCTCTGCTGCATGCTTGATACTGTAACTCGGTGGCATAGTGATAGAGCCATATATGAAAAGGTATGTAAAATGTTCAAAATGCTCACTTGAAAACCTGTCATACTTAGAGGAGTATCAGTGTTGCAGGTGTTTTTCCTCCTAAAGGAAGTAGAAACTTTTGCCAGCCCAGATAATAGGAGCTTGGTGTCATTCAGAAGGACTGTATCATAACTAAAAACTGATACCTGTTTGTAAAGTGTTAAACTATGTTTAGTGGCTTCTCTAGAAGGCCTGCATTTAAATCCTAGCCTGGGGAAAACTTATCGTTGTTTTTTAAGTAGCAATATATCCATGAGATCTTGACTTCCCCTGTCTAGCCTTAGCCATACCAATATCTGCTCCCTCAAGTAGGCTCATATTTCAAAAGCTTTGTATAAACCACTTTGATCTTAACATGCTTCTTGAATAAGCTTAACTATCTTCTTTGTGTACATGCAGGAGTGTGGCAACTATCCTGGCTTCCTCACCATATTACGGGCAACTGGTTTTGATGGTGGGAACAAAGCTGACCAGTTAGATTATGAAAATTTTCGGCATGTAGTACACAAGTGGCATTATAAGTTAACCAAGGTAACCTGACGGCACTGTGAAGCTTGTTGGTTTTGTAGTTTTGCTGAGAGCCTCTTAGCAACATCTTTCTCTTCCTTTCCTAGGCATCTGTACACTGCCTGGAAACCGGCGAATATACACACATCAGAAATATCCTGATAGTGCTGATCAAAATCCTTCCATGGTACCCCAAAGTTTTGAACTTGGGCCAGGCTTTGGAGAGAAGAGTCCATAAGATCTGCCAAGAGGAGAAAGAGAAGAGACCTGATCTATATGCATTAGCGATGGGGTAACAAATCCTTCATTTAAAAACATGACTAAATAATACAAGGAAAGCATTCCTGAGGTTTTTTTTCTAGATCAGCTTTTTACTTTAGGCTGACTTTGCCTTACCTTGAAAGATTGTGTATCAGTTGGTTTCAGAGTAACTTTGGGCTTTTATTGTAGATGGCTTATTTGTCAGAAACCTTCTTGGGCATACTAAACTCAAAAGTTCTGTCCTTAAAACGTTTGTGTAAACTTAGATAGTACATCTAGGGTTTAACAAAGTTGGCAGATAAGAGCAAGTTGATTAAAAGTATAATATCAAGATAGGGTAGAAAGTGTTATTCTGTACATATTGAACTTTCAGACTTTTATGATTAAATCCTCATGTATTTTGCATTTTGTACCACATTCTTATACATGCTAACCTCCTTTCTATGTTCCAGAAAAAACTTTTAATGCATTTCATTCATAGTGTCAGTGATTACTTATTCTTTTCAGAACGAGGGGAAAATATTTTGGTGGCAGAGGTTTTGAGGATCACAATAAGGATTAAGGTGTTACAGTTGATTTGAAGAGAGTTATGTGATTCTACAAAATTAAATGTTTGTATTTACTTGGCTTAGTTAAACAACCCACAGTTAAATCATTTGCTTTATCTTTTCAAGCGGCTATCCACTTCTTGTGTTTGTTTTTTTGTGTGTGTTGTGCATATTTAACACTTTATGCGACTTACAGCTATTCTGGACAGTTGAAAAGTAGAAAACATTGCATGATCCCTGAAAATGATTTCCACCACAAGGATCCACCCACTAAGAATGCAGTACCTACAACAGTGCAGAATGGGCCCGGAGGAGCTGGGCTTGCTTCTTCTACACTCACAGTAAATGCAGCTAAACTGGAAGAAAGCACAGCTGAGGAGACTGGTATGTCAGTTACCATAAAAGTAGTAGTATAGATTGTGGGAATTCACACTGATGTTTTCTTAGTTTAAAAACAAGAACAGATAAGGGCCAGTTCACACATGCATGCCTGTATCATCAGCTAAACTGCTGATGATCTGCAAGAGTGAGAAATTACTCCGTTGAAACACTTTATGACTGAGATAGTGAGTTAATGCTCTCATAGATAGAATTCTGGTCCTTTATGCACATACATGTGCGAACCTGCCCCACTACTTGTTTAGCTCAGTATTATCAGGAATACTGATGTGCTATACATTAAATAATGCTGAGTTGATTTTTTAAAATAAAATTGCCTTCTTTGTGGTGAAAAAGTTAAGCACCAACTTACCCAAGAGCGAGCACTGTTGAGCTCATCGAGATTTAACTTTTGACATTTATAGGATTGTACTAGCAATGTTCGTAATAGTTCTTTATGCATATAACTACTGTATGAATAAGAATTGCTGAGGTTAATCTGAGTGGTATTATTATTATTATTATCCGCAATGTAACTTTTTTGTTACTGACAAATACTTATTGATGCGTACTGTTTCTCTGTAAAACAAAATGATTTTCCTTGGGTGTTAAGCACAGTTTAATTTGTTTTGAAGACTTTATACTTCAGTGAGTCTATTGGTTTATTCATTGTCAGTATCTTTTTTTTCTTTCAGCAGACAAATTATTAAAGGAGAAATCTCAGGGTGCTGTTAAAGTGATTAATAAAGCTGCCAGTGCAACACCAAAGCTGACCACGAGCAATGGGAGCAATGCTTCCAACAGGTGAGTAACTGCCGCCATTTTCTCTTTAGAATTCAAATTACATTGGGAAAAGATCTGTACAGTCAAACCTCGGTTGTCAAATGTAATCCGTTCTGGAAACCCCTTTGGCTTCCAAAATGTTTGACAACAGGGGCGCGGCTTCTGATTGACTTCAAGAGCTTCCGCCACTCAAGCAGAAAGCCACACTGGATGTTCAGCTTCTGAATAACGTTGAAAACTGGAGCATTTACTTCTGGGTATTTGGTGTTTGGGAGCCAAAACATTCCAAAACGAAGCCATTTGGGAACTGCTTGACTGTATGTTCAAAGGATGGCAGAATTCTGGGGTAAATGTTTCCATTTTGCTTGGGATGAAATGGAGACTTCCCATTGGTGGACATGACCATGAGGCCATGTAGGGAGGGGTAATGCAACTTTATGGGCCTCTAATGTAGGGATGTGACAGAATTCAATTAGGCTGATCCCTGGCGCTGATCCCAAGACCACCAGGTCCTTTGGGATTAGCGCAGTAGAGAGATAGCCCACTTAACTAACTGAAGCAACCACTGCTCCAGAAAAAAAAATCGATGCCACTCACCATTTAAATTTAAAAAGTGAGAGTATCTCTTGTTAACATGTTTAGGAAAAGCAGAACTTAAAAGGGTTTTTGCACTCTATAGAGAGGGATGTTTAAAATTAAGGATGATTAAACAGCATTTCGTATTAGTACTGATTTCCTTTTTATTTCATGTAGCAAAGTTATAAAAGAAAAAGAAGAGAAAGAGAAATGCGGGAAGGAAAAAGATAAGGAGAAAAAAGAGAAAACTCCAGCTGCCACTCCTGAGGCCAAAACACCTGGGAAGGATGGGAAAGATAAACCAAAGGAAGAAAGAGTGAACAAAGAAGACAAAGCAAGAGATAGCAAGGAAAAGACACCTAAGTCTGATAAAGAGAAGGAAAAGAACAAGAGAGAAGAGAAGTCGTCAAAGGATGAAAAATCCAAGATCATTGTGACCAATGCTGAGTCAAAGTCAGCTGCAGAAAAGGAGAAAGAGAAGGAGCCGTCCAGAGAGAGAGAAGTAACCAAGGATGTGAAATCCAAGGAAAACATTAGAGGAGGAGGAGGAGGAGGAGGAGAGAAGGCTCCAGTAGCTGGGTCCTTGAAGTCACCTGTTCCCCGATCAGAAGCATCAGAGTGTGAAAGGGGTAAGCTCACCTCCTTTCTTGTGGTCTTCTGTTTCCTTAACTGTAACACATAATAGGGTAGAAGGTTTTGATATTGATTTTTTTAATGGAAGCTGCGTGCCAGTTAACAGATTAAGCCATTACTTGTTTTTCGTGGGAAAGCTCCATAAAATTGGTAAACCATCTTGAATATCTGAGGCTTGTGAATTCCAAGCACTGATGACCTGACTCACGTTGATTTTAACGATTTAATAAATTAGGTCATTCCTCTCTCTCTCTCTTTTCTAGAACAAAAACGTCGCAAAGTTGATACCCATTCTTCTCCATCACATTCCTCAACAGTAAAGGTTAGTATAGCCTGAGGAAGGCAGCGCCCATTTTAGGCTCTCGGTGTTTGGAATGCCAGTGTTCGACTTCCTTCAAGTTTTGTGCCAACTGGAGCCATTGGAGGTTTTATATTGCATTACGAAATGCGTTATTTTTCTTGGTTTGGTGGACTCTTTTTTTCATATTAAAATTTTTTTTTTAAAATATTTTTTTAAAAAAATTAGAAAAAGAAATTAAAAGCTTCAAGGACCTAGCACAAATGTTGTAAATAGAATTTGGAAGTGTCAAGAATTTTTTTTTTTAAACCAAAAAGTGCCTCACTGTTTTTAACGAGTCAGATATATTTTTGGAGTGCAGTGGTAGCTACAAGCAAACAAGTGTCTTGCAGCACGCAGAGAGAGGAGCCTATTTTTCCTGCACTAATGTTGAAGAATCTGTAGCACTGAAGAGTTCCTGGAGGATTGTGGGATATGCGATACCTCTGAATTCACCAGGCTTCTTGATGAGCTTCATACCACGGTGTGCCTTCCAAGGAGGAGCCTTGAAAAGGAGCCCCGTTTTAAAGTCTCCTTGGTGATCAGTTCTCCTGTAGTTGTGTATATTCAGTGAGCAGGCAGCTTCTGTTGCACCTTTCCTGCGAGGTTTTTTATATTCCAGTGGGTTCCCACCCTGTTGAGCTCTGCGTTACGCTTAAGCCAGATGCGGCAGCCAAAACCTTCCACCCAGCAAAGAGAAAACCCCCAGCAGTCGAGTGCAGCACAAAACCATGGCTGTAGCCTTCTTGAAGACTCAGGGTAGCAATTCCTTGCTCCATGTTTATAATTTTATTTCTAAACCAACTAAGCTCATGGAATCTTTGAATTTGCAGTACGTTGAAGCTTTAAAACTGTAAGTTACCGATGCGTCATCAGAGAAACTGGGATGGATTATGTGGGTGTGTCGCCATTTTGCCAACATTTAAAAAAAGCTTTCTCTTAAGACGTTGGCATGAGGTGTAGAGCAGCTGGATGGAGTAGTACAATTTCATTATAAAGTAATAAGTATAGTTGAATATGAGTAATAAGATAGTTGGGATGTTGATCCTCGGGATGTTTACTTGGGAGCAAGTCCCATTGGTAACAGTGGAATTTGGTCCCAGGCAAACGTGTGGCAAAGATTGCAGTTTTCATTTATAATAGTATTGTTTTCTATGCATCTATTTAAATAGCTGCATTTATAGCTATTTAGGGGAATGTTATTCACATGTTTAATGTTAAGTCAGGAAGGTAGAGAATTTCTCTCCCCCCACCTCAACCCAGTTGTAAAGCTATTACTTATAAATATAGCACTTCAATAAAAAAAGATTAAGATATAATGCGGGTTTGGGTGTTTTAAAAAAACTAATTGACAAACACAATATTTTGTAGCTAGGTTGTTCTTATTATTTAACTGCATATGAGAAGTATTAATACTTCATTTATTCCCAGAAGGAGTAGCTGTTTTTTGTTTCAAGGGTATGGCCCTGCTTCCCCAAGTTCCTGAGTTTCTGAGAACTGTGCGACCTTACGTGTCATCTCCATTCATTTTCTACAGGACAACCTCAGCGAACTCAAGGACTCTTCAGCAAAGGTTTGAATCTTTCAATCACTCACAGAAAATAAATAAAAAATAATGGTTTTTGCAGGTTCAGCTGAGACAATTTTATAACATGGAGTACATAATAAAAATGTGACACCAGGTGGTGCTGTAGCGCTGCAATCCAAAGTCAATGGTAAATTGCATTGGGATCTCTCTTTCTCTTTCTCTAGATATAGACAGTGCTTTTTTCTGGGGGGCGGGGTATGCAGGGGTACACATACCCCTAAACATTTTGTGAATCTAAGTTTGGCCTCATTGTGGGGCAGTATTTCAATACGAGTAGGAAAATGAGAGTACCCCAAAACATTTTTAAAGGAAAAAAAAGCACTGGATATATAGATCTATAGGAGTTTTTCATTGCATTTTTAAATATTTGTGTAGACTCTGCCTGCATTAGCAAGCCATGTATGAATTGTGCAAACCTGGCTACCGCAACATGCTGCACTGGTTTTCAGACTGTGTTTTTGGGGCTTCTTCCATATTGTTTAGTTCAAGGCCACACTTTCAGTTAAAGCAGGGCATCCCTGGGGCACTTCAGGCCCCCACATGGTCAATCCTCCTAGAACATGCGCTAGAATCCTCTACAACCATTCTGTGGTAGACATTCTTCAATAGTCTGATAAATATCGAAAGTATTCTCTGAAGGCAAAAAAGTTTGATGACCACTGTGGCATATGAGCAACCGGGGCGGGGGGGGGGGGCGGGGTGTCTTTTACCAAGGTGCTTGTAATGATTCAGCACTTTTGATGCGATTATTCCCTCCTGTCAGTTCATTAAATCCCCCTGATTGCACTTAAGCTTTTATAATGTATTTGCGCCATATTTTTCTAAAGAGTTTTTGCTTGTTAGGAAAGCAGCATCTAGCATTTCTGTCCCAAATTGTTGCAGTAACATGCGTTTCCCCCTATAGTTTTCCTCAGCTGCCAGCTATGCTGAATGAAATGGTTTTTTAAAAAAAAATTATTCTATTTTTCACTGGGTTTTAGTTGGAAAAAGCATTTATTCTTTGTGCAAGCGGCAGTTCCATCTACGTGCACAAGCTGAAACTTCTGTGTTGTCTTCAAGGATTGCCCTTCAAAGGGCAAGTTTACTGCAGCTAGTGGCTTCGGAAGCAATCTCCTGAATCAGAAATCTAGGATTACTTTGGGGTTGGGTGAAAAGCAGACCTGGCCAGTGCTGTAACCTAAAAAATTAAAAATGCAGGTAGATTTGTCTGACCCAGAATCACCTAGAAGCTGTAATTCTGAATGCCAAACCCAGCAATCCCATCTCCTCCTGATAAGTGCTGAACCCAGCAATTCCATCTCCTCCTGATAGTCCCATCAATTGGTTTTAACTGACAAATCTCATTTGGACCTCCCTCCCACATTGTACCTTCCCTCTTAATCTAAATAGTCTATCCAGTAAGCCATTCTCTCTTCCCAACACCCAACAGTAATAGTACACAACACTTCAGAAACATGTTAAAACAATTTATGGAGTTCCTTCTGCAAGATGCGATTGCTGTTGCCTTTAAAAAGGCATTAGACAGGTTCTTAGGGGGATAGCTGTATTAATTAATACCAGTTGCTAGGGAACAATAGCAGAAGTCAGTTGCTCTTGGTCCTGGTTGCAGGTTTCTGAGCAGCATCTGACTGGCCTCTAGGGAAACCAGGATACATCAACCTGATCTAGCAGGGCTGCTCTTAGGTTCTTGAAAGAATGGGGAGTACACTGATTTAGGTGTGGCAGTCAGTATGAGATGATAACAGATGCAACATTTATGGTTTCATTAGGAAGGGGCAAAGTTGCTTTGACAGGTGAGGGAGGAGACTTACTGATCTGCTTATGGATATATCTGAGATTAAACTTGCAACCCTCTGCTCCCAGTATATTTTATTTGGGTTGTGTTTTTTTGTACTTCAGAAAAGCCAGAAATAATAGGTTCTCTTGGGAAATAATTGCATATGGTTAGAAATAGTGGGCCCGGGTAAAGATTTCTGTTCTTGAATGGCTCCCGTAGGGAATACTATTTCAAGAAAAACCCAAAAGTTGGGGAAATGCAGAATGTGAAGACTAAAATAGGTGGATATGGAAGATCCTTGAACAAGATCACACAATTTTTTTTTGTTTAAAAGCAGCCGTGAAGGGTGTTTGTGTGTGTGTGTGTGTGTGAGAGAGAGAGAGAGAGAGAGCGCGTGCGCGCGCGAGTGAGTGAGTGAGACTGGTGCCAGGTATGGAAAATCTGATGACTCTCTTCATGTATTTTTTACGATTTAAATTCCCTCATTCCCTGAAGCTATTTGCCCTGCAGGGTAAAAAACCATATAGATATGTGGGGAATATAAACTGGGAAAATGCCAGGCCAGTTAGTTTAAACAGAGAAAAACTGAGCATATTTAAATACGTGTTTAAATATGTGATCAGATTTACCTGCCCCTGTTGTGTGGCTGCTTTTATTTTATTTTTGAAAATTTTGATATATCCTAACTACAGATCTTCTATATCGTACTAAGTTTGGAACAAGGCTTGCTCTATTTTTCTACTAAGTACTTTGCGGAGTTATTTTTAAAATAGGGAACTAGCTACTATGCAATATTATTGTAAGTAATTTTGTGAGTTCTGTGCTAACACATCTCCGAACTTGAATGAAAAATTATATTCATGCAACATTTCCATGCGCTATCTTCTTTCTTGCTACCGAAGCTTAGTTATTTCATATAATCACCAACAATAAAGGCAAACGGTAGCATACAGTTTTATGTACCTTTTATAAATGAGCTTGATAACAAATCTTTTAGGAAGCAAGTGTAGTCCACATCATTAATGTTTCTCGTTATTTAAATAGACTGGATTCACAATTAAGTTTGGAGTTCTACAATGCAAGCATGCTTGAACACCACTTTTGTCTGTTGTCCTTCTGTTACTGAAATTTCAGGATTCCAGTATGTAGTAAGTCACAATGCTGAGTAAAAAAATAAAATTGTGAAAATATTTTTTCCAGCTTTACTTTGAATTCGAGATATTCAAGGACTTTTTTCAGAGTGGTATATAAGGAAAAGCAGAGAGACTGCCAGAGATGAAAAATAAATATTTCTGGATTTCTGCAAAAGACAATTATTTTAGTGCACCGTCTTGACAGATAAGCTTTAATCCTTGGTAATGTTGCCTTAATTTAACAGCACTACATTAACCACTCAACTCCAACACTGTCCAAGAGTAAAGAGAGAGAAGTGGACAAGAAAGATTTGGACAAGTCAAGGGAAAGATCCAGAGAGAGAGAGAAGAAAGAGGAAAAGGAAAGGAAAGATCGAAAAAGGGTTTGTGACTTATACATAACAATTTTAAACTGTGGTTCTTAAAATACGATGACAGGTTTCTGCAAAGTTTTTAATGACTGCTTCTTGATTTCACTAAGACAAAACAGGGAGCAAATTACTACAATTTGTGGTGCAAGGAGGCACTTCAAATGAAGAAGCAGCTTTTAACAAACCAGCTCTCTTTAAGCATAATATTTAAACTATTGTTTTGGAGATCTGTGTGTATTAAATTTATTAATGTTGTATCTGACTAGGATCATTCAAATAGTGATCGGGAAGTGCCTCAGGATTCAACCAAACGCCGCAAAGAGGAAAATGGAACAAGTATGTTCTCTCCTGCTTTTTCTTTCTTTGACAATGCCTAGGTGCTGATATGAGTGGCTCTATTTATGTAGCTTTTGTCTTTCCAGCTGGTTCTTCCAAACATAGTAAGAGTGAAAGTCCTTCAGATTCTCCCCACTCCAATGAGAAGGAAAAGGACAAAAGCAAATCAAAATCTTCCGGCAAAGAGAAAGGAGACTCAATAAAAGTTGAAAAGATGGAGAAAAGCTCTGGTAGCAAAAAGGCAAGTCATACTCCTCTCCCCCCCCCCCCCCCCAATTAGTAAAATCATTGTCTTGTTCAGTGGATTTTAGTTAGCATATGAAGTTTGTCCTTCATAATAATAATAATAGCGCTGAATATAGAGTTGAGATCAGTAGCTTTTTAATGAGTATGTGTATGTGTGAATGCAAGCTTTCATTTTAATGTATGAAGTAGAGTACAACAAACAGAAATTTTGTTTAGGAAGAATAAATACCTTGTTCTTTTTTTCCTTTCACTAACCTGGCCTTTCCCACTCCTGTGAAAGAAGAATCAAATGCGTTATGTATAAGTTATTATTTCTCCTCATGTTTTAAACTTGTTTTGTGTAGGAGTCCAGACATGATAAGGAGAAAACAGAGAAAAAAGAGAAACGGGATAGTACTGGAGGAAAAGAAGAAAAGAAACAATATCCTTTCACTGTGCCATTAGTCTTTGTGTCTGTTGGTTTCCCAAAAATTTAAAACAACCAAATTTCCCTTAATCTTTTGATTTACTCATAAGTCTTCAGACAAACACAGATAATGAACAATGTTCTGACCAAGGTGAGAATAACTTCTTCATCTTCTCTCTTCACTGGAGATGGGAAAGAATCTTCCTTGCCAAGTGAATTGATGGAAGAGGTACAGAGTGATCTGTTCCCTCCTTTGCCAGTCTGCTACATTTCTGGGCTTCTTGTGGAGGAAGAGACTTTCCTTTCTCTGCAGCTAGCACAAAAATAAGGTGGACTGGCAGAGGAGGGATGGAGCAATCGGCTCCTCCTCTTCCGGCCTGCTTACCCACCTGCATGAAATTCCTGACTGCTTATAGCTTCTAGGCAAGTTGTTAAATATAGTGGTACCTCGGGTTAAGAACTTAATTCATTCTGGAGGTCTGTTCTTAACCTGAAACTGTTCTTAATCTGGAGTACCACTTTAGCTAATAGGGCCTCCTGCTGCTGCCGCACAATTTTTGTTCTCATCCTGATGCAAAGTTCTTAACCTGAGGTACTGTTTCTGGGTTAGTGGAGTCTGTAACCTGAAGCATCTGTAACCCGAGGTACCCTAGTATGGGGTTGTGGATCTGTGGCAGACGTAGTTGCTGATAGCCAAGTTAATGCCAACTGAAAAACTCAGCAATCCTAAATCCAGCTCCTTTAACATCATATTGATGTTAAAAAATGTAAACGTTCTATCTCTTCCTTCATAGAGAATGACTGCAAAAAAGCATACAAATATGTCAAACCACATTACAGTGGTGCCTCGCAAGACGAAATTAATTCGTTCCGCAAGTTTTTTCTTCTTCCGAGTTTTTCGTCTTGCGAAGCACGGTTTCCCATAGGAATGCATTGAAAATCAATCAATGCGTTCCTATGGAAACCGCCTTCAGACCAGGTCCGGGGACAGTCTGTCCCCTGACCTCTTCTGAAGGCTGGGGGGGGGACAAGGGCTTTTCTTCTCACCGCCAGCCTTCAGAAGGCTGTTCTGAAGGCTGGCGGTGGGAAGAAAAGCCCTTCTCCCCACCTCCCGCCCCGCAAGCCCCGGGGACAGGAGGGCTTTGCCTGGACCTGGACCTCTTCTGAAGGCCGGCGGGGGGCAAAAGTCTTTGCTCCCGACGGCCAGCATTTTAAAAGCGGTCCGGGATAGCGGGAAAGCGCAGCGCAATTCTCTGCTATCCCGGACCGCTTTTAAAATGCTGGCGGTGGGGAGCAAAGCCTTTTGGCCCCCGCCGGCCTTCCTGGACCTCTTCTGAAGGCCGGAGGGGGGGCAAAAGGCTTTGCTCCCCACCGCCAGCATTTAAAAGAGGTCCCCGGAGATTTCCCTATGGGCTTTCTTCTTGCGAAGCAAACCCATAGGGAAATTCGTCTTGTGGAACGACTCAAAAACGGAAAACTCTTTCGTCTTGCGAGTTTTTCGTTTTGCGAGGCGTTCGTCTTGCGGGGCACCACTGTATATGTGTAAAAAAATAGTGCCGAATCCCAAATAGTAGTCTCAGAGGTTGCTCTATAGAGCAAGACTCTATAGCCAAGACTAAAATCATACAGGAACCCATGGATTCGTTCTGTCACTTGTTTTAAATGAAAGCTTTCTATACCATCAAAAACTGCTGTGCAGACTGACGTTTTTGTCACTCTAGCTTTAGGTTCATTAACATAAGTCATTTTTCAAAAAGAACTCTCAAGTTGTTCAGTTAATAGAAAAATTCTACCAAGGTAGCCAGGTTAATCTGTAATCCCTTCAGCTGCCTTGGTCGCACTGGTTGATGATCTCCGGCGGGCTAGGGACAAAGGTGAAAGCTGTTTCCTAGTTCTGCTGGATCTCTCAGCGACCTTTGATACAATCAACCATAACATCCCTCTGGACCGTCTAGAGGGGCTGGGAGCTGGGGGCACTGTTATACAGTGGTTCCACTCCTTCCTCCTTGACCGTGTCCAGAAAGTAGTGTTGGGGGATGAGTCTGGGCTCTCACTTGTGGGGTGCCTCAGGGTGCTGTCCTCTCCCCCATGCTTTTTAACATCCACATGAAGCGGCTGGGAGAGATCATCAGGGGTTTGGGCTGGCTGTTCATCAATATGTGGATGATACCTAGCTCTACCTCTTTCAAATCAGTGAAAGAGTGGTAAAGGTCCTGTGTGAGTGCCTGGAGGTGGTTGGAGGATGGATGGTGGCTAACGGATTGAGGTTGAATCCTGACAAGACAGAAGTACTGTTTTGGGGGGACAGGAGGCAGTTAGATGTGGGGGACTCCCTGGTCCTGAATGGGGTAACTGTGCCCCTGAAGGACCAGGTGCACAGCCGGGGAGTCATTTTGAACTCACAGTTGTCTATGGAGGCGCAGGTCAATTCTGCGTTCAGGGCGGCTGTCTACCAGCTCCATCTGGTACGCAGGCTGAGACCCTCCCTGCCCACAGACTGTCTCACCAGAGTGGTGCATGCTCTAGTTATCTCCCTCTTTGACTACTGCAATGAGCTCTACGTGGGGCTACCTTTGAAAGTGACCCAGAAACTCCAGAATGCGGCAGCTAGACTGATGACTGGGAGTGGCCGCCTGGGCCACATAACACCTGTCTTGAAAGACCTGCATTGGCTCCCAGTACGTTACCGAGCATAATTCAAAGTGTTGGTGCTGACCTTTAAAGCCCTAAACGGCCTTGGTCCAGTATATCTGAAGGAGTGTCTCCACCCCCATTGTTCTACCCAGACACTGAGGTCCAACACCAAGGGCCTTCTGGCGGTTCCCTCAGGGAACCAGGCGGAGGGCCTTCTTGGTAGTGGCACTCGCCCTGTGGAACACCCTCCCATCAGATGTCAAGGAAATAAGCAGCTATCCTATCTTTAAAAGACACCTGAAGGCAGCCCTGTTTAGGGAAGTTTTTAATATTTAATGCTGTATTGTTTTTAACACTTGATTGGGAGCTGCCCAGAGTGGCTGGGGAAACTCAGCCAGATGGGCGGGGTAGAAATAAATAAATAAATTGTTGTTGTTGTTGTTGTTGTTGTTGAAAAGACCATACTGTGGCAGGGCCAGCCCAATATATTTTGGCACCTGAGGCGAACCACAAAATGGTACCCCCCCCCCCAAAGCAACCTTATCTGATGGTTGAAGTGTGAATCAAAGGGTGTTGTTTGGAAGAAAGGGCCTACTAAGAAACATGCTGGACAGGTGACCCCAGAGGGCAGCCCCCACCATTTTCTTGCTAGGGGTGGGAGGAAACTAGCAGTGCCTCCAATTTGCCAAGAGGATGCTGAGGAGGCAACAGATCTGGTTTCCAGGAGCACTCCACATCTGTAGCTGCCACTCTGGCTGCAGCAGCAGCAGAAATCTGCTGCCCCTGTGGATCCTGCTGCCTGAGGTTATTGTCTCACCTTACCCCATATATGGGATGGCCTTGTATTGCCACATACATATTTGTGGGGATAGGACATATTTAAATAAAAGTCATTGAGACTTCGATAAATGCTGAGATTACTATATATCATGAATTCCATTTCAGTCAAAAGATAGAATTATGTATGCTAATACTCGAAATAATAAAGGTAAATGTTTGTCCATTTCTGATTAAAAGTCAACATGTTCAGATGTCAAGCTTTAACATGCTGCTTCAGCTATCAGTGGCTGCCCAGGTATTCTGTAAGTGTCAAAACAATGCTTACTTTGGGCATTCACGAGGTGAAGGGAGCTATCTCACTTTTTAAATTCTTAATCCATTTATCTAATTTAGGAATTCCGGAGGGCACTGGCAATCTTACCACTTGTCACGTTTCACTTCTAACATAAAAGTTGCATTCTTACTATATACAAAAGAAGGTTTTTGTTACAGATGGCGTTGCTCTCAGATTAAATTAAATTCAGTTTGTATCAAGTAATTCTCCCCTAAGTTACCACAGACTCCTTTTTCTACTTTTGCTCTTGGGCTGATACTAGGGCTGTAACTGCACAATGGGGACACGTGGTGCTTAGTTTTGTGCAGTGTTGCATCTCTTCAAAGGAGAATTCTCTCCTGTTCATCTATGGGAAGTATAGCATCAAATTCAAATTTCAAATTTATTTATTTACGGCTATTAGCCCATAAAATATGTACAAACCTAAAAGCACAGAAACATAAAAACCAATACATCTAACAACAGAAGGGGAACACCACGATGCAAGGGTGGGTCATTGAGCAGTGACAAATAACAGCTTGGGGCCCGGAAAAATCCAAGGGACGGTTCACAGAAAAAGGAGAACTGGAGACGAGATCCGTCATGCACTCTCATCATAACTGTCCGATTAGTTTTTGTTGTTGATGTTGTTTTTTGGTGGTTTTTGTGTGTGAGATAACCGCATTCAGGAATCTCGCCACCTGCAGAGTTACAGAAGGATCTGTATCCTGCAAAAGCAGTGCGGCATGGGTATAGCATCATGTTATGAGTCATGCTAATCCATTTGGGGCTTCATGCCACTGTAAAAACTGGGCATCTTTTTTATGTGCTTTGTTTATCTGAGTGAGAGCAACTTCAGGCCATTCTGCAATCTTAGTTCTGTTAGTTTCAGCTCCTGATCCTTAATGAAATAGATTTAATTGTCCTGATGTTCTCTCTCTTTTTTAGGCAGGTTTGAAAATGAGAAGATTCTGAGGTGTGACCATATATGTATTTTCCGGAATATACATTGCACAGAAGATTGCGAATGAAGAGGACCCATCTGCATCTCCTTAAATTATTCAGTTCTCTGCTTTATTTCCCTCCCATTGCTGAAGATTTGATTGTTGAGTTGTACATTACTGTATTTTTGTTGGTTAGCTTCTTAAACATTTATTTTCAGTACCTGGCTGAAAGTGTTACATGTTCCATATTTTAGCACAATGTGCTGCAAATTGTTGCCATCGTGCAAATGAGGTTTATACGTGTACAGAGTTTCACATTAGGTTACCCAAATACTGCCTGATTTCAGTAAACCTTTTCAGATGGAATTGAAACATTTGCTGTGTTTGAAAACCCAACAAATAAACAGTTGTTGAACCTTTGGAATTTACCTCATTTAAAATCCAGTTTTTATTTATTGTTTCTAATATCAATAACTAAAACCAAGTGGGAGCATTGTTTTTGTGCGGTGCTTAAGAATTATTTGTATATTATGTGCACAGCATTTCACCAGTTGAAAAAGAAAAAAAAAGGAACCCTCACTTATTGTTCCCCGCTACACCTTATATGTTTGTCATAATGTTTCTAGAAATTGGGAAATACTTCATTCCAAACAGAAATTTAAGAATTAGGTTTTCATATTACAGCTACAGGAGCTTTGTATTGCTGGACTTTAGTCAGGAAAAAAAAACGTTTCACAATGACATTTCTAAGAAAAGTAAAACAATTTTTTTATCTGAAATTCTACCAGTGTAACCTTTTTTTCTAAATAAACAATAGTTTTCTCAATGGGTCGTAAATCATTGTGTGTGTTGCTTATTCAGGTGGTTCTGTACTGTAATTCTAACTGTCGTATACTTTTGTCCTCTTCAGTCAACTTTGACACCTAATATATTTTTATTTTATTTTATTTCCTAATTTTATTTCATAAGATTTAGGGAATATTGCAGCCCAAGCAGTGGTGCAGCTAGGACTACACCTAAAACAATGAAAAACAGGGCCAGAAAAAACGCTGTGCAAATGTTTGCTTGCTTTTTAAGGTTTTGGGGAAATATATCAAATTTGCCACAAGCTCACCATTACCATCTAGTGTCACATTTGTATAATGCACTTTGTTGTTGTTTAGTCGTTTAGTCGTGTCCGACTCTTCATGACCCCATGGACCAGAGAACGCCAGGCACCTCTGTCCTCCACTGCCTCCCGCAGTTTGGACATCACATTTGCAGCTGTATAGCTGAGTCCCTTGCTGGAGTTCTGTTATGCTCATCGTTTACATAAATTCTGCCTCTCCTTTTGATAAAAGAAACCAGCTTTTTACCTGATGTGTCATCCATCCTCTATTTCAACCAAACAGTTTTGTCTTTACGACCAATACAGGATGGAGAGGAGCAGATAGAAACGCCAGTTCGTTAGCATGACTTTTAACATCTATGTCTATAATGAAAGAAGTGGGTTGGGAGCAGAGTCAAGAGCACCAAGAGAAAATTGTCACGTCTGCAGCAGCATAAAAGGGCTGCAAGGTTAAGTTTTATGTGGGTTTTGCATCTAAAATGATCTCGTACAACACAAGAGCTTCCACAGAAGCGTATCCCACCATTTTTATGACTAGCACACTCACAAGAACTGCTGAAAAGGGGGTGGTGATGAAGGCTTTCAGAGCTGATTTGTAATTGAAGTTTGGAAAAATACAACCGGCTTGTTTTGCTTTGTGTATGACTGCCATGGATATATCAGGAGAAACAACAGGTGTTGAATTGTTCTGGCTGGATTATCCTGAGTGTTTGAGGCCCATACTGTGCTTTTTAAAAAGAGCAACCCATAACTTGTGCATTGGATGGGTTTTTAAGAAACACACACCCTTAAACCAAGGGCCATTGAGACTCAGTAAAATCAATTCAGCGGTGCGCACAGAGATTGTTCTTTATTGACCCAGTCTGGAAAATAAAATTATGGACTACCTACAAAAAAACAAGTGTCTGGAAATCAGACTCCTCTCCAGCTAATTTTTAATGATTTCTCTAGCAGAGAGGGGACGTAATAGGTTAAATGTTTAATTTTCTGTCTTTGTAGGGGGTTTTAATAAATCCAGGAAGCGGAGATACCCCTATTTGGAGCTTTGAATAGCTAAATTGTGTGCAGCCTTTGCTCTTTGCACACAGCGCCCCAGGCCTATTTTTTTTGTGGGGGGGGGGGTGAGCAAATCATACTTGAAGCTTTCTGTTGGCTTGTTCTTGTGGTTTTTTTTAAAAAAAATAATCTGAAAAACTATTCCCTTTTATGGTGCTTGAAATAAAAAGGCTGTGTAGTCTGCATCTCTAGAAGTCTATAGCCTTGTCTTAAAGCTGGGGGATGGGGAATGCAGAGCGGGCATTTCCCCTACTTTCCTGACATGGTGCAAAAAGAAAGAGTAGTAAGGAAATTGTCGTCATCCCCCGCAAGCCAAGCATATTGAACTGTATTTACCCTTAAGTTCCACTTCATTTAGGAACTGAAGTGATGTGGAAGATATGTTAAAGCCCAAAGAATGTGGTCCTCAAAAAAATTATTTGGATTGGGGGATGCTGACCATCATACTAACCTGTATTTTGGAGGTACATATTTCATTAAAAAGAAGTGTCTGTAAAATATGTTTCTCTAAAGTAATGCCTGGTAAGCAGCTGAATGAATTTTTTCAAGGGATTTACAGCTATGCTGAATAATTCACTGCCAGTAAAAGAAACCTTTAAATTTTAGATGACCAGGGGCAAACTTTACTCTGGCATAGCCTAAATACACTTCATTTGGGACAGAAAGTATTCCAGATTTCACATTGCATGATGGCCCATGTGACTGCAGCCTGATTGTCTTACATTTGTTTTTAATATGCAGATTGGTCGCAAATCAGCATATTTCTCATGTGCTTAGATACAGGCCTGGTTCACACACTAATTGAAACCAAAGTTAAATTTAAGTTTTGAAGTTGAACAGGCAGCCTGCCAGTGCGCAGTGCTTTTCTCCTCTGCACCTGCCTGTGTTGCATCTGAACTTGGGCTTATAAGTTATTTCTCTCCAGAGACCACAAGTTGTAAACAATGTTCTTATCTTGCCACTCGTGGTTTGGGGAGTGAAGCACCCTCAGTTTTCACCCTGTGTACCAGCATGCTGCATTTCCGTCTGCAAACCATAACTATGGTTTAAAATGGGTGGGTGCTTCCCTTGCGCGCAGCCAACCTCGGCATGACTTGCGTTGGGCGCCAGATTTAAAAGCAGCAGACACAAGCCTAACACATGGGTGGAGAAATGGAAGCTACACTTCAAGGCTCCTGCTTGTTCCTTTCCACCAGTGGCTTTCCCTGCCTGACACCTGATGTCATATAATGTCAAGTGTGAGGCAGGTGGCGGTGGCTTGAGAAAAACAGCCGCAGAGAGTGAATTAGGACCCCTGGCAGACTGCATTTGGCCCATGAGCTGGAGGGTCCCCATGCCTGGTTTAAATTGATGGGGATGAAAAGCCAAGGCAAATTGCTGGCATCCTTGGATTATTCTGGCACTGATTGACCCTATCAGACAAAATCTCTTAATTTGCTCAGCCTATATTTGGATCCCGTTACCTTCTGGGCACTTTGGAAATCATTTAACTGGTTGTGGCTAGTGGTGCTTTTCAATGCAGCCTCTGAACATTCAGTAAACGCTTTTCATTTATTGGCTAGAAATCAAAATACAGCTCTTTCATTTACATTTGTTGATTCCTGGCAACTTGCATGTGCTGCCCTTCTCTGGAATTCAAAGCCAATATTGGCAAAGGAACCCACAAATCATTCAAAAAGCCTTGGCTTGATCTCCCACAAGCCAACGACAAACACCTCTGGCTTCTAAAGCAGCTTGGGGGTGGGATTTCTTCCAAGCCAACCTAAAAAGAAAGGAATCTAATTCATTTAGATTGATCTGTAAGTGAATTTCTTATAGGGCTGTCAAACTCTGAAAGTCAGTGACATTACATTACAACGCCAGCCTTCCCCAACTTCTAGATATTGTAAGACTTCAAGTACCATCAGCCATAGACAGCATGGCTGGTGTCCAGGAATGTTCCAGGAGCTCCAGTCAAAACATCTGTAGGTCATCAAACTGACGGAGGCTGCTGAGGTAGAACCACCAACTTGTTTCTGAGTCTCTCCTGGTCACACATTTTAAGCACATTACTTTCCGCAAACAATTTCGAGAGCTATAGTTTTTTATGAAAACCTACGAGATGGCAGTGAAGGCCGCTAAGAAGTCTTAATTCTCGGCCTCCATTGCATCTGCTAGCTCTCGCCCAGTGCAATTATTTAGTATAATTACCGTATTTTTGCACCATAGGGTACACCAGACCATAGGGCGCACCTAGTTTTTAAGGGGGTGAAATCAAGAAAATTGATGTGGGGATCCATTTTGCAGCACAAGGCTAGGGTTAGGGGGGCTGAAGCGACGGAGCCCCAGACCAACCATCCCAAAGAAATCTTCCTTCCAAATCGGGTTGACAAAACCAAGCGCTGCTTTGCAAGCGACACAATGTATGTCTGCACTGATCTTTTTGCCGTCTTAAGTCGTGTTTGTGTGTGAAAACCGTCCCTGTTAAGTTGTGGGCGAACATATCAGATGACACAGCGATTCTTCAAACAGCTCTTCTTTATTCTGAGGCCAGAACTGAACTGAACTGAGGAGCTCAGTCAGCCTGCTTATATAGAGCTCCAGAACAGTGTAACTGTTGCAACTTTCTAAAACTATCCAATCACAGAATGTCACTTTTCGATCCTTCATTTGCATAACTACAGTATCCCCCTGCTGGCCCAGGGTGAGAACTTCAGTACATAACACCCCTCCCCACCAAGATAAGGCGTTAGTTACAATCGTAATGGTTTCCTTATATACAGTACTACACGTAATGGTTCAATTAGGCACAAAAGCATATCGGTTACATTTCACATACTTAGACCAACAGTGATACATGTCCAACAACATAGTCCTTTAAATAAGTTGGGCGCTTGGAAGCTCTGCCAGACCGCCGGGGACTGGTAGCCAAGTCCGGGGGGCCACCCAATTCTTGCTGAGGTTGTGGTGCGACCCTAGGTGGCGTTGAAACCAAGTCCCCTGGATCCGCTGCTGTGGATGGAACCTCCGCAAGTGGAGTTGGCAGAATGTCAGGCACAGCAGTGGTCTGAGCCTGTGGTAAGTCTGGTAGACCCTCTGAAGTGGCTTGGTTCGGCTCCACGTTGGCAGTTTGCGAGAGAGGTGTAGGTGGAGCCTCACCATCTATAAGTGTCTCTTCCGGAGCCATGAGCACAGTTGGGGACACCACGGTAGTGTCCCCAACCCTGCGCCTAAGCTGGTCTATGTGCCGGCGCCACAAGCGTCTGTCTTCGAGTGCCACCTGGTACGAGCGAGGTCCAGTGACTCCCACTACTGTGGCTGACACCCAAGGAATGTCCCCCACAAAGTTCCGGGCAAAGACCTGGTTTCCTGGAACAAATGACCGTGGCACGTTGGCACAGCCTGGGGGTTCAGCCACAGCAAAGTCCAGTCGAGTGGGGACCTGAGGCGGCGGACCATAAGCAGTTCGGCAGGACTCCGCCCTGTGGCCGCATGAGGGGTGATGTGTTGCATGAACAAGTATTTGGCGACCTGCTCGTGCCAGTCTCCCCAGTTCAGGTGGGCCAGTGCCTCTTTTGCCGAGCGCACCATTCTCTCCACTTGCCCGTTGCTGGATGGATGAAATGGTGCTGTTAGGGCATGGCGGATGCCCAGTCCCAAAAGATACCGCTCAAAAGTGCCTGACGTGAACTGTGGTCCGTTGTCGGAGACAAGAACATCAGGACACCCATGCATCGCAAAGAGGCCTTGCAGCACCCAGATGAAGGCCTTGGTAGTGATGGAGGGCATCAGGGCCACCTCCAGCCATTTGGAATAGGCGTCCACCACTACCGTAAAGGTCCGGCCGCGAAAGGGGCCGGCCAGATTGATGTGCACCCTCGACCAGGGTGTCTTGGGCGTCTCCCAGGTGTGTCCCTTAGTTGCCGGTGGCGCAGGCCTTGATTCTTGGCACGCTTGACAGGCGGAAACCCAGGCCGTGATGGCATCATCCATGTTAGGCCACCAGACGTAACACCGAGCCAACGCCTTCATTTTGACGATTCCTGGGTGCCCAACGTGCAGAGCCTCAAGGACGCGTTGACGGAGACTTTGTGAAATCACGACGCGGTCTCCCCACAGCAGACAGCCGCGATGAGCCAAGAGTTCATGTTGTCTGGTTGCGAACGGCTGAAACTCCGATGCAAAAGGCCCTTGTGGCCACCCCCTCCACACCCAGTTGAGCACACGGCTGATGGTGCGATCCTGGGCAGATGCGGAGGCCACAGTGGCAGCCGATACAGGTGCTGCCAGAAGATCCTCAATCAGGAGGAGCGATGAAGCAGGAGCCGGGTCTTCCACAAACACTGGAAGAGGGCAACGGCTGAGGGTGTCGGCATGGCCCATCGATTTCCCCGGGCGATGGACGAGCCAGTAGTGGTAGGCACCCAGGAAAACAGTCCATCGCAGCATGCGCGGCGAGAGGACCGGTGGAGTTGGTCGATCACCAGTAAGGAGGCCGAGGAGCGGCTTGTGAGGTCGAAAGTCCTGCTGCAGAGGTATTCATGGAACCTCTTCACTCCAGCCACAAGTGCCAGTGCCTCCTTGTCGAGCTGGCTGTAATTCCGTTCCGTTGGAGATAGTGTCCTGGAAAAGTAGGCGAGCGGTGCTTCTCTTCCATCTGGAAAACGGTGACTAAGGACAGCGCCTATGCCAAAAGGTGAGGCGTCGCAGGCAAGGACCAGCGGTCTGGCTTCACTGTACTGTACCAGCACACTGTCCAATGAAAGGAGAGCCTTGACCGTGTTGAAGGCCGCTGTCTCCCAATGACCCCAGGACCAAGGTGTCTTTGTGCTGAGGAGTCGGTGAAGAGGCTCAGCCACCATGGCTTTGTGGGGCAGGAACATGTTATAAAAGTTCAGCAGTCCCAGGAACACCTGCAACTCCGTCTTGTTCTTTGGGATGGAGGCCTGCTGGATAGCGCGGATCTTGGATGAAGGCCGGAGGCGTTGATAAGATAGCCCAGGAATTCCACCTGTGGAACGGCTATCTGGCACTTCTCCCTCTTTACCTTGAGCCTGACCTCCTGGAACCTGGTCAGCACGGCACGGAGGCGTTCAAACAGCTGCTTGTGTGAGTCTGTGGACACCAAGACATCATCAAAATATGGTACCACGCCCGGAAGCCCTTGCAGGAGATGCTCCAGAAGGCTTTGGAAGATGCCAGGAGCCACATTCACCCCAAACTGCAAACGGCGGCAACGGAATGCCCCTCGGTGGGTGACGATCGTCTGGGCTTCAGCAGTGGCATCATCGACGGGCAGTTGTTGATAGGCTTGGGCAAGGTCCAGCTTAGCAAAGACCTTACCCTCACCCACGGAATGCAGCAGGTGTTGAACAACAGGAACCGGGTAAGCGTGCTGCTGAAGTGCCTTGTTGATCGTGCACTTGTAGTCGGCACAGATTCTCACTGACCCGTCTGGCTTGACAGGCGTGACAATGGGGGTTTCCCACTTGGCGTGGTCAATCGGCTCCAAAACTCCTTGGGCGATCAGCTTGTCCAGTTGTTCATCCACCTTAGCCTTGAGAGCAAAAGGAACCCAGCGTGGCTTTAGCTTTATGGGGGCAACTTGTGGATCAAGGCTAAAGGAGATGGGCGTACCTGTATATTGGCCCAAAGTGCCGTAAAAAACCTCGGCAAAGTCTTTGACCAGACCCTCAGTCTCTGCGTTAGAGATGCAGTTGATGCCGGTGACTTCCAGGCCAAGGGCATCAAACCAGTCTAGCCCTAGGAGGCTTGGCCACTGACCTTCGACCACCACCAGCCGGAGCAGGCCCAAAAACTCCTTGAAGGCGATCCGGAACCGGCCAACACCTACCATGGGAATGTCGTTTCCCTGGTAGTCTCTCAGGTGTACGCGGTGAGAGTCAAGTTGCCTTTTGGACACTCTGGGTACCAGTCTTTTGATGGTGCTCCAAGACATGATGGACAGGGCAGACCCGGTGTTGATCTCCATGACACATGGAGCTCCTTCAATGAGCACCGTGACATTCAGCTTGCGTCGCGTAGGCGAGTCGGTTTGGCCAATCGTGGTTCCAGATGGGCAGCGGCAGTTGGTGAGAGCGAAACAGCTTTTCTTGGCAGACTGGAGTGAAGACCTGGACTTGCGAGTCGGTGAAGGGGGGGTGTCAGACGGAGCCGATCGGCAGACCTTAGTGATGTGGCCCCTTCTGGAACACTTCCGACAGATGGCGTCTCTGAATCGACACTTGGCACGGGAATGGTTGCCTCCGCAGCTGGCACATTCCGGTTGGCCCTTGGACTTCTGTTGGAACTTCCTGTGCTCCCGCTTTGTTTGGTGCATGTCATCGTCTTCACTGGAGGATGCCTCATCACTGCTGGCCTCTTCGCAATGCACCGGAACTGTCTTCCTAGCAAGACACGGGCTGCTGGCCTTGCAGATCTCCTGGGCAGAGCGTTCAGCAGCTTCTGAGGCCACAGCCTCCTCAATGGCTTTCTGCAGTGTGAGGGCTTTGGTGCGTAGTGGTAGTGGAGCTTCTCTTGGATCGTGTCCCACGGTGTTTCCTGGACTGCTACAGGCGCAACCAATGCTCGGGCCATCTCGAACACCTCAGGCCCACAGAGGCTGAGGAATAGGCCCCACTTCTGCTCCTGTGATACTTGCATCAGCTCGTTGGCTTGGAGGTAGCAGTCGAACCGAGCGAGGTAGGAGTCCCATGATTCAGAGGCTGGCGCAAACAGCGGTAGAGGCACAAGTGAAGCCATGATTCTGATGCTGGCGTAGAGGGTGATGGATGGAACACAGTGCTCTAGCCAGAACAGTCAGCTCTGAATTGGTTCTGTTCAGTGATTTCGCTCAGTGATTCAGCTCAGTGATTCAGCTCAGTTCAGAGGGTGGCTGCATCTGGCTGTGCTCTGGTGTCTATCCATCCCACCTTCGTCGCCAGTGTTAAGTTGTGGGCGAACATATGAGATGACACAGCAATTCTTCAAACAGCTCTTCTTTATTCTGAGGCCAGAACTGAACTGAACTGAGGAGCTCAGTCAGCCTGCTTATATAGAGCTCCAGAACAGTCTAACTGTTGCAACTTTCTAAAACTATCCAATCACTGAACGTCACTTTTCGATCCTTCATTTGCATAACTATCTACAGTATCCCCCTGCTGGCCCAGGGTAAAACTTCAGTACATAACAGTCCCCAGTGCAGGTGGGGTAACAGCAGCCAGGATTTGGGGCTGCAAAGAGGAAGGAAACAGACCATGTAGGGAGCGGGATTTAAATCCCTATAAACGCTGCTAATAAAAATAAAATCCCCTAGCGCTGCGGTGGGTTGGACTAGATGGCCCTTGGGATCCCTTTTAACTCTACAATTCTATGATCGAAGTCGGACTTCTATGATTCTGTGCTTCCCCTGTGGCTGCTTCAAAGTTTTTTAAAAAGAAAGTCGGGAGATCCCATCGCGCCTATTTCGCGTCTCCTTTCCCAGCTGCCTTCACCGCCTCCCCCTGCAAAAAAGGGGCTGCTTCTTCTCCAGGAACCCCCCTCCCCCAGCAGGCAGGGGCGACGTGTTTTGGCGCGTTCCTCGTCTCTCCCCCCACTCTGCCTCGCCTTCCGGGTTCCTTCACTCCTTGCCCCGGCCGTTTCTGAGGTGGGTGCTGGCAGGGCTTTCCTTGGAAGAGCAATCCCCCCATGGCGGTGAGGGAGAGGGGCGGTGGGAGCGCGCGTCTACGTTGTCATCAGGCGGAAGGGAAGCGGCCTCACTGCCTTTAAATGGCATTGCTTGTCATCTGAGCATGCTCCTGTGTCAGCAGGCGAGAGAGAGAGCGTGGCGCGGGGACACCAGCGGAGCGCGCGCTTCTTTCTGCCAGTCGCCGCCACCAGCCCTCCCTCCCCAGCGCGCTTTTTCGGCTGCGAAGCGGCAGAAGCCACCCTCTCGCCCCACCTCCGGCGGCTTTCCGCACACACGTTTCCCCTTTTTCATTCGGGTCTCCCTCGCATTAGAGAGAAATGCCTCAAGGCAGTGAAGAATAAGCAGCAGCACAAAGTGAGACCCAAGCGCAAGGCACTCTTTGGGGTGCTGGTTTTCCGGCGCGCGCACTCTTTCTCGGCTTTCCCTTTTTTGCTGCTTTTCTCTTTCCCCCGCTTGATGGCTGCTGCCGCCGCCAAACCCGCGGAGCTGATGGGCATCTGCTTGAGCTACCAGGCGGTGATGCCTTGGGGCAAGCTGCGCAGACCCTGCGCTTCAAGATGCAGCTCTCCCGGCTTCAGCAAAAGGAACCCGAAGCCTTTGGAGCACAACCCGGGTTCCCGCTGTGCTCCAAAGGCTTCAGGCGGCTATCCCTGAAGCCTGGAGAGCGAGAGGGGTCCGTGCGCACCGACCCCTCTCGCTCTCCAGGCTTCAGCGAAAGCCTGTGTTTGCTCCATAGGACGCACACACATTTCCCCTTCATTTTTGGAGGGGAAAAAGTGTGTCCTATAGAGGAAAAATACGGTAGGTCTTTAACGTCCCTTGAGGGACAGCCAAATTTAAACAATAATTTGACACACAGCTGTGAGGCATTTGCGAGTTTTTTTGTGGAGAAGGTCCTGTTGCTCCGCCATGACTTCCCTGCCAATTTGGATACAATAAAGGAACTGGAGGCCCCTCGACTGTCCTCGGGTCCAGTATTGGGACCGGTTTCCCCCAGCCAATGTAGACAGACTCTTCCGAGCTGGAAAGCCCACCACCTGTCCTCTTGACCCGTGCCCGTCTTGGCTGATTAGAGCATGTCCAGACGAGGTGCAGGCCCCCCTAGGGGATATCATCAATTTGTCCCTTGGCACTGGGACATTCCCAGGGGAACTGAAGGAGGCAGTGGTGCACCCGCTCTTAAAGAAAACACCATTAGATCCTTTAGATCTATCCAATTACCTCCCGGTTTCGAATCTTCCATTCCTGGGTAAGGTGATTGAGAGAGCGGTTGCTGAACAGCTTGGTGGGTTTCTGGAGAAACATTGGCTCTGGATCCATTCCAGTCTGGCTTCCGCACTGGTAATGGGACCAAGATGGCTCTGGTCACCCTAACAGTTGATCTCCACAGGCAGCTGGATCGAGGTGGGTCGGGGCTGCTGATTCTTTTAGATCTGTCAGCAGCCTTCGACATGGTCGATCACAAACTCCTGGACCACCACCTTGCCGACGTGGGGATCCAGGGCACAGTCCTTCAATGGCTGCGCTCGTTTCTCTCTGGTTGGGGACAGAGGGTGGCGCTTGGGAGGGAATTGTCATCGCGCCACTCCTTGGTGTGTGGAGTGCCTCAGGGTGCAATACACTCCCCAATGCTTTTCAACATCTTTATGCACCCCCTCACCCAGCTTGCCAGGAGTTTTGGGCTGGGCTGCCATCAGTATGCTGATGATACCCAACTCTAACTGTTGATGGATGGCCATCCTGACTCGGCCCCAGACACACTGATCAGATGTTTGGAAGCTGTGGCTGGATACCCATGGGATACAACGTGGGAGCCGGTTGAAGCTAAATCATTCGAAGACAGAGGTCCTTTGGCTGGGAAGGGATGATATGGAATTGGGGGGACAACTCCCATCTCTTGCGGGGGTGTAATTAGGGCCAGCACTGTCCGTTAAGAGTTTGGGTGTAATCTTCGACACCTCCCTTTCCATGGAGGCACAGATTGCAGCTACAACAAAGGCGGCATTTTTTTATCTCCGCCAAGCTAAGCAGTTGGCTCCTTACCTCTCTCGCCCTGACCTAGCCACTGTGATCCATGTGATGGTCACCTCCAGACTGGATTATTGTAACTCGCTCTACATTGGGCTGCCCTTGAGACTGACCCAGAAACTCCAGCGGGTGCAGAATGCCGCGGCGAGACTCCTTACAAGGTCCTCACTGTGAGATCACATTCACCCGGTGCTATACCAGTTGCACTAGCTCCCGGTGGGGTACAGGATCAGGTTTAAGGTGCTGGTTTTAACCTTTAAAGCCCTATACGGCTTAGGACCCTCGTACCTACGGGACCGCCTCTCCTGGTATGTCCCACAGAGGAACTTACGGTCTTCAAATACAAACATCCTGAAGGTCCCAGGCCACAGAGAGGTTAGGCTGGCCTCAACTAGAGCCAGGGCTTTTTCGGCTATGGCTCCAATCTGGTGGAATGCTCTGTCACAAGAGACTTGATGTGCTGGTCCCGGGGGTAAGGTACTGTGGGCGTAAGCAGAGTCCACACGAAGAGGGGCGAGGTCCGAGGTGGAAAGCCGGGCGGGGAACAGGAACGCTGGAACAGGAGACCGAGCAGGGAACAGGAGCACCGGATGGTCAGGAACAGGAGGCCGAGCAGGGAACAGGAGCACCGGATGGTCAGGAACAGGAGGCCGAGCAGGGGTCAGGAACACAGGAAGGTCCGAAGCCAACAACGACGTTGCTCCCGCAACCTGGGACCGGGCTGACTAGGCTTTTATCCTCTTCTAAGGCCGGGGGCGGTCCCGGCCCCCAGGAGCCCCGCCTCCTCTGGCCTTAAGGCGAGCACTCCTCCTGGGAGCAACCAGTTCCCTTCGCCTCTCTGCCCTAAGCCTCTGCAGATCAGGAGAGGCCGAAGGGTTACTGGTCCCTGGAGGAGGCTCACCTGACGCCACTGAGTCCTCAAGCACCTCTGGGGCCAGAAGGGTTTCACCTGGGGCCAGCTCCTGGTGCTCTGCCACAGGTGCAGGCTCTTCAGCATCTAGGCCTTGCCCCAGTTCAGCCAGCCCTGGAGGCGGGGACTCGTGTGCAGGCTGGGATTCCTCTGGTTCATCCTCTGAATCGGAATCCCAGGCCATCACACTTGACATCTTTCTGCAAGGCCTGCAAGACAGAGCTGTACCACCAGGCCTTTGGCCAGGGCACAGCCTGACCCCCTCCTTTGGCAATCTTCATAGAATTTTATCCTAATGGTTGCCATCAATTTCAGTTGAATTAATTTTAATGAAATGATTTTAGAATGTTGTATTATTTTATTTTTATTGTTGTTAGCCGCCCTGAGCCCGGCTTCGGCTGGGGAGGGCGGGATATAAATAAAATTTATTATTATTATTATTAAAGATCATGGCAACTGTGGCTCTGTGAGAGTTAAAACTACAATGTCTAGGGCTTGGGAAGTGGAGGGTAGGCAGATCTAAATATGTATGGCTGTGACAGAGTTAGCAGTTGCCTAAGTTCTAGTCTGGGAGGCAGGTTAAACCACAGAGCCGAGGACTTGCCATTCAGAAGGTCGGCAGTTCGAATCCCCGCGACTGGGTGAGCTCCCGTTGCTTGGTCCCTGCTCCTGCCAACCTAGCAGTTCGAAAGCACGTCAAAGTGCAAGTAGATAAATAGGTACCGATCCGGTGGGAAGGTAAACGGCGTTTCTGTGTGCTGCTCTGGTTCACCAGAAGCGGCTTAGTCATGCTGGCCACATGACCCGGAAGCTGTACGCCGGCTCCCTCGGCCAATAAAGTGAGATGAACGCTGCAACCCTAGAGTCGGTCACGACTGGACCTAATGGTCAGGGGTCCCTTTACCTTTACTTTAAGTTCTAGTCAATACTAAATCTTAACAGGGTGGGGGAGCGAGGAATCACTCTTGACTTCTTCTGCATCTCCTCAAATTCCTACATTAATAGATGGCGGTTGTGGCATTCCAAATGGCAGAAAGAGCGTTTTCTAGGTACTAAAGATCACTTTAGCCCCCAATCATTAAAGCCTCCTTAGGCCTTGTATTAAAGCTGACCAGAATGACAACTGAGCCTGACTTCAACACTGGCAATCAGGGGGTAGGCTAGCTTAGGGGGCACATTGCAAGAGCATGTAGCACACATATTCTTCCTCCATCCCTGCCCCATGGCTGCCTCACTCTGCCTTATTGAGCTGGCCTCACAAATGACCTATATCATCCTGGAAAGTTAGCTTCTCTTCCCAATCAAAACAGTCAAAGATTTTCCAAAGATTGGCCAAATTAGTTCATACTCTGGTGACCTCTTGCCTGGACTTCTGTAATGTGCTGTATGTGGGGCAGCCCTTGAAGACCATCAGGAGACTGTCACTAGTGTAGGTTGCTTCTTCTAGGCTGCTAAATGAGGCAGCCCTTTGGGACCTTGTACCAGCACCACCTGGGATGCAGGTAGTGCTGTGGTCTAAACCACAGAGCCTAGGGGTTGCTGATCAGAAGGTTGGTGGTTTGAATCCCCGCGATGGGGTGAGTTTCCGTTGCTCAGTCCCAGCTCCTGCCAACCTAGTAGTTCAAAAGCATGTCAAAGTGCAAGTAGATAAATAGGTACCGCTCTGGCGGGAAGGTAAACGGCATTTCTGTGTGCTGCTCTGGTTTGCCAGAAGCGGCTTAGTCATGCTGGCCACATGACCTGGAAGCTGTACACCGGCTCCCTAAGCCAATAAAGTGAGATGAGCGCCTCAACCCCAGAGTTGTCCGTGACTGGACCTAATGGTCAGGGGTCCCTTTAATCACCACCAGACTGAAAGTACTGCCCTGGCTGCCAGTTAGTTATCAGGCCCAGTTCAGTGTGTTAGTACTAGCATACTGTTGTGAGGGTTTTCTTTTGGGTGTGTGTGCGCATGCACACGCATTAGGCTGCATGTTGAGAACCTTCTAATTCTTGGATCCAGAAAGTGCTAAAATCTAAGCAAGGATTCAAATTCCTGCAATAGGCAGGCAAGCTTCCTGGTGAGGTAATGGCCTTGAGGTTGAATCCTGACAAGACAGAAGTACTGTTTTTGGGGGGACGGGGGCGACTAGATGTGGGGGACTCCCTGGTCCTGAATGGGGCAACTGTGCCCCTGAAAGACCAGGAGCACAGCTGTCCATGGAGGTGCTGGTCAATTCTGTGTCCAGGGCAGCTAGGAAGTTTTTAATGTTTGAAGTTTTATTGGTTTTAGTGTTCTGTTGGGAGCCACCCAGAGTGGCTGAGGAAACCCGGCCAGATGGGTGGGGTATAAATAATAAAATTATTAAAGTATTATTATTATCATAATTACTAAGCATGGGTTATTCAAGGTAACAAAGGAAATGGCTCTGTGCCAGACGATAGATGGATGGGTCCCCATTTACTCATAGGTAGTGTGAGGGACTGGCAGGGCTCTGAAATGTGGGGTGGAAGTAGGGGGCCAGGGGATTGACCCAGGAGAAGGGGCTAGTGATTTCTGGGGTTTGGCGCTGTTTGCAAGGCCAGAGCCGGGGGGGGGGGGGCGAGGAAGGATCTAATCAGACTGAGATGGAGCGAGGTGCAGAGGATGTGTCAGAGGCAGAAGAGACTGTTCAGATGAGGAACTGGCCAGTTGACTCCTTGCCATACCATCCCCTGCCCTGCTGTCTCCTAGAACCAGGAGGAACTCGAAGAGGGATGGCTTCTGTGTAGGAGAAGTCTCATGTTGCATGTGCACGGCCTATCAGATGAGGGTACATAAGCTGGAGGGCAGGGTGTGGTCCCATTGCGGCTGCTGCAACTCTGCTGCAAGGCACAGATCTGGGGCCAGCTGCCTAGGGGATAGATGTATGGATACCCAGAGCACCATGGGAGTTGCTGTCAGTGCTTTCCATAAAGGATCAACTATCAGACATGTGCCCTCCTTGGCTGGGGTGCCTAGGGCAGGTAGTTAAAGAGAGTGAAATATACTCAGAGTCGCAAAGTGATTTCATGCTCTTTATTCAGCTCATAGTGGTGAGGAGGAATGAATGAATGTCCCCTCAAAGTATCTGCTTTATATACATTATTTACACAATGGGCTGCACATGATTGGCTAATTCCGGAATTCTACTGTAAGCCAATCAGGTTGTGGATTCCCTTCTATCTGGAGCATGATTGGGTGGTTCCTGCTAACCAATCATACTGCTGCATTGTTCTAGGACCAATCAGACTGCTGCCTTTTGGAGCCTATTGTTCTAGGACCAATCAGACTGCTGCAGTTTGGATCCTATTCAACTCAGTACATAACAGAGACAAAGGCAGATTTTATTTTATTTTTAATTTTTTTTATTGGAAGATTTTAGGGTTATAAAAAGTACATATAGCACCTCCGATTTCAGTTCATAGAATGCATTTTACAGGTCAGCTGTATTCAGTTTGAGACACTACTATAGATAGTGTGACAGGGAGCAGGGAGATAAGAGGGGAGAGAAGGGGGTGTTAGGTATCATCCATAAATAAGTTTCAAAGCGAGTTCCCTTCTTTTGGCTGAGATGGATCTAAAGGGTGGTCTCAGTTTAGACCATTGAAGGCAGAGCTGAGTGATGAGAAGTTTGTGGACAGCAAGCTGGGCAGCTGGGAGACAGAATCATGCCTGATTTCTGTTGGAATCCAAGGCTGCGGCTTTGGGAGAAGCAAAACGCTCTTGGGGTGTTAATGCTGTGAACCTCTCCATTGTAGGCTCAGTTTGTATATACAGTGGTACCTCTGGATACGAACGGGATCCATTCCGGAACCCCGTTCGCATTCATAAGCGAATGCAACCTGCGCATGAGCATGCACGGGTCACGATTTGCCGGCTCCGTGCATGCGCGTGACGTCATTTTGAACGTCTGCGCATGCATGAGTAGCGAAACCTGGAAGTAATGTGTTCCGTTACTCTGGGTTGCCGCGGAGCACAACCCAAAAGCGCTCAACCTGAAGCAACTTCAACCCGAGGCATGACTGTATGTATAATTAAGCCATATATCATGAAAACACTACAGTCTCCACTGCCCCTCATTCCAAGGAAACCAAACCCTGGGTGACTGCCTGGAACCTCTGGAATCTCACACCACTTGGAGATTGGGGTGGTATTCAACAACCCAAAGCCCTAAACAGCTTGAAAACTGTTTAAAAATGCTTAAAAGAGCACCTCTTCCAGCACCAAGCATCTCAGGCCCTACAAAGAGCAGGAAATACCTTATTATGGTGCCACTGCTGTCTGCTGCCTAGCTGGTGTTGACATAACCTTCTCAAGCTTTTGATGGTTGAAAAATACTTTTCTTGGCAACCTCAGACCCTCCAAGTGTCCCTATTTTCCAGGCACGTCCCTGATTTAGAGAAGCAGTCCCAGTTTCTGAATTGATCCCAGAATGTCCCACTTTTCCTTAGGGTGTCCTGATTTTCATCAAATAAATGTTGGAGGATATGGAGTTATCTGACTCCTGAGCCATCTGAAGGCAATCCTGTGCAGGGAAGTTTTTTAAAAACATGCTTAATGTTTTATTCTGTTTTTAAATATATTGGAAGCTGCCTGGTGTGGCTCGGGCAACCCATTAAGATGTGTGGGGTATAAATAGTAGAATTAACATTATGGAATGGGATGTCCCTATTTTCATCAGAGAAATGTTGGAGGGTGTGCAACCTTGAAAGCATTAGCTCTGAGGGGATGTCTTTTCAGCTACGAAACAGAAGTATGATCTGGCCTGCCTGGCAGGTTTGACTTGTGAGAAAATGTGAGCCCATTAAATAGGTCCCATTAAACCTATTCTAATCAGCCCTGAATCTTTTTAGGATAAGAGGTGTAGCTCAGTGCCAGAGCATCTGCACTGCATGTAGAAGTTCAGATTCAGGTTCAATCATCAGACTCTTCAGATAGTGCTGGGAGAGAGACACCTGCCTGAAACTCTGAAGAGCAGCTGCCAGTCAGTGTCAACAGTTGCAGACTTCGGGCTTTCAAATTTCAGAGATGCCCTGTGCAATGCCAAAAATTGGTGCCTCCCCCACCTCTTGCCTTGCATTCTGAGTTGTGGCACCCCCTGTGGTGCCCTTTCAGCTCTGTGCTCAGTGTGGGTGAACCACTCACACTCTCCTAAATCCACCTCTGGTCTGACTCTGTATAATTCAGCTTCCTCTGTTCCTTTCTATCTGGGTTTCAGACTCCTTTGCACATGTGATGTATTTGCAAGAATTGGTTTGTATGTGTTTCGGGTTTTGTTGTTGTTGTTTCCTTTATAAATCCAAGCCAGAACCTGTACAGATCATGAATTGCTATTTGGTTGGTCATTCAGTTCCAATGCCAGTATTTTGTACCAGCCTTAACTGGCCACTAAACGTCAGTATTGCTCCAAATTAATACATCTTCCACAAAGCTTAGTAAATTAAAACGTTTCTAAATTTGAAGGACTGATACTGAGCAGGTTGCAACTAACGGAACTTGCTCCCAGATTTTAACCTAGTGCTTTCTTTGCTCCTTTATTTTATTCTGAAAGTCTGGAATTTCCTTAAATCTATGTATCTATAATATTGCATTGACTTGTAATAGCATAGTTCTTGCTTGCTTGCTTGCTTGGTTCCAACTCATTTTTTTATTTATCATTTGTAAAGCACCTAAAATGTACTGGAGGTTAAAAACAAAAACAGAAAGCCCTCTTCTGTCAACCGCCTTGAGACCTGCAGGTATAGGGAGGTATACATATTTAATAAATAATAATACCGTTGTGGCTCGAATATAAACCACAGCACCTTTAAAATTGGAGGGGGGAAGAACCCCCCCCCCGAAACAAGCCACTCTATTGCTCACAGCTCCTGGCTGCATAATGGAGGGGGGGCGTGCTGTGCTGCCCCTGGCCTTTCTCCTCCCTCCCTCCCTCGGGGGATAGGACGGGGAAACTGCTCGCGGGGTGGGCACTGCTTTGCCCCGCTCCTGGCTGCATACTGTAAAGTCGCGAATATAAGCCACACTTTAACTTTTCACGGCCGGAATTTGGTGAGAAAGTGAGGCTTATATTCAGCCTATACGGTAATAATTCTGGAAGGCTTTCAATCTTTCAAGAGAAGAAGGGATGGAGAACACTCACACGCCAATTAGGAAAACTACAAAAGCAATTCTCATAACGACGGATGTTAATTGAAACAGTTCAAGAAGGAGTGAGTGTGGGTGGGCGTGTCTTTCACCAGACCCTGTTCAGCAGCCTTCTTCCCACCTCCCTCTCTGATGCAGCCAGGTGGAATAGCTGCTACAGTAATTAATAATGGCCGAGGCAGTGGGAGCTAAACCGCAACGAATGAACTGACTGGGTGGGACCGATCACCCGACTTTTCTCTTTGATATTGAAGCCGACTTTTGCCTTTGATACTGAAGCCAGGTGCAGTGGCTATTCCATTTTCCTGTTAAGAATCAATCAAAGCAGCTAATCAATAGACAAAATAGCCATGGCATCAAACCAATATCTAAAGGAACACTGTGACAATTTAAAAAAAAGAGCTGTAACTTGCAAATAAATAAACAAAATAAACCAGGCAGCTGCCTCAGTAGGCTGTTATATGGTATAATTGTAGAATCAACTATCATGCATTCCTAATACATTTTTGAAACGATCTTTTTAGACAGCTAGAAGACCTTCCTTGGGATCACATTCCAGAATTGTGATGCCACTACAGAAAAGACCCTTCCTTATGCCCACCATCAGTTTCTTGGCAGAGAGACATGGAGCAGTGCCGCTGATGTTGACCTCAGCACTGGGTAGGGTTATATGGAACGAAGGTACCTTTGGGTATCTTTCCTATTACTGTCTAGTCTGACAGGCAGCATTGTATAGGGTTGGGCAGAGAAGGGAGCACCTTCCACATGATTCCTTTTAGCTGGGGATTGCAGGGCTTGAACCTGGGACCTTGTGCATACAAATCATATCCTGTATGATGGGTTCTGTGAACCATCCCCTCATGGGAGGAAGTGGCTCATAAAGATATCCTGGTCCTGGACCATTTATGCTCTGCCTCAGTAGACTGAAATGCCCATAGTTTCAAGGCAGACTTTGCTGTCTTCCTGATAAAGGTAAAGGGACCCCTGACCACTAGGTCCAGTTGTGGCCGACTCTGGGGTTGCGGCACTCATCTCGCTTTATTGGCCGAGGGAGCCGGCATACAGCTTTTGGGTCATGTGGCCAGCATGCAGTGGCGTAGCGTGGGGGGTGGGGGGGGCCGGCCGCACGGGGCGCAACATCTGGGGGTTAGGGAAATCCACGGGTTAGGGGGAGCAAATCCACGGGTTAGGGGGCGCAAATCCATGAGTTAGGGGGCGCAAATTACTTGCCTTGCCCCGGGTGCTGATAACCCACGCTACGCCACTGCCAGCATGACTAAGCCGCTTCTGGCGAACCAGAGCAGCGCACGGAAATGCCGTTTACCTTCCCGCTGGAGGTAAACCTATTTATCTACTTGCACTTTTAGGTGCTTTCAAACTTCTAGGTTGGCAGGAGCTGGGACCGAGCAACGGGAGCTCACCCCGTCGAGGGGATTCGAACCACCGACCTTCTGATCGGCAAGTCCTAGGCTCTGTGGTTTAACCCACAGCGCCACCCACGTCCCTTGTCTTCCTGATACTTACTTCTATATTCCCAAGGTGCTTGCGGGGGTGTGGGTAGACCCCCCACAAAAGTAGCCTGGAGGGCTGCTTTTGGTCTCTGGGCCTGGGGTTCTCCACACTTGTTGTAAAGTAACCCAATGTCCTCAAGTCTGCTGGAGCAAATGCTGAAACATTCAGCTACTAGTCCAGTTGAATTCAGGCAATAGAATAGGAGTCACTTCCTTGCCCAAGTTTCCTAAGCTTAATGGTTTCCTTCCAAGACATGGACAATAAAATTTAGTGGCCCATCCTGATTGAGATATGTTGCCTGCAAGGATGAGACCCTTCTTGTGCTTTTTATCTTCAAGAACTTAATGTGCTCAAGCACCATCAGTGTGTTCCCTCCACATTGCAGAATCCATAACTGTGTCTATTAAAACATGCGGACTCTCTCAATATGGTTTGTGGCCTTCACAGAATCATCTGGTTGGTCACTGTGGGAGACAGAATGGTGTAGTGATCAGGTACTTGGGCTGATTCAGAATGACTCTTCTTACCTTTCACCTTTCTGGGTCTTCATTCTACAGTTTCAAATGCCTGTATAGTCTATACCTCCCTCCCTGCCTCCCTCCCTCCCTCCCTCCCTCCCTCCCTCCCCATACTCTAACATTTTAATATTCTATCGTTTTATCTCTCCAACGTTCAGTTCTTTATAACATTTAGTCCTAGCATCTGAACTTTTATTGGTTTTTATCATATTATTTTACTCATTATGTTTTACCTCCATTTTTATGGTACTGCTTTGTTGTTTTTATGTTGTGCTTTTGTACAGTGGTGGAGGAACCCTCTCTGGCACCTGAGGCAGGATACCAAAGGGCGGGGAGAACCAACCGGTGGCACACGCGTGAGCTCCATATGGACTGCCGCTCGTGCGCAATCAATACAGGCATCTGTAAGGGCTGCCGCTTGCACGGCGACCGTACGGGCTGCGCATGTGCGGCATCCCGTATTGGGTGTGCATGTGTGGCATCCTGTATGGAGTGTGCATGTGCGACATCCTGTATGGAGTGTGCATGTGCGGCATCCTGTATGGACTGCGCATGTGCGGCATCCCGTATGGAGTGTGCATGTGCGACATCCCATATGGAGTGTGCATGTGCGGCATCCCGTATGGTCTGCGCATGTGCGGCATCCCATATGGGGTGTGCATGTGCTGCATCCCGTATGGTTTGTGCATGTGCGGCATCCCGTACGGACTGTGCATGTGCGTCATCCCATACGGACTGTGCATGTGTGGCATCCCGTATGGGTTGCGCATGTGCGGCATCCCGTACGGACTGTGCATGTGCGGCATCCCATACGGACTGTGCATGTGCGGCATCCCGTATGGGTTGCGCATGTGCGGCATCCTGTATGGACTGCGCATGTGTGGCATCCTGTATGGACTGTGCATGTGTGACATCCTGTATCGCGTGTGCATGTGTGGCATCCTGTACGGGGTGTGCATGTGCAGCATCCCGTACAGACTGTGCATGTGCGGCATCCCATACGGACTGTGCATGTGCGTCATCCCATACGGACTGTGCATGTGCGGCATCCCGTACGGACTGTGCATGTGCGGCATCCCGTACGGACTGTGCATGTGCGGCATCCTGTATGGACGGCGCATGTGTGGCATCCTGTATGGAGTGCGTATGTGCTGCATCCTGTATGGACTGCGCATGTGCGGCATCCCGTATGGGGTGTGCATGTGTGGCATACCGTATGGAGTGTACATGTGTGGCATCCTGTATGGGGTGTGCATGTGCAGCATCCCGTACAGACTGTGCATGTGCGGCATCCCGTATGGGGTGTGCATGTGCAGCATCCCGTATGGGGTGTGCATGTGTGGCATCCTGTATGGACTGCGCATGTGTGGCATCCTGTATGGAGTGTGTATGTGCTGCATCCTGTATGGACTGCGCATGTGCGGCATCCCGTATGGGGTGTGCATGTGTGGCATACCGTATGGAGTGTACATGTGTGTCATCCTGTATGGAGTGCGCATATGCGGCATCCCGTATTGGGTGTGCATGTGCGGCATCCTGTACGGACTGCGCATGTGCGGCATCCTGTACGGACTGCACATGTGCGTCATCCTGTACGGAGTGTGCATGTGCTGCATCCCGTACGGACTGTGCATGTGCAGCATCCCGTACGGACTGTGCATGTGCGGCATCCCGTATGGGGTGCGCATGTGCTGCATCCTGTATGGACTGCGCATGTGCGGCATCCTGTATGGGGTGTGCATGTGTGGCATACCGTATGGAGTGTGCATGTGCGGCATCCTGTGTGGAGTGTGCATGTGCGGCATCCTGTATGGACTGCGCATGTGCGGCATCCCGTATGGAGTGTGCATGTGCGACATCCCATATGGAGTGTGCATGTGCTGCATCCCATATGGTTTGTGCATATGCGGCATCCCATATGGGGTGTGCATGTGCTGCATTCCTTATGGTTTGTGCATATGCGGCATCCCATATGGGGTGTGCATGTGCTGCATTCCTTATGGTTTGTGCATATGCGGCATCCCATATGGGGTGTGCATGTGCTGCATTCCTTATGGTTTGTGCATGTGCGGCATCCCATACGGACTGCGCATGTGTGGCATCGTGTATGGAGTGTGCATGTGCTGCATCCCGTACGGACTGTGCATGTGTGGCATCGTGTATGGAGTGTGCATGAGCTGCATCCCGAACGGACTGTGCATGTGCAGCATCCCGTACAGACTGTGCATGTGCAGCATCCCGTATGGGGTGTGCATGTGCTGCATCCTGTATGGACTGCGCATGTGTGACATCCTGTATCGCGTGTGCATGTGTGGCATCCTGTATTGAGTGTGCATGTGCGTCATCTGGTATGGAGTGCGCATGTGTGTCATCCTGTATGGAATGCGCATATGCTGCATCCCGTATTGGGTGTGCATGTGTGTCATCCCATACGGAGTGTGCATGTGCGGCATCCCGTACGGACTGTGCATGTGCGGCATCCTGTACGGACTGTGCATGTGCGGCATCCCGTATGGGTTGTGCATGTGCGGCATCCTGTATGGACTGCGCATGTGTGGCATCCTGTATGGAGTGTGTATGTGCTGCATCCTGTATGGACTGCGCATGTGCGGCATCCCGTATGGGGTGTGCATGTGTGGCATACCGTATGGAGTGTACATGTGTGGCATCCTGTATGGGGTGTGCATGTGCAGCATCCCGTACAGACTGTGCATGTGCGGCATCCCGTATGGGGTGTGCATGTGCGGCATCCCGTATGGGGTGTGCATGTGTGGCATCCTGTATGGACTGCACATGTGTTGCATCCTGTATGGAGTGTGCACATGCAGCATCCCGTACAGACTGCGCATGTGTGGCATCCCGTATGGGGTGTGCATTTGCTGCATCCTGTATGGACTGTGCATGTGTGACATCCTGTATCGCGTGTGCATGTGTGGCATCCTGTATTGAGTGCGCATGTGTGTCATCCTGTATGGAGTGCGCATGTGTGTCATCCTGTATGGAGTGCGCATATGCGGCATTCCGTATTGGGTGTGCATGTGCTGCATCCTGTACGGACTGCACATGTGCGGCATCCTGTACGGACTGCACATGTGCGTCATCCTGTACGGAGTGTGCATGTGCTGCATCCCGTACGGACTGTGCATGTGCAGCATCCCGTACGCACTGTGCATGTGCGGCATCCCGTATGGGGTGTGCATGTGCTGCATCCTGTATGGACTGCGCATGTGCGGCATCCCGTATGGGGTGTGCATGTGTGGCATACCGTATGGAGTGTGCATGTGCGGCATCCTGTATGGAGTGCGCATGTGCGGCATCCTGTATGGACTGCGCATGTGCGGCATCCCGTATGGACTGCGCATGTGCGACATCGCATATGGAGTGTGCATGTGCGGCATCCTGTATGGTCTGCGCATGTGCGGCATCCCATATGGGGTGTGCATGTGCTGCATCCCGTATGGTTTGTGCATATGTGGCATCCCATATGGGTTGTGCATGTGCTGCATTCCTTATGGTTTGTGCATGTGCGGCATCCCATACGGACTGCGCATGTGTGGCATCGTGTATGGAGTGTGCATGTGCTGCATCCCGTACGGACTGTGCATGTGCAGCATCCCGTACAGACTGTGCATGTGCGGCATCCCATATGGGGTGTGCATGTGCTGCATCCTGTATGGACTGCGCATGTGTGACATCCTGTATCGCGTGTGCATGTGTGGCATCCTGTATTGAGTGTGCATGTGCGTCATCTGGTATGGAGTGCGCATGTGTGTCATCCTGTATGGAGTGTGCATGTGCGGCATCCCGTATTGGGTGTGCATGTGCGTCATCCCATACGGACTGTGCATGTGCGGCATCCCGTATGGGTTGTGCATGTGCGGCATCCTGTATGGAGTGTGTATGTGCTGCATCCTGTATGGACTGCGCATGTGCGGCATCCCGTATGGGTTGTGCATGTGCGGCATCCTGTATGGACTGCGCATGTGTGGCATCCCGTATGGGGTGTGCATGTGTGCCATCCCGTATGGGGTGTGCATGTGTGCCATCCTGTATGGACTGCACATGTGTTGCATCCTGTATGGAGTGTGCACATGCAGCATCCCGTACAGACTGCGCATGTGTGGCATCCCGTATGGGGTGTGCATGTGCTGCATCCTGTATGGACTGTGCATGTGTGACATCCTGTATCGCGTGTGCATGTGTGGCATCCTGTATTGAGTACGCATGTGTGTCATCCCGTATGGAGTGCGCATGTGTGTCATCCTGTATGGAGTGCGCATATGCGGCATCCCGTATTGGGTGTGCATGTGCTGCATCCTGTACGGACTGCGCATGTGCGGCATCCTGTACGGACTGCACATGTGCGTCATCCTGTACGGAGTGTGCATGTGCAGCATCCCGTATGGGGTGTGCATGTGTGGCATCCTGTATGGACTGTGCATGTGCGGCATCCCGTATGGGGTGTGCATGTGCTGCATCCTGTATGGACTGCGCATGTGCGGCATCCCGTATGGGGTGTGCATGTGTGGTATATCGTATGGAGTGTACATGTGTGGCATCCTGTATGGAGTGTGCATGTGCTGCATCCCGTATGGACTGCGCATGTGCGGCATCCCGTATGGACTGCGCATGTGCGGCATCCCGTATTGGGTGTGCATGTGCGTCATCCTGTATGGAGTGTGCATGTGCGTCATCCCGTATTGGGTGTGCTTGTGCGTCATCCTGTATGGAGTGTGCATGTGCGGCATCCCGTATTGGGTGTGCATGTGTGTCATCCTGTATGGAGTGCGCATGTGCGGCATCCCGTATTGGGTGTGCATGTCCATCATCCTGTATGGAGTGTGCATGTGCAGCATCCCGTATTGGGTGTGCATGTGCGTCATCCTGTATGGAGTGTGCATGTGCGTCATCCCATACGTACTGTGCATGTGCGGCATCCCGTACGGACTGTGCATGTGCGGCATCCCGTATGGACTGCGCATGTGCGGCATCCTGTATGGACTGCGCATGTGTGGCATCCTGTATGGAGTGTGTATGTGCTGCATCCTGTATGGAGTGCACACGCTTGGCAGCCTGTATGGACGCCGCATGAGTGGCGCCCATACTGACTGCGCACGCCCTTGGCTGCTCTACAGCTGTGGAGAGGCAGAGTGGCAACCGGGGTGGCCCGCCCCCTCTGCCCCCCACTTCATACGCCCCTGCTTTTGTATAGCACTTAGAGATATTACAACATTGGTTGGAATTGTCTTTAAATGAATAACTAAATAAATCTCCCAAACATCACTGGGCTATCTCTGTGGTTTTTTCTTAAAGCCCTGCTGCTGCTGCTACTACTACTACTACTACTACTACTACTACTACTACTACTACACACACACAATTTAAATACTATTGTAATCTGAAACAACCTTATTTGGTATTTTGATAACACCAATGAATAAGAAATCCTCTACGATAACAAAAGATTTTAAGCTTAATAGCTTACTTCCAATACTTGTTTGTGTTCTACAGATTGCAAAAGAGCATAGATTTCAAACCAAGATTCACTGAGGAATGTTGCAATTTCATTACAACGCTCAGAAACAACTATTATTCTGTTGCCTTTCATTTCTGCTTATTTCTAGCAGTTAAGCTTATCAGACTTTGCAATGAAAGAGACAATTTGCACACCAGAGGGCTATGATCCCATTTGATTTATTTTCAAAGTAGCAGATTCCAAAATATTTTCCAAGATCGTTTGAGCTTGTGCTTCTGTGAACCTTTTTGGCTTTCTTAGAGAAAGTTGCTAGTCTTGATTGAAAGGGCAGTCAAAATGAGAGAGGGAGTGGAGGAAATGTTAGATCCAATATTGTTGTTTATTTTTTTTGCGGTGGGTGGGGGGGAGAAGACAGAGTGTCCAATATGCACTGCCTAGGGGGGGCACTGATTTGCATCAACCTTTCACATACTAATTAGGAGGTGCACATTTAGGAATAATCACAGCAACTGAAACAGAAATACATAGTGAGGAAGATCAAGACCTGGTGACCTGTTGAATTCCTGCTGAATTCACTGTCCAGGTGCTGACCATTGACGGACAGCTTCAAGTCCCTGATCTCTTTTCATACGCTTGTTTAACTCTGAACATGACTTGGACAGCCCTTCTGCAAGACGACTTCTTTGAACGGACAGCTCTCGGCTGACAGTCTTTCAAACAGAGAACTGTACTCTGTGCAGTAGTACTTATGTCCTCTCTTGGATGGGGCTATGTAGCATGTGGGGGGTGGGAGATGACAGAGAAAGAATACAGTTCCATAATACAACAGGCAGGGTAAAAGCAACATTAGAAAATGGCCCAGGAGTGCTAGCATTGTATTAATACACAATAATATCCCATGCCTGAATGCACTGTAAGTTTATAGTGCAGATACTGTATGCTCCTTTAAGTAATAATGTGTGCTGCTTCTTTCTAATATGCTAGAGCCTCAGTTCTTTAGGAAAGCACCCCCAAGTGCAATGAGGGCAACCTGAGGCATCCATGCTCCCGCACCTCTTTGGTGCAGCTCAATTTAAATGCGCCAATTTCCTAGCTTCTTGTAGCACACAGCAGCTTGCAGCTGGAATAGCTGTGCAAAGGGCTGCTTGCACAGCAAGGGCTTTATTTATTAGTCTGTCATTACAGTTTCTTTCACACTTCTATAACTCTCACAGTGAGAAACGTCCAACAAATTAACAGCCCAGTTCTCAGTGCCATGCTGGTAATTTTGACATGTGCTTCGTTGGTTAGAATATCAATCACCAGCATGCGGTTGGTTCTGCTTGCCAGTTTCCACCATATTTCGCACCGAGCCTGGAAATAAAGGAAGGCAAGCATGTTCTGCTTTGAAGGATGGGGGTATGGTGGTGGTGGTGGTGGTGGGAGGAAACAACAACACACCTGCCTGGGTCTGATTAAATTTTGAGCATGAAATGAAGTTGCTAACAAGGAATATAATATTGTCACTTAACATGCATCTCTGTGTGTGCATATTGTGTGGGAGGTTCAGTACATAAATAGATTCATCTCGCTGCGTTGAGCTGAATGTAGCTAGGTGACAAATTTCAGAAATAACCTTGCATCTAGGATTTGTCTTCTCTTACGACAGGGCTTACCAAACACTCTACTGTAAGGCTGCAATTATTTGGTCCCTGGGAGGCTGTCTGATGGCCTGCAGCAGTGGCAGGGCACCTCTGGCCCAGGGGCCAACCTTGGCCTGCCAGGGGTCTAATTTGACCCACAAGGCCCTTTCCCTCAAACCTTGCCCACCTCTCAATCAGCTAACATCACTCTAATCGGCAGGTGAGCTTAGCTGATGGGCATGGTGTGGGCTTCCACATCGGTTGCACCCGCCTGTTCCCGACAGGGAATTTGGGTGTGCACAATCGAAGCAGCATGATTTAATCACCTGCTTATCAACAGGTTAAATCCAGCTCAGATCCCTGGAGAGAGCAGGATTAAACTCTCTGCTCATCACCTGATAGTGAGTCATCAGGTGATTGAGTGGTACATGGTCCTGCACACCTGTCAAAGGTGGTCGGGGAGGGATATAGCCCACCCGGTCAAGAAGATTCCCCACCCCTGGGCTATAGGCTACATTGGATTTGGTGTTTTTTTCAGACAGAGAACTCCAACCTCAGCAAGGCTGATACTGGGTCACTCCTTCTTCACTGCTGCAGAAACTTTTGTGATGTTGCGGTCCATCTGATGTTGGCTCTCCAGTGTCCATAGAAGGATTGAATCTGAAGGGTCAGGTATCTTTGCTGTCCACCATCACATCCCCAAAGCTAGGATAATTTTAGATGTGCATAGGAAACTGCCTATGGACATCTAGCTCAGTGTTATTTACACTGAATGGCAGCAAAATATCCAGGATTTCAGACGGGAAATCTTTCCCAGCCCTACATGGGATGTTGGGGATGATGGCCTCTGAGCCATTCCATTCTTCCATTCTAGATCAGCTCAGGAGCTGGAGTGGCTCTCTCCCTTGTATTTCTTCCTCTATTTGTGCTTAATGAAAGGGAAATGCTTTTTTATTAAAAAAGCAAAAAACAAAACAAAACAAGAAACAGGAGTGCTCTTCTACACTCATTTCCACACCTTTTCCTTATGATCACAACCTTAGGGAACTTTGTATGTCAACCTGTCCACCCAAAGAGTCTCTGTGTATCTCCCGGGAGAACCACTTGGATTTTCAGAGATGAAAACTAGGGTGTTTTCATATAATCCTTTTTTTTTAACATCAACACACATGCATCCATAATCTGACCACTGAGCTGTAACCTTCTCCAGCTTCTTAGCCAGATCAACTGCTACCTCTGATCTTTTTTCCCTTCTGGATATGCTGGAGATTCAAGTGGAACCTTATGCACACAAAGTGTGTGCTCTGTTGCTGCGCTTGGACTTCCCTAGAGTGGTCCTGCCTCACTCTGCCTGCTGTGCTTATGTACTCTGCAAAAGCCAGTCTTCCACAGATTTAAAAACACCAAGGCTCTTCATTCTTGATATAGTAAGGAAAGAATAATTATCCCAAAATAAATGACCAGCAGCTCAAATATAACCTGGTAGTTGCCGTGTACATGTGAAGTGGTCTGCTGGTCACAGCAAGGTACCTTAGTGTTGGGGCCTCATGTTTGAGAGGGGCCATAGATCAGTCTACTTTTCTTATAGAAGGTCCCCAAATCCTTCCTCAGCAGGTCAAGATGGGGCAAGGAAAGATAACCTGCCTGGAACCCTGGAGAGCTGCTGCCATACAGTGTGGACATTACTGAGCAAGATAGCCCAATGGTCTGACTTAGTAGACAGCAGCCTCCTATGTTTGCAACAGGGGATAAAGACACTGTCTAGAAACTCTAGAGAAGCAGCTTTATACGAGTTGGGGCATTTGCGTGGACAGGCGGAGTCCTCAGATCCCGCGCGGTCCCCCCGTCATGTGGGATAACGACTCAAGACAACGTGCTATGGGATTAAATTGGCCACAACTTTATTAAATTTCAAATGTGGGTAGACCTTGGCTCAGGCATTGGGCGTTCTCCCTCCCCAGTCCCCAGCCGGGGACCTAGGGAGCATCAGGGTTATCCAGTGTGTGTGTGTGGGGGGGATGGGCCGGCTCTGGAGAACATATGTTCAAGCAGAGATAGCCGCCCCCATAACACCGCCGCCGCAGGGGAGAGCAATGACGACCTTTTGGCGTACGGTCAAAGCCTCCCTTCATAAACCCCTTTAACGGGGAACCCTGGTATCGCCGCTGCAAAGAGGAAGATGGACTAAAGGATTCCGCCCAAGGCCTGATACCGCCAAAGTTGTGACGTTTTGCTACGGGAAAGGCAAAACCTGCCAATGCAGGGAAATTCTTTCTGACCCTTTAACAGCGACCTTAACGTAGCAGCACCCGCATACCTGTGAAGAAAAGTTAACCTGCAAAACCTGTGAGGAAAAATTAACCTGCAACATAAGACATTAACTGAGGGTGGGTAGGATGGGAGAAGCTCTGGAGCCAAGTGAGGATTCCCAGGTAAGATCCTCCCTCCTTTGTGTGGGCAGGTAATCCCTCCCCTACCTGGCCTGGTCTCCTTGGCAACTCTTCCCCCAGGTGGGATTGGACAACTGACTGAGGTAGGCGGAGACCTCCAGGTATCCCACCTGAGGGAAGGCAAAACCAAGCCTATGCTGTTGGAGCCGCTCCAGATCTAGGGGCTGCAGGCGTCCACGCAAAGGGCGCCCCCCGTTTTAAGCGGGGAGCGGTCATTGTGGCCCTCCAGTTGTTGTTACGACTCCACCTCCCATCACCCCTGACCAATGCCTATGTAGGCTGGGTCTGATGGAAGCTGGAGTCAAACAACATCTAGAGCACCACAGGATTCACAATCTTTAGGGAAAAGAATGAGAGTGCCCGCAAACTCACACTGACCATTTCACCAGGGCATCCCTACAAGACAAATGTTTGGATAAGTGATAAACGGTGATTTACAGGGGCTAGAAAACAGGAACTGTTGGTCTCTTCCAAAGAGGATCAGTTGGAACACATGCAGGGCCATGAGGTAAGTTGAGGTGTCCACCTCAGGCAGCAGGATACCCAGGGGCAGCAGATCCTCAAGTCAGTCCTTTATTCCCCTGTTGTTCCCAATGCAGATCTTCATTCATCCCTTCTTCCCTGGCAGGGAGGGGACGTGCTGTTTTGCGATCTGCCTCAGGTGGCAAAATGTGTTGGACCAGCCCTGAACACATGCAAAAACCCTGCAGTGTCCACAGAGGACGGGCCTTAATGTGGGTTCTGACCAGGCTTCTTACTGTCTTAGTGTTACCACATAATCTGAATGGTGGTTTGTGTTCTAAAGCCCACCTATCTGTGTTCCTAAGTGCCTACCTGCCATTGCACATTGTTGACAGGGATGACTGGTGCCCATATGGTCTGGTAAAGCAGAAGGCAAGGAGCACAACAGTAGATGGAGTCAGAGCCAATGGCAACCCGATCCAACTGGTCCTGGTTTTGGCCCCATCCTCTTCCCTTCTGAGTTCTACAACCCCAACACCAAGGAGGAAGCTGCCAACAGTACTGGTTGTAAGCAGAGAGGTAGGCAGGTGGTGAGACTGGCTGAGTGCAGAGGTTGGTGGGGCAGTGCCCCATTTGAATTAATGAACCAGTCCACGCTGGTTGTAGGCATACAGGGTGTGGGAGTCAGATGAGCAAGAGATGAGCAAGGGACCTTTCAAAAAAGTGCACTTGTCCTTACTTATCTTCTCCTGAAGAGGATAAGCTGCCAAGGAAATGCAGGGTTCTACAGAAAACAGTTTGAAAACCAGAGGCTTGTATAAACTAGAGGAAACAAAACCCTCTGGTGTGTAAGTCCACCATGTCACATACTCCCAAGAGCTTGGATAAACAAGGAGGCATATAAGTGTTCCCGCCACAAAATCCTTTTGTCTTTTTGCACTTCGGAGGGAATCTTATCTGTTTCTGCCTCTAAAGGCTTTCCAGCAGGAATGTTGAGGAACCTTTTTGTTCCCCACCCCAGGGGCCGCATTCCTTCTGACCAACCTTCTGGGGGCCATATCACAATGGCAGGTGGAGCCAGGGGCAAATGCGGGCACTGCAACAAATGCAAACATTCTTTTCGTTTAGTTCAGTTCATTCGTTTTCTTCAGTACTGCTCACTACTGCCCCTTTCTAGTCTCCACCAAGGCAAGCAAAAGTCATGGCACACACATCCCATCCAGCCCCAAATGCTCAAGGAGCATGTGAAGCAAGGCCAGTGGGGGGCATGGCCTGGGGACAAGGGGTGTGGCCTAGAGTTTATAAGGCCAGCTAGAATGTGGCCTTCAGCCTGAGGTTTCCTACCTCTGGTTTTTGATGTCTCCCAAAAGGGCAGCAACTTTGTGGTGTTCAGCTGGCCAAAAGGGAGGACCATTGTTAGTGGTGAAGAAGAAAGGAAATCTAGCATGGCTAAGTGCTTTGATTCTGCATATAATGTAATTTATGGGTTCTCCTCCTCCTCCTCCTCCTCCTCCTTCTTCATTACTGGCTGGCAGGCCCATCTCCCTGCTTCCCACATTGGGTGCTTGCTTGTAGTTGTGCTTAGCCCATTATGTGCCAGCAGGTTGTTTTTTTCTCCAGGTGAAATTTATGGGAACTGAATTCCGGCATCTCTCATGTGGGCAACATTGAACAAGCATGAGTTCCGGCACCTCTTTTTCTAGAAAAATAGCACTGTGTGCCAGATCCCTGGATTTTGTACAACCTGTGGGCTCTCTGTATACCATAGGTTCTCCTTAACCCTTGCTCTGTTGGGTTTTCCACATCACATCTTACCTGCTGCTAATTCCGCTCACCACCCATTGGTCCCACTGCAAGACTCCTTGCAGGACTATGGGTCAAGGCAAACTTCCCTACAGTCCTTGTAGAAATGACCATACTGCGGGTTAAATATGTTGTAGATACGAGCTGTTTATTTAAGTGGGATAGTTTATGTGACCAAGCCTGGTGACAGGCAGGGGCATTCTGATGTGGGGGGCACCCTGGGTGCCATTCCAAGGGTGTGTGTGACAAAATGCTGCCCCCCATCAGCGGCACCCCCCGTGACATGTGACATGCCCCCAGGATGTGCACCATGCCCCCTGGAACGAGTGCCGGTCCAGGTACTGGAGCAGGTTGCTTCACCTCTGGTGACAGGGGGTCAGCATGATCAGGCATCTGTAGATGGTCTTCACCCTAGAAGTGGTCTGTCTGACAAGAACCCCTTTGGATCTGCTGCAGTGAGGAGATAGATACATTGAGGATGGGGCGCCATAGACGGTGTCATGCCTAAGAAGCCATCTGAAATCTGGAACCAACAGTGTATGGGATTCTATAGGTCTGATTCCAGCTCATCCCAGCCCATAAGCATACCTTCCCCCTGCATCTTGGTTGGAGAACCGCATTGCTAAATTCACAGAAAAGCAGATTTCCAAGGACAGCTGTGTTTTGGTTGGCGTCTTGTTTCAGAAAGTGCAGATTAGGTAAGTGTACCTTCAAATGTGAGCTGAATTCAAATATCTCCCTCATCCCTAATTAGAAGATGCCATGTAAAATTTCCCATAATGCCCCTAATGAAGTAGCAATCTGGAGAATTGTGGGGATTTCTTAAATGGTGGCTCAAAGACCCTGCCACCTAATACAGGAGACAGAGAGTAGGTATCTTTGCTGATGAGCCCTGATGGTTGCCTACAGTTGTCAGGTGATTGTGTGGATGGTTATTTTGTCATTTCAACACAACTAATTCCTTTTGATAAAAACTGTATTTAGTGAACCTGTGAGCAATTGCTGATATGGTTTTATTTTGGAAATTCGAAGTACACCCCCAGGTTTTTCTGTATAGATGAGGCCTAGAACCTTGTTCTTCCTTTCTTTTTTAAGGGTTCTTAAGAATGGTGGATTTGACCAAACTGCGGGAGGCAGTGGAAGACAGAAGTGCCTGGAGTGCTCTGGTCCATGGGGGCCACGAAGAGTCGGACACAAGTAAACAACTAAGCAACAACAACAACAAGAATGGTGGAAACTATTGCAGTTGCTTGGGTGTAAGTTGCTAGGAATATCCATGAAACAGGCTACTGAGCCAAGTGTTTGCTTTAGGCAAAAGTTCAGAATCAGTTTTTTTTAATTTTGTTTTCTTTACAATTTTATTTACAAAATGTATTAAAACTCTTTGTACAATGCCTCATTCAAATGAGGCATAGGAATTTATGCCCACACATGCAGTTTTACACTTTTGACAGCCATGAGTTTCGCTTGGCAGGGTTTTTTTTTTCTTCTTCTGTTCACTGAAGTGCAATTTTAACAACCGAATAAAGAAATAACCTAAAAAAGATTTGTTGTTGTTTTTAAAAACAAAAGGGAAAAAATAAAAATAAAAAATTCTCAACTGGCTACTGCTGAACTTCCCCAGCTTGAAGTTAGTAGCAGGTTTTTTTTAAGCAATTGACATTTTTTAATTATTTAAACATGCATGTTTTTAAAAATAACAACCCTTTTACCAAACCCTTCACTAGTGTGAAGTCTCCACTCTGAAAAATTATTTTCATTTGACAAACATACATTTCTTTTTATACAGCATCTAAGAAAATGTCTATTTTTTTTCCTTTTTTAAAACTTAAATACAACATTTTGCACAGCTTTGCATTTCCTTTTGCTGGAACATTATAGCATTCAGAAATTGAGAATCACAGTTTCATGAAAAAGTACAGCTTCTTTTTGCTTAATACCTCTGTAAAAACATGAGCAGCAGCTTATTCTATGGGAGAATTTTCTCTGATGATTTTTTTTTATGTTACATTTGTGAAAACGTATCCCCCCCAAGTCCTATAGTATATCCCTTGATTTAATGAACTATCAAATATATCATCAGTGACCTTTATATGCCTTGTTCTAATGAGCTATCAAATATATTCAGTGACCTCTTTCAAACATTTTTTCCTTTTTTGATTTTAAAGAAAAAATATATTATTCATAATATTTCTTAAAATTTTGTTTAATATCCAGTATGTTATCAGTGAAATGAAACCCTTGCTGAACTACCAGTTGCACATATTGTCATAATTAGAGGTAATTAGTATGTAGATGACTCCTTTAACTTGTATTTTGTCTATCTGGTAAATGACAATGGGTTTTTTGTGGTTTTTTTTTTTTGTTTAAAGATGCAGCTTATGAACATATGATGCTGCTTCATAATGAGTCAGACCATTGGCCCACCTTGGGAAGGATGTCTACTCTAAGGAGCAAAAACCTCCCCAAGATTCCAGACTCAGAGGTCTTCCTTCACCCTGTTACCTGAGGTCTTTTACATTTAGAGATTCCAGGAATTGGACCTGGTATCTTCTCTAACTCCAGCCACATGCTCTGCCCCTGAGCTCTTCCAATGTTGTCGACTTCTGCTAGACTCTATGGTGGAGCACATCCTACATCTGAAAAAGCTGTAAGGCAATAAATGCAGTCCGTATCTTAAGCTGTATATACTGGAATGCGTTATATCTGTTAGGAAAACTGAAGATGAACCCTAAGTATCTTTCAGAAAGGAAAGAAAAAAAGTAGCCATGAAATTATGATTGGCAGCAGCTGAGAATATAATAACTACCAGCAATAGTAATGCTAGAGCATTTTGTTACGAGTCGGACCAGCTGGTCTCTTTTGAGGTACCATCCTGTGTTATGTTTTTAATTTTAGTTTTTTACAAAGCGAGGCTGATCCATGAAGCATCGTCTGAGCACAGTGCTAGTTTTTTTCTTTTAAAAAAATTATTATCATCATTATCATCATTATTATTATCCTAACTATTACAAAAGGAAAAGGAAAAAGAAAAGAAAAGATGGAGATTCTGAAACTGCGTTATGGGGGACAATTGTATTCTTCAGTCCTCTCACTTATAATCATATGATATTAAATGCTGAATGGAGAAGGGACAACGGTGCCAGCAATAAACATCCAAAAGATATATCGCACAGAAACGTGAAATGTGGCAGGAAATGGAATGGAATGAATTCTTCTCAAAACTAGTGATGCTATTTATTTTTGTTTTAATAATAAAAATAAGAATGCACTTGCAGATGATAGAGGACATGGGTGCATTTCTAGCCTGTCCTCTTGTGTTTTCCTTCTTGAAAACTTTCCTTTGTAAGATACACCAGGTCCTTCCTTGACAAATTGATGCATGAGCCTCCATGATGTTTTATTTCGATTGGTTGACACACCTCCTCCCCCCTCCATATATTTTCATCATTTTTGTTTTGTTTTGTTTGTATGTTACATTCACTTGTTGGAGCAGATATATGCATTTTCTTAAAATGTGAGGCAGGATCTAGAGCGGAAATGGCAAAAGAGGATCCTTACCATCACAAAGGAAGGAACAAAGCAACACATTGTGACAGGAAATCACAGAGTTAGGTTAACAGGCTGCCCTAAGAATATAAGCAGTGGTATTCTGAGGCATAATATTAAGAACAGCTTAATATTTTGATAAAAGGGGGCACTTGAAAACCTTTTGTCTCTTTTCAAAAGAATTAACGTCCATATATACTGTGCAGTGGTATCAAAGAATGGCTTCTGTTGAACTTTTGTTAAAATTATTTTTACAAGAATACTTTTCTCTCTTTCTCTTTCCGTGTATGAGAATATCATCTTCTTATCAATCTGTGTTCTTCTTGTAGTAGTAGTAGTTGTTGTTGTTTTGTTTTGTTTTCAAGCAAAGCAAGACTATTTTTTTGATGGTTTGCATTGTTTTTGAGTCTTAAGAATTTCCTGTAAGGCACTGAAGGAAAAAATAAAATTCCTATGAAGAGTTCATTGCACCATCGTCAATAATGTGTCAGACCCGACATCTGGGAGGGAGTAAAATTGGCTCAGGTGGTCAGGATCACTGAAGTTGCTGGGATCTTGGTAGCTCCTTCCTTTGCATGCCATCATAAGTGCGGGATCTGCAATGAGAATGCAACTATCTCAGCTGTGTCCCATGAGAGGGAGGTTATCACGAAGGCATAGGTGAAAACCAGGGACGAGGGAAGAAATGATCTGAACATTAGTTACTCAAGCATTATACTGAAAAATACATAGCACCACAAAATCCAACTAAACAGAGGACTTGTTCACACATTACACTGAACACAGGTGCAAGCTGTCTCTACACATGAACAAGTGTTTGAGTGAAAGAATGTACACTTGCTGATGAGTACAGCTCAACTCTTGAACACACAGGGACACAGACTGTACACTTGCTGAATGCTACATGTGAATAACTGTAAAGGTAGTCAAGTTACCACAGGCTTCACTTGAGTCAACAGTGTGATGCAGCAGCCAAAAAAACCTAATGCTATTCTAGGCTGCAGCAAAAGTACAGTGTCCAGATGAAGGGAAGTAATAGTACCATTCTATTCTGCCTTGGTCAGACCACACGTGGAATACTGTGTCCAATTCTGGGCACCACAATTTAAGAAGGATGTTGACAAGCAGGAATGTGTGCAGAGGAGGGCAGCCAAGATGATCAAGGGTCTGGAAACTAAGCCTTACGAGGAGCGCTTGAAGGAGCTGACTATGTTTAGCATGGAAAATAGGAGACTGAGAGGAGAGATGATAGCCATCTTCAAATATCTAAAAGGCTGTTACATGGGAGATGGAGCAAGCTTGTTTTCTCCTGTTCTGGAGCCTTGGTCCTGAACCAATGGCTTTAATCAACAAATAGGGAAATTCCAACTCATTATCAGGAAGAACTTTGACAGTAAGAACTGCTCAATAGTGGAACAGACCCCCTGGGGTGGACTCTCCTTCTTTGGAGGTTTTTAAGCAAAGGTTAGATAGCCATCTGATCATGAGTTGCATGATCAAGTTGAAATTCCTGCATTGCACAGGGTTGGACTACATGATCCTCAGGATCCCTTCCAACTGTACAATTCTATGATTCTAAGTGTGTATACAGGTACACAAATAATGAACTCATGGAATGTAGCATGTGAATCCCATATATGTAGCTGTCTTCAAGGTTTGCAGATGAGTTTGCAAAGTGGATTTAAGGAACATAGGAAGCTGCCTGACTCTGAATCAGGCCATTAATCCATCTATATTTGTATTGCTTATACTAATAGGCAATAGCTCTCCAGGGTTTCAAACAAGGGCCTCTCCCAGTTCTATCTGAAGATGCCAGAGTGACCTTGGGACTTTCTGCATGCAAAACAGATGTCCTACTACTGAGCATAACTCATAGCCTATTACTCTCATGGCCGACTCTGGGGTTCCGGTGCTCATCTCGCTTTATTGGCCGAGGGAGCCAGCGTACAGCTTCTGGGTCATGTGGTCAGCATGACTAAGCCACTTCTGGCAAACCAGAGCAGCGCATAGAAACGCCTTTTACCTTCCCGCTGGAGCGGTACCTATTTATCTACTTGCACTTTGATGTGCTTTCGAACTGCTAGGTTGGCATGAGCAAGAACCGAGCAACGGGAGCTCACCCCGTCACAGGGATTCGAACCACCAACCTTCTGATTGGCGAGTCCTAGGCTCTGTGGTTTAACCCACAGCACCACCCGCTTTACTGATATGCTAATTAACCTTTCTTTGAAATTATCAAGGCTGTATCTACTTATTTGGAGTAATAACCTCAGCTCCAAGTAGAATTGCCTTACTGAATTAAGAATTAATGTTATGACCTTTGCCTTCCCGGATGGCCGTTGTGAGAAATTACTTTTGGAACAGCTACAGAGGATGTTGTCATTATATTACCTTGTATATAAATATCTCTGTGGGGAGGGGTGGGGGTGGGGGGATGGGACTGAGTTTAGCCATGGAGGAATTTATGTTACATCAAGTGAGCCTGTTTGCTTTCTGCTATCAGACAAGGAAAATTATATCACCTTGCATTCTTCCTTGCTTGCACTGGCAGAAAATAGAGAGACGAATTTGTAGCTGAATTCTGAATGCCATTTTATCTATGCTATGACTTATAGCTAGAGAAATGATGATTGCTAATGCTATAGCACATTACTGTGACCTTTCAAATGCAGTAGAGATAGGAGTTAGGGCTTATCCACTTCTTGCCCCACTCATTCCAGGCAATGGTCCACAAATGGTTTTCTGCAGATTGTTGTTTGCTCTGATTCAGCTTTTGAAAGTGTGTTTTTACAGGGAGCAAAGCTCTGGAGCCAAAAAGAAAGAAAGAAACAAGGGTGCTCGAATACAGAGCTTTAAAGTGTTGGACTGTGCCAGGAGACCATGAAGGAAGGGTTAGTGTGGGTAAGCCCTTAATCATTGTTAGAAAGCAATAAATGGGAATTCTGCCCTTGTCTTCACCAGGAGATTCCCTACTCCTACTCCCATGTACATACACACCTGTCATTCACCCTTGCTGCTTATACAAATCACATAATTGTAGAAAATCAGTGTGTTCCCCCCCCACCCCCACCCCACCCCCACAGCTTTGGCAGCAGGGGAGACACCTCAAGAATGCACTTACCTGAAGTCACCACAGTTCCCTTTAATAAATGAAAGGGGAAAAGATCATAAGAAAGTCAGGAAAGAATAATCAATGATGTCCATCTCTATGTGTAAGGCTGGAGGGCATGATGATATCCTGGCAAGACCAGTGCCAAAGTTCCAGTGAGGATAAATGAGGCGGCTGCTTCAGGAGGCAAATTTAAGGGCCCCTCTTAAGGGCAAACAAATTCAATTTATTGTTTATTATGATTTTTTAATGACACGTGATCTTGTTTTATATTTGTGTGTGTTTCATATTTGTGTGTGTGTGTGATTTGTAAAATTAATTTTTGGTGCACTAAGGTGATTGTTGGAGGCTGCAATGTTAATGCATCCAGTCACGGCAGCTAATAAATATGGGATATTTTTCCATTGAGTATGCACTGGTGTGTGTGCTGTTTTTATTTAGATTATTTCTCTCAAGTGGTGGCAAGTCTTGGGTGAGCCCTAGAAGCTGCCATTCAAAGTGTCCTGGCATCATAGTGAAAATCCAGGATGGCAAATGGTGTAAGAATTAATCCAATAATTGTTTGGGAATTAAAGGTGGGGAAGCTGCCTTATACGGAGTCGGAATGTTGACCAATCTCACTTGGTATGTCTCTCAGTGGCCTCTTAGGATTTCAGACATGGTTCTTTCCCAGCCAGAGGGCCCGAGACAAACCTAGGACTTCCTGCATGTGAATCAGGTGCTCTGCCAATCAACTACTACTGCCGTTCCCATGGCATTGCTAGAACACACGTTGGAAAGGCATCAACTGTGTTGTGTCCCATTTCTGATGTGCATAATCCTGAGATGTTACTCCACGTTGGGGAACACAACACCAACAACACATCACCACAGGGAACACCAAAAACATAAACCAGTTGATTTGCTTACTGGACCTTTAGCCGTACCACTAGATCTTAACACTTTCTGTTCCATACACGTTGTAGCCTTCTCTGTACGTAGCATAATTCTGGGTATTGGGTGCAGGAGCAGGCTTAAAGTTTTGTGTGTTCTTTGTAAGTTTCATTCGTTTGGACTCGGCCCGTGACTTGTAACAGAACTCTATCAAGGCCACCGTCATGGCAAGGCCGAGACCTCCGACAAGAATATAGAAAACCCCAGCAACATTGCTCAGGCTCAGAGCGCTTGTCTTGTCCTAAGAAAAATGAACCAGTTGGTTAGTTTTGCAGCAGGAAGGAAAGAGACAGAAGGACAACATCTTTCTAGAGGTGTCTAGCTTTGAAGGCCTAAATGTGTATTTAGACAACTCACTCTCTCACTATTTTGCAGCTTAGAACTCTTTGTACCCAAATCTTTACATCAATTTCAGAGGTAACCAGCTGAACCAAAACACTCTTGCCAGATTCATCTCACAAATAATGTCCCATGACATGAAAGGGCTTAAGGCAGGAACACCCAGGAAATAATGTTTTATCTCCCCCTACTTGATACTAACTATACAGTATCTGGTAACAATATGGATAGTTCCCTAACCAGTGGTATTCACTTTGTAGCTGACTACACACAGCTTCATGGTGAATATCACTGTGCTAACCTGACCCTTTCTATTGATCTTTTAAACATTTCCCCCTCTGGAGCGGGGCAGAACATAGCACGGTGAATTCAGAAAAAAACTGCTTTTTCATTTAAAAAAAAGTTAAAGGAAGGCCTTTAATTCTGTTGATATTGGAGAATGTAGAGGAAAAGAATCACTTTTTTTGCTGTTTCAATATCTGGTAGCAACAGTTGCTATGTTTGATGAAGCTGGTCAGTTACTTTCAGGCTGAGCTAAATAACCCTACGCTCTCACTTGAGTTTCTGGGATTGAACAAACAAACAAAACTCCCAGCTTAAAATATTAATCAATCTATACTGTCTAAGGTGCACCATCAAGGCAATGGGGGAAGCCTTTTGTTTGAAAAAATAATATTAATGATTTCTCTGTCTGTTTTGAGACACCATCATAACCATTTTGCTGCTGAATTGGATTACCTGCTACATGGTTTCTCAATTGTTTGAATACTTATGGTTTGAGCTGTGACACAAAGAAAATCAGAAGGCTTGTCAACATGAGAAGGCTGTGCAGGTGTGCATTGGAATATGAATTCAAACAGATTGAGTCAAACTGGTTAAAGTCTCAGTGTGGACAGACTGCTTTTGGGCTTGCGAGACTGGGTTCCCCTCCCAGCCAAGACTCACATTGCAACCAGTGACTAAGCTATCAGCAGCTGTTAACGTTGCAGGACTAAATGAGCCTCCACGGTTATGAGAATTGCAAAATGTAACTCAGCAAGCAGAAAGTGGCAACAAGCCATTCTAATTAACAAAAAAGCAGTCCACACACAGGGGCTTGCTCCAGTCTGACAGCTAATTTCATCTAAAACCAACACAGCTCTCTCATGTAGGCAAGGCCTGAGTAATTGATGTCAATCTGGATTCCAGACCAATTTACGGCAGAAATTTGAAACGGACTCTTTAAAAAGTTGCAGGTTAAGCCTCAGCTTACCAAAAATCTTTAAGCAGTTGCAAAATGTCTTTTGAATTTGGACCCCCCCCCAATGTCCCAAAACCAAACAATGAAAACCACATCCCAAAATAGATCAGTTCCTTCCAGCCAGGGGAAAACAAACACATTTTAGAAGACTGGGCTTGGCTGTCTTAATAAATTTTGAATCCTTTCTGATTTTTTGGTTTTAGGTTTGAGTTACAAAGAGGCTGATCCTGCAATGGTGCATTCAAACATCCATCGGCCCAAAGTTCACCTTAACAAGAAGCCATCTCCAAGCCCTGCTGGAATCAATACTCATGAGTTGACTTCAGCAGGACCAGAAAATGGAGCCCTCTAAAAAAACTTCTAGTAATTCTTATTATGGTCATTATAACAGTAATTTTTCAAAGGCACAAACGAAAGGCAGGTGTTCAATTCTCATCTGTTTGCAATGGGAACTGGACACCAGGCTGTTGTTTGGTGCCTTAGAAATGCATCCAAATCAGTATTTAATACTGGTTGGGTATTGCAGTTCTTTTTTCCTTTTGAAATTGTTCCATTATATATACATCTCCATGTTTCATCACAGCAGGTAAGCATAATGTTTTCTCCCAAATCAAGAAGGAAAAGCGTTTATGGATGGAAACCCCCTGGGTCACTTCTACATCTGGAGTATCCATTTCAAACTTATGGAAGTTCCACTGGAGAAGTCCCCACTGGGATGGTCCACACCCACCGCCCCAGCAACATAATTTGTGTGTGAAGCTTGTGACAAGCTGAAAGCCATACCATAAAAGGGAAATCAAAGTACGCAGTGGCAAAAGTTTCTGGTATGGAATGTAAGTAATACAGTAGCAAAATGGTTTGATGAATAATCATAAAAAAAAAATTGAATGGCTAAGATTTATGGAATGAACCAGCAATAAAATAGTGCGCTATTATATATATATTTAAAAAATAAACCCCTCCAGACTTTCTTTCTTTTTTAAAAAAAGGATATGTCATGCTCATTAATGTGAAGTCCTCTGAAAAATATCCATCCTTAACATTCATGCATTTGTTGTTCAAAAAATATCATTGTGCATGGAAAGGAGTTACGGAATTTCATAATAAAATCAATGAGCTTTGAAAATTTATGGAAAATAAAGGCAAACTGGAGGCTAAAAAAATCATACATGGACTCAAACGGAACTTCTGTAGGTATATATTAAAGTAGAGATACCAGTTTGAGATTTTTTTTTTTTGAGGGAGGGGTCAACCTGAGTATATATATAAAAAAATGTACTTACAACTAGCGCCTTTGATACTGCAAAAGAAAAAGGCTGTCATTTTTACTGAGTTTTTTTTTAAAAAAATGGAGTTCTCTTAAAAATAAAAAATAAATAAAAATCCCTGCCCTTTTTTTCCTTTTTTGACGGGGATGGGGTGTGTTTCCCTCAATGCTTTAGAATGTAAATAGTTAACTTTGGAGAATAACTTTGGTATAAAATAAAACAGCGGGTCAAAAATATATATATATATAAATATATATGTGATTGCTAATCAGTACAAAAAGACCTTCAGCGACTGACCTTACTTCCCGAGTCCTTGGCGCCACATTCACCCTTATCGTACCACCATTTGTTTTTCAGCTTGTCTAAGATGCCTTGTTCACTGAGTTTCAATACTGCAAGGTTTACAGGAGTTCTTCACGTGGGAAATAACATAAATAACATTATATTATGTTATTTTATGTTATTCAAGCTTTAAACTACTTTAAAACTATACAAAGCGATAAAGCAGGGTTCCTGGCCACAAATGTCAAAAGAAATTATCTTGTACTGCAGGCAAACTGGAATCGTAAACCCCTTAAAAGTTAAAATTCTAGAGCATCGCTAGATCACCAGGTCCTGCCCATATCGCTTTGAGTAATCGGCACACACTGTTAAATAAACTCCATGGAAACAAAGTGGTTCAATTCTCCCCAGTTTTTTCCACCCCTTTTTTTCTTTCTTTTTCTTTTTCTTTTTTTCCGGTGAGTACCTTTAGTCAGCTTGCAGTAGCTTTGCAATAGATTTAAGGTGGAGGAGAAAGATTGCACTCAAAGGTTGCTTATTGAACTAACAGAAAGAACGCCTCTTTGTTTCAGCCAGTGCAGATGAATGTTTTTCTGCTCATCTACTCCCATTCCACTTCACCTTTGCACCTATGCACCTATGAATAAGATTGGGTTATCCAGTATATTTGCAGAGAATTTCTAGCAATGCAGTTGTGATACACAGGTAATCCCTTTGTGCTGTGGTGTGTCAAAAGAGATCACAATGCAGTTTTCTGCACTGTTGCATGTAGAAATTATCTACAGTCACTTTTATCTCTGATCTGGTGCCACAGGAAAGCTCTATAGATATATAAAATGGCTTTCCTTCTTACGACTAGCATAAATAGGACCTCATGTGGGCTTGGCGAGATCACACCTGGAGCACTGTGTCCAGTTCTGGGTGCCACAATTTAAGAAGGATATTGACAAGCTGGAACGTGTGCAGAGAAAGGCGATCAAGATGATTAGGGGTGTGGGAATGAAGCCTTATGAGGAATGGTTGAAGGAGCTGCATATGTGTAGCCTGGAAAAGAGGAGACTGAGAGGCATAGCTGTCAACTTTTCCCTCTTCTTGTGAGGACTCCTATTTGGAATAAGGGACTTTCCCTTAAAAAAACAGGAAAAGTTGACAGCTATGCTGAGAGGAGATATGATAGCCATCTTCAAGTATCTACTGGCCACATGATACGTGCACTTTGAAAATACTTCAGCTTGTTTCCCTTGTCTTATATTCAAAAGAAGGAAAGAAACAAAAGAAAAAAAGGAGAGAAATTCAAACAAGCTAGAAAGTCCCAAGCTATTTATGAGACGTTGACCCAATACATACCTTACTAAGGAAGTATGAGTTTCCCTAAATTCTGGACACAAACCTCTCTCTGGCAAAGTCTGTAAAAAGGGAGCCATGATGTGGGACAGCTGAATGATGAGACAGTTTCTTGTTGCAGTTATGGGAACAGTGTGGGACCACACATTCGAGAAATAATGGATGGATTGGATTACACGTGCTCTGTAGTCTTATGATCAACCACAACAAAAGCAGGATATAAATCCTAGAGTTGCTTCCAACTAAGTTCTACTCAGAGTAGACCCCCTATCTACTCTTAAATTAAGTATTGTCCATTAATTTCAAAGAATCTACTCAGAATAGGACGAGGATGCAGCCTCTAACAGACTGAGCTACAGTAGGATCGCCACAACTTTGAGAGGTGGGTATGCATTGGTTATGCCTAATCTTGGTTGGAAGGGAGGTTGTAGAATCTGCCTGCCCCTCCATGGCTAAGGGTATCCTGTTAAAAGGATCTGCGAGGAGTGGCTCCTGTCCAATGCCCAGATGGGGACTAGGGCCATACTCCTCCTCCAATAGTGACTGCTTGGGGGACGCCCTGATTTGACGTAGGTCATAGAGCGATCCCCCCCTCCACTCACCAGCTTCACCTTTAGAAACACTCCCAGTGGACAAGCAGGAGTGACACGAGCCATTGTTTACCACAATGTCTTTGGTCAAACCTCACATCTGTAACCAATAAAGTCTCATTTGATCCCCAAAACCAATATGCCATGTGTTGTCTAGTTATTCGCACTTTAGGAAACAGGGTGGTCATGGGGCCTTGATATGCAGCCAGATGAAAGCAGACTCCCACAAAATCTCATAACCACAACAACTAGCCTAGTGAGTTGTTAGGCAACAAGCCTAGCAGCTCACTTTTCCAAAGCATGTTGCAGAGTTGCAGGAGCAGGAGTCCTGATCTGGACTGGGGTGCTGATGTAGATAGTTGGCTTTAACACTTTGCCCCACTTCAGTCCCAATTCCTGCTGTTTGCATTGGTTGTGTGTGTGTGTGTGTGTGTGTGTGTGTGTGTGGAATCTCCCATTCTCTCCAATCAGGATTTCTAAGGTTGAAATGTATTTTTAGGGTCCATCTTATTTTTGAAATGTTAAGTTGTTGGAAACTGTTTTTAATATAATATAGCATTGTGTTTTAAAATCAATATTGTATTTTAATTGTTATAAACTGCCCTAATCTTCTTTTAAAGCCATCCAGGTTGGTGGCCACCACTGCCTTTTACAGACGTTAATTTGCTACAGCACAGCAAGGACAATTTCACCTTCCTGACCAAAGTCTATTTTTAAGGGGCAAACTACAGGTGTTGTTAATTTTGTGTAAAGAAAGGAAGTATACCCATTCTACTACCCTCCACCCCAAAGGGCAAGTTTAGAGCAACAGTTATTTCAAAAAGCTCAATGAGCTACTGGGTGTGATCCCATGGTCAGAAATATCAAAGAGAGGGGAATCTAAGAAGGATGGGAGTTTCTAAAAGGAGAAATATTGAAAGCCCAAAAGCAGGCAATACCAACAAGAAATAAAAGTGGGAAGCATCTAAGGAAACCGGTGTGGCTGCATAAGGAGCTTACAGATGAGGTGAGAATTGAGAAGAGAATTCTTGGAGAACAGTTAGGTCCCTACAGACTGGAGGCAGGCAAATATTGTCCCCATCTTCAAAAAGGGGGAAAGGGTTAACTACTGACTGGTGAGTTTGACAGCAATACCAGGGAAGGTCCTAGAACAGATTATTCAACAGTCAGTTTGAGAGCATTTAGAAATGGAAATTGTGATTACTAAGACCCAGCATGGGTTTCTCAAAAATAAGTCATGCCAGACCAATCAGATTTCTTTTTTTGGATGGAATTACAAACTAGGTGAATAAGTGAACTGCTGTGGATATAGTTTATCTTGGTTTCAGTAAGACCTTTGATTTGGATTTGTGGCTAGTTGACTGCCTGAACCCAAAGAGTACTCATTAATGGTCCCTCATCCTGGAAAAAATTGATAAACAAGATGCTGTAGGGTTCTGTCCTGGGGCCGTTGTTGTTCACCGTCTTTATAAATAACTTGGATGAAGGAACTGAGAGAATGCTCTTCAAATTTGCAGATGACAACAAACTAGGATGGGTAGCTAATGCCACAGAAGACAGAATCAGAATTCATAATGACTTTAACAGATTGCAGAACTGGGTGAACTGAACTTCACTGGGTGAAAATGAATTTCAATAGGTATAAATGTAAGGCTCTGCATTTAGGTAGGAAGAACCAGATGCATAAAAATAGGATGGGGGACACCTGGCTTACTGGCAGTAAATGTGAAAAATATCTAGGGGTCTTGGTGGACCACAAGGTTAATGTGAGTCAACAGTGTCATGCAGCAGCAAAAAAGGATAATACAGGCTGCATCAACAGAATTATTGTGTCCAAATCAAGGGAAGTAATTGTACCACTCTATTCTGCCTTGGTCAGACCACACCTGGAATACTGTGTCCAATTCTGGGCACCACAGTTTAAGAAGGATATTGACAAGCTGGAATGTATGCAGAGGAGGGTGACCAAGATGGTCAATGGTCTGGAAACTGAGCCTTACTAGGAGTGCTTGAAGGAGCTGGGTACGTTTAGCCTGGAAAAGAGGAGACCGAGAAGAGATATGATAAAGGTAAAGGGACCCCTGACCATTAGGTCCAGTCGTGACTGACTCTGAGGTTGCGGCGCTCATCTCGCTTTATTGGCCGAGAGAGACGGCGTACAACTTCCGGGTCGTGTGGCCAGCATGACTAAGCCACTTCTGGTGAACCAGAGCAGCACACAGAGGGTAGGACTGGAGGGTAGGACTCAAACCAATGGCTTCAAGTTACAAGAAAGGAGATCCCAACTAAACATTCAGAAAAAACTTTCTGACAGTAAGAGCTGTTCTGCAGTGGAATGGTCTCCCTTGGGAGGTGGTGGACTCTCCTTCAATGGAGGTTTTTAAGCAGATGATGGATGGCCACCTGTCATGGATGCTTTAGTTGAGAGTCCTGTATTGCAGGGGTTGGACTAGATGACCCTTTGGGTCCCTTCTATGATTCTATGACTGGATGGTGGTGGCTGTGAGGATTGAATTATTCTCACTCCATGGTCCTGATGAACACACACACTCCACCACCAACACTGTCATTAGGCTGAGGACGGACAATTCTATTGGACAGGAGTATGAGAGGTGCAAACAGACCTCTTATTCTCCACAATGCTCCAACGTGCTGTCTGTACATGCAAAGGATGGGGAAATGGCACCACAGGATCTTTGGACAAATTCTAAACATTATACCAGCAAACTTGCGTTTTCAACATGTCTGCCAGTCAATGTGAATGCAGAGGCTGTAAGTGTTTACTGGAGAGACTATCAGCAGGAGATGAGGGGGGTTCTTGAATCTTCCCACATTTGTCCATTTGCTCATACAAGGGCATTCAGCCTGACAGATTTCTATCACTCTGAGATCCATTTCTGTGTACATCTGAGGGGAAAACAATTTCAAAACATTCAAGGGAGCGTTTGTAGGTGAGAACTGGTGGGTTTGGAAAGAGTTAACCACTAGGTGTTGCATCCAAAGTTAGTCATACTCAAGAGTATACCCACGGAAGTTATTGGACAGGCTTAGCTTAGGTCTATTAAGTCCAACTCATCTGCCACAAGCAGAACTTAACATTGTGTACACACCATACATTCAAAGCAACCCCCCAAAAAGAATATTGAGAACTGTAATTTACTCTCACAGGATTCTTTGGGAAGAATCTTTAAGGAACTACACTTCCCAGGATCCTTTGCAGGGCAGCTTTAAATTTAAATTTATTGAGTTCTTGCAGCCAACCCAAACTGGATGAGAAACTTCATTCCCAAACGCAACTAATTGTTGGTAACTCTGATTGGCTCTGCCCCGAGATCTTCTGCAAATTTTCTGTCTCCAAGGGATGCTGATAGGATACCAGGTCATGAGGGGGAGTTCGGGGGAGGGGCCGGCAGAGGTTTTAGTAGCAGCTTTTGACTCTGCCGACAGAGGCGCCTTCACAGAGGAGTGAGAGAAGTCGGGAGAAAGTTTGAGGCGCGAGACAGGTGTTGTAGCTGCAGCTGCAGCGCCCGCGCCCCTCTCGGCACTGTCCCATCTCCTAGCCGCGACTGGTCTTCGCTGCTATCCGGGTGCCTCTGGAATAAGAGAAGCAGGCAAGTCACCCCTCCTGCTTCCTCTCGTTTTCCTGCTGCCACTTGACAAGTCTCTCCATTTGCTTGTGGGTCCGACGCAGCCATGTCCCCCCCGTTCTTCGCTGCCGCCACCGTCAAACGCCTGCTGGCCTGGAAGATGTTTACTTTCAATGAGCAGGAAGGCAAGGTGTACGAGAATGCTGTCAAGACCTTGGTGAGGAAGACCCACGCCAGTAAGCAGCTGGGGGAGCTGGAGAAGGCTATCAGCACTCAGAATCCTGGTACCAAGTGCATCACCATCACCAGACCTCTGTTTGAACAGATGTATGCGTCCTGTGGAAATAACTTCCCGCACACTCTCTTCTGCCGGCTGTGGCGATGGCCAGAGGTGCAAAGCCACCATGATTTGCGTAGCATGGAGACATGTGCAAATGCCTATAAAAAACTAAAGTCTAAAGTCTGTGTGAATCCGTATCACTTTGAGAAAGTGGAAAAGCCAGGGTGTGCCAGTGAGCCAGTATTCACATTGCTCCAGAGCTCCAGTGCTCCAGTGGGCCCGCCAATAGAGCCAGAAGCTCCAGCTTCATATCCTCCATTGGAGGATCACAGCTACCATGCTCCAGGAAACTCTAACCTCCAGGCAAGCTTTGTCCCTGGAAGCAGCACCTCTGGCCCTGGAAGCAGCACCTCTGGCCCTGGAAGCAGCACCTCTGGCCTTGAAAGCAGCACCTCTGGCCCTGGAAGCAGCACCTTTCTCCCTGAAGGCAGCACCTCTGTCCCTGGAAGCAGCACGCTTGTCCCTGAAAGCGGCACCTTTCTCCCTGGAAGCAGCACCTCTGGCCCTGAAAGCAGCACCTCTGGCCCTGGAAGCAGCACCTTTCTCCCTGAAGGCAGCACCTCTGTCCCTGGAAGCAGCACGCTTGTCCCTGAAAGCGGCACCTTTCTCCCTGGAAGCAGCACCTCTGGCCCTGAAAGCAGCACCTCTGGCCCTGGAAGCAACACCTCTGTCCCTGAAAGCAGCACCTCTGGCCCTGGAAGTAACACCTCTGTCGCTGAAAGTAGCAACTTTTTTCCTGATATCAGCCTCATTTTCCCTGAATTCAATACCTTTTTCCCTGAAAGCAGCACCTTTGTCCCTGAAAGCAGCACCTCTGGGCCTGGAAGCAACACCTCTGGCCCTGAAAACAGCTCCGCTGTCCCTGAAAACAGCTCCGCTGTCCCTGAAAGCAACAACTTTTTTCCTGATATCAGCCTCATTTTCCCTGAATTCAGCACCTTTTCCCCTGAAAGCAGCACCTCTGGTCCTGGAAGCAACACCTCTGGCCCTGGAAGCAGCACCTCTGGCCCTGAAAGCAGCTCCGCTGTCCCTGAAAGCAACAACTTTTTTCCTGATATCAGCCTCATTTTCCCTGAATTCAGCACCTTTTCCCCTGAAAGCAGCACCTCTGGTCCTGGAAGCAACACCTCTGGCCCTGAAAGCAGCACCTCTGGCCCTGGAAGGAACACCTCTGGCCCTGAAAGCAGCACCTCTGGCCCTGAAAGCAGCAACTTTTCCCCTGATATCAGCCTCATTTTCCCTGATTTCAGCACGCTTGTCCCTGAAAGCAGCCCCTCTGGCCCTGGAAGCAGCACCTCTGGCCCTGGAAGCAACACCTCTGTCCCTGGAAGCAACACCTCTGTCCCTGAAAGCAGCACCTCTGTCCCTGAAAGCAACACCTCTGGCCCTGGAAGCAGCACCTCTGGCCCTGAAAGCAGCACCTCTGGCCCTGAAAGCAGCAACTTTTTCCCTGATATCAGCCTCATTTTCCCTGAATTCAGCACCTTTTCCCCTGGAAGCAGCACGTTTTTCCTTGAAAGCAGCACGTTTCCCCCTGAAAGCAGCACCTTTCCCCCTGAAAGTAGCACCTTTGTCCCTGGAAGAAGCACCCATGTCCCTGGAAGCAGCACCTCTGTCCCTGGAAGAAGCACCCATGTCCCTGGAATCAGCATGTCTGTCCCTGGTAGCAGCACCCATGTCCCTGGAAGCAGCACCTTTTTCCCTATCCCTGGAAGCAGCACCTTTGTCCCTGTCCCTGGAAGCAGCATGTCTGTCCTTGGAAGCAGCACCCATGTCCCTGGAAGAAGCACCTTTTACCCTGAAAGCAGCAGCTTTGTCCCTGTCCCTGGAAGCAGCACCTTTGTCCCTATCCCTGGAAGCAGCACCTTTGTCCCTGTCCCTGGAAGCAGCACCTCTGTCCCTGGAAGAAGCAGCACCTTTGTCCCTGTCCCTGGAAGCAGCACCTTTGTCCCTGTCCCTGGAAGCAGCACCTCTGTCCCTGGAAGAAGCAGCACCTTTGTCCCTGTCCCTGGAAGCAGCACCTCTGTCCCTGGAAGAAGCAGCACCTTTGTCCCTGTCCCTGGAAGCAGCACCTCTGTCCCTGGAAGAAGCAGCACCTTTGTCCCTGTCCCTGGAAGCAGCACCTCTGTCCCTGGAAGAAGCAGCACCTTTGTCCCTGTCCCTGGAAGCAGCACCTCTGTCCCTGGAAGAAGCAGCACCTTTGTCCCTGTCCCTGGAAGCAGCACCTCTGTCCCTGGAAGAAGCAGCACCTTTGTCCCTGTCCCTGGAAGCAGCACCTCTGTCCCTGGAAGAAGCAGCACCTTTGTCCTTGCTGGAAGCAGCACCTCTGACCCTGGAAGCAGCACCTCTGTCCCTGGAAGTAGCACCTCTGATCCTGGAAGCAGCACCTCTGACCCCCAAAAGAGAACCTCTGCCCCTAAAATGAGAACCTCTGTCCCTAAAAAGTGCACCTCTAAAAGCAGCACCTCTGTCCGTAAAAGCAGCACCTCTGTAGAAACACCATCCACTGTGCTTCAGTGTCATCCTGAGAGTACAGCAGCCAGCACAAGTAGTAGTAGTCAGCAGGAAAAACCTGAAGCTCCGGTGATCCCTGGACCCAGTAATGTGAACATCAAGCCCGTCCCGTACTCTGAACCAGCCTTTTGGTGTTCCATCACCTACTACGAGCTCGGCCAACGGGTTGGGGATAGCTTCCATGCTTACCAGCACTCTGTGATTGTAGATGGCGGTACCGACCCTATCAATTCTGAACGTTTCTGCTTAGGCCAGCAGACCAATATCCACCGTGATTCTGAGGTGGAGCAAGCCAGAATGTACATCAGGGAAGGAGTGAGACTCTGCTATGAAGACGGGGACGTGTCTCTGGAGTGCCTTAGCAAGACTCCCGTTTTTGTCCAGTCTCTCATGTGTAACCAGCGCTATGGAGTGCTTCCGAACACTGTTATCAAGATTCCAAAAGAATGCAACTTGAAAATTTTCCGTAAGGATGTATTTAGTGAAAGTTTGTCCAAGGCTGCAACCCGGGGCTTTGAAGCGGTCTACCAGCTGATGAAGATGTGCATCATCCGAATGAGCTTCGTCAAGCCCTGGGGACTTGAACACAAGCGGCAGACGCTCGCGAGTGTTCCCTGCTGGATTGAGATCCATCTGAATGGCCCCTTGCAGTGGTTGGACAAGGTCTTGAAACAGCTTGGTTCTCCATCCACCTGATGTTCCAGCAAGTATTAAAGAAGTTAGAAGCAGAAGCCAAGACCAGGAAATGGAATTCGTTTCACTCCTGGCAGAGAGAAACCTAAGTTATAATCAGTATCATTAGGCTCATTTCTATCTTGCTTTTTTGGTTGTTTTTTTCTGGACCGAAATAGAAGTAATAGATTTAAAACAGTAGATATATTTACATTTCAAATAGATTTTTTTATATATTTAATATGTCTAGCTCAGTACTAAGCACTTGGCCACAGGCAGATGTCCTTTGCATCTGCTGTGATGATACCAGCTTTCACTTATGCATCTGAGAAGCTTGCTGGATGGGCTGCCAAACAGGGGATACCCGGGAGCAAATGTAGTGGGAATCCCTTAATGTTGATGAATAATAGGACAAGGTGTTTAAGGAGATTTCTCTAACAGCAGATAAAACTCTTGTCTCATCTCTGCATCTGGTGCCTTAAATACCTTAAAAACAAGAAACCCACCCCTCGCCTTTCGATGGCAGCAATAATGTACGTTACAATGTTTTGAAAAATATTGAGTTAGTCAGTTTAGACCATTGGTCCTCAAGCGTATGGCAAGAAAAAAAAATATCCCCATAAACTGCAAGTCTCTAGGGGTTCTAGTAAAAAAGGTAGGCTTTTTGTAATAAGCTAGACTTTTTGTTTGATTTCATATTATTTATGAATAAGGTTCTTCAAGCCTATGCTTAAGTATGGTTACATGAAAATACAATTGACAAAATTTAGCACTTATGCTATTTGATTTAATAATATTTTTTCTTATTCTTATTATTTCTAATCAATGGTGCGCACATAAGAAAGAAAATGGTGCACACATAAGAAAGAAAGTAAATTAATATTTTTGTTTGGTTATTTTTGAGTTCAAAAGTATTGCTAATGACTGCAGAATTTTTTTAAAGGCTGTGTAGTAAAAATGACAGGCTTTTTGCAATGCTGTCTGATTTCATTTTGTCTACGAATATACAGTCTATGCTAAAGTATGGGTTACATGAAATTACAATCAACAAGATTTAACAGACTCATGATATTTGATTTCCCCCTCTTATTAGAGCTCTATTAATTTTTGATATATTCATTATATTTTACTCTTATATTTCTGTTCACATGGTGCAGACGTAAGAAAGCAAGCAAATTAAGATTAGCATCTTTGCTTGAGCCACCTCTTGAGTTCAGCATATTGCTAATTACTGTAGGATTTTTTTTTCAAATATGTGCAAGTACTTGTTAAGTACAGCAAAATATTGCTAAGATTTATGTTCCATGTCTGCACTGATCCTGCATGATGATTCCCCCCCCTTATTTTTCCTTCTGTTAGCTTTGAAAGTTCAATAAACAAAAAGTTCAATAAAACAAAAAGTTCAATAAACAAAAGGTCTCAGGCTCAATCTTTGGCATCTATAGCTAAAAGGATCAGATATCAGATGATGGGGAAAACCTTCATTTGAGATCCTAAAAAGAGTAATAGAAACATAGATTTGTAGGGTTGGAAGGGACACCGAGGGTCATCTAGTCCAACCCCCTGCAGTGCAGGAATTTCAGCTAATGCATCCATGGCCACCCAAACCTCTGCTTAAAAACTTACAAGGAAGGAGAGTCATTGCCAGTCAGAGTGGACAAAACTGAGCTAGGTAAACAGAGTTCTAAGGCAAAGTGCTGGGGTGGGTCAAGATCAAAAGCAAATAAAAACATTGTTGGGTCAACTCTTGCCTTACTTTTCAGACTAAGAAATAAATTACTGACCAAATCTGGGCTAGAGAAACAATGGCCAGCTGGAGTCCCAGCTTGAGTTAGGAAATTAAAAGGAAGTTTGTATGGAAGGTGCTTCTCCGTGGAGTTTTGTGGAACAGACAGACTTATTAAAATACATTTAAAATATCTAAAGTGCCAAGACAGACACATAAAGTACAAACTGTACATAGTGACACATCTGTGCAATTCCATTTGCCATAGCAGTGAGATTTAATTGGGGAGAGGCTGTATCCTTGGTGTTAAGTGCTCCTGAATAACATGTTTCCAAACAGTGCATTTAGATATTCTTTCTCTCATTAAGGCGTTGAGGACTCTTGTACAATGGGCAAACATTTTCATCTCTGATGAAGTGCAGTTTCAAATCTACAGAAGTGTATGAAAATTAAAGCAATGATTCTCCCATTCATCTCTCAGGATGTTGATGCCTGCTGAAGCTGAACGAATGTTTTAAGATATCCCTTTGCAGAATATATGTCGCACCAAGCCAAATGCATTCAGCCAGCCCTGCCCTGTAAAGCCCTCCTTTATTTTGCAGTCCCAGAAAAGCAATAAAAAGAGAGAGGTCCTCAGTGGACTGTCAAGCATCACTGTTGAATTGCAGAAGATGGCATGGTTGGGTGGCTGTGCTCACCTCGCTTCTGGTTGGCTGTGTCACTGCTGCTTACCATGATGTAACAGACTGAGGCTGAATCCTGACAGACAAGACAGAAGTACTGTTTTGGAGGGATAGGGGGCGGACGGTTGTGGGGGATTCCTTGGTCCTGAATGGGGTAACTGTGCCCCTGAAGGACCAGGTCCGCATCTGGTACACCAGCTCCATCTGGTACACAGGCTGAGACCCTACCTGCCTGCAGACTGTCTTGCCAGAGTGGTGCACGCTCTAGTTATCTCCCGCTTGGACAACTGCAGTGCATTCTACATGGGGCTACCTTTGAAGGTGACCCAGAAACTGCAATTAATTCAGAATGCAGCAGCTAGATTGGTGACTGGGAGTGGCCGCTGGGACAACACCGGTCCTGAGAGATCTGCATTGGCTCCCAGTATGTTTCCGAGCACAATTCAAACTGTTGGTGCTGACCTTTAAAGCCCTAAATGGCCTCGGTCCTGTATACCTGAAGGAGCATCTCCACCCTCATCGTTCAGTCCGGACACTGAGATCCAGCACCGAGGGCCTTCTGGCGGTTCCCTCATTGTGAGGTTACAGGGAACCAGACAGAGGGCCTTCTCAGTAGTGGCGCCGGCCCTGTGGAACACCCTCCCTTCAGACGTGAAGGAAATAAGCAGCTATCTTCTCTTTAAAAGACATCTGAAGGCAGCCCTGTTCAGGGAAGTTTTTAATATTTAACACTGTACTGTTTTTAACACTTGATTGGGAGCTGCCCAGAGTGGCTGGGGAAACTCAGCCATCTGGGTGGGGTATAAATAATAAAATATTATTATTATTATGTAGAGAGGGAAGGGGTGAGATGGCGGTGAGGTTGGCAGCTTGCAAATGTGCTGGCAGAGCCAATCTGGAGTTCCCGCTGTTATGCTTGCACTGCATTAACCTCAGGCCTTCCTCCCTTTCAGCAGGGTTACACCAATTGGAGGTCAAGCAATCACTGCCGCCCCACATGTTGTCCACTACTGCTGTTTAAGTACGCTGGTTTGAAAGCAGCAGCAATTTGCATACATTTTGACAATGGAAACTGGTGTGCTTTGCGACTGGTAGGGCAAAAGGCAGGAAGGCTACAGCCAGTATTACGCAGAGCCAGTTACTGCTGCTTCTGTTCCCATCCTCCTCCCTGCTGAGCTCTGCAAAGACAACACTGAGATTGAAGAGAATGAGGATGGCAGTCACTGTCAGCTCCTGGGCAGGTTTTAAGTAAGGAAGTCAGCAGGTGGAAGCTGGCTGAGGGCAGGCTGAGGATGGTGGTGCCTCATTCATCCCTATGGATCAGGCTTCGCTTCATTCTGGAGAGATTATCTGAACGTGCATCTCCACTCCTTGCTGAAAATGTGTAGGCTGATGTTAGATGGCACGAGCCGGCTTTGTGGATTTATAGAACAGATATTTCTTTATGCTGCAATTCATACTGACAATAGGCCCAATCCATGCAGATGTTGGCCAAGAGTAGCATATTCATGTCCTTTTCCTGAAGCCTGTTTTTCAGAGATGCAAGTTAAGTGCAGACATTCATCAGTATTCAGTCTCTTAAATAACACTCCTCTGACAGTCAGCTGAGTTGTAATCCCAATCTAAAAGCATACTTTTTTTTTCCCTATCAGGAGTTGGGAGCAATTTGCAGTTGCCTCTTTCATAACCTATGAAAATTAGCTGAAGTGTTAAATCTCATTGATGAGTTAGGAACTGTAGCATCACAGCATCATATCACAGCATTCTCTTCCATTTTCCATTAATATATTATTTTGTTTCTGTAATTAGTTTCCTTCTGAGCAATTGAAAACACTTCTTATTTAGTTGCTTTCAAGTGTGCACATTTAGCCTTTGATCCCTGCTGTTCCCTTGATGGAATTTAATGCAGTTTTTCCGCCTTTTTCAGTGGAATTTACCCCCCCACCCCCTACATGAGATGGTGCATTCTGCTCAATTAAAATACATAATAAGGAAAACAGCAATGTGTGTGTACAATTTGATGAAGTCAGAAGCTATTTTGCAGATCTTTGCATTCACCTCTGTGAAAATATTACTATCTGTGTCCAGTGGCAGCATCTGGCTTGACAGGTGCTTCTTTAGATATTATATCTTTTATAAATGTAGCCCACACATATTAAATTCTACACTAACAATATCATAGGTGCTAATGCAACAATGCACAAGTTGTCTGATTAGGAAATTAACCCTGCTGCCAGGCAACTTCATGCTACTGGACATGATCCAGGCAAATACTTGGAACTTAGTTGTCTTAATTGGAGAATGAAATCAAAGGGACTGGGAAGTGCTTAACTATGGGTTATACTCAGTAATTGTGCAGCACATCAAATGAGTTTTTCAATGGTGGTGGAGATATCAATACTGGCAGAGAAATCCAAATTTCTTTTGCTCTGGGCTGGGTCTTTGGGCAGCGGTGTTGTCCATCTAGCAGCAACGCTGACCTCTGACATCCTCCTGTCACCTGTGGAGTGATGCCAGCATTGTTCAAAAGGTGCAGAGATTCCCCTTCTGCCTGCAGATGTGCTGGCAGAGATTCACCAGGCAGCAGGCAGTAGAAAGCCTGAAAAGAGGATGTTCCAAGGGTAAGTTGGGGTTGAGCTGGTCTGGGATCCATTGGATCCCAAGCCAGTGCTGCTGCCATCATGTCTTGGCTTTGGACCTATGGCTGTGCCAGCTCCAGGTCAGAGCATGAATAAGTCTGTCCTTCACCTTCCACTCTGGCTGCCACTCTCTGTAAAAGACCCTCTGGGCTATGTGGGTGGTTATGACTGTTTCCTAAATTCATGAGATTTCTTGGAAAAAATTATTATCAGCTGTCCCATTCTTTTAAATACACTTTCTGAATGGGAAAAAAAGCACTTTTCTCCAGTGAGTTCCACAATCTGTCTCTAACTTTCCCCTCTTGAATGGTTTGCTTAGAGATTGTCTGGAGATACTTAATAAAGTTCTACAGCTGAAGCAGCTTTGGATTTGTATGCTGTCTTGGGAAGCCACATGAAAGCTGCTCTGAGATCCAGGGAGTAAGGTCTAAGTAAAGTAAAGTGAAAACACTTATGGGATTTAGTTTACTTACACTGTGATAAACATCCTAATCAATCTCTTGAAGCCTTCCCCATGAGTTTCTGAGTCTTGGGTTGTCCAAGACTCTTGACATCTTCTCCTACACAGAAGCTCAATCCATTCTGGGATAGATGAGCAGTGGTCCAAGATCTTCATGAAATACATGGGAGATTCTTGCAACAAAACCAGACCAATCTCATGATAGAAATGCAAATAGGTTGAGCGCATGAGCTTCACTCAACTTGTCTTCAGGGATCAGTGAATTAAAATGGTGGTTGTTTGCCTATTAAGCTAGGTGTTCCCTTTTCTCCTTGTAGCCCTATCTATATTCAGCTCTGTGTTCCAGGATGTGTATGAAGCCAGTTGGGAATATGGCTTAGATTGAGCCCAAGTACTTCCAGACACAACCCTTGGTTTCCTCTTCGGTATGCAGTTCCTAAAATTTTCAGCAGGAAGTTTTCCAGGAGGGGGAGGGGGAGAACAACTACAGGAAGAGTGAACCAGAAGGCACCATAATGTTGGTTCCAGGTTGCAAAATGCTCACAATGGGTCCTTCTTCTTGCAATTGTCACTTGGTATTTTGTCCAATCTCTACCACTGATGAGAGATAAAAGTTAGAGGAGTAAGGAGTCAATGGAAGCTGCTGTTACTTTGGCTCACTCCAGTCGCTGGCTGATCCTCTTCCTCAGAGCAGGTGGAAATGGCAAGAGCAGCAGCAACAGGGCCCAGGCTGCTCTGGTGATCACCGCTGGCCCTTGGTAGGCCCAATGGTCCTTGACATCTGTCCTGGCACACACAGAAGTTTTCATGTTGATCCTCAGAATTTTGACATGTGAATATCTTGTGAATGCTGCAACTGTACTCCACCCCTTTCCATTTTTAAATTGCATGCAGTTTTGATGAATTAATTTCTGCCAGGGAACTGCGACCGATCCGAGGTCTCTCATGAGTTCACATAAGATCATCCCATTTTGTCCAGCATTCTGCTCTTACAGTGGCAACCAGATGCCTATAGGAAGCCCAAAAACAGGACCTGAATTCAACAGCACTTACTTTACCTTGCTGATTCACCTGCTTAATGCACCAATCTATTGGATTAATGCACCTATTTCTCAATACACGGTTGTTCCATCAATGCATTACCTTTATTTGTCTATTGACTAACGCTTCACTAATGTTTACAGGTATTTCTTAAAAATGTCACCTATGATAATCTCAAAGAAGAAGAAAGGAATGTCAAAAAAAGGGGTAACTCCATCTTGTATCCCTTCTTCAAAGTTGGAGGAAAATCACCTGTTCAACTCTGATCTTTGTGCTTGAACTTCATGCCCGTCACTTGGACTGGATTTCCTAGCGAAATTGTTCTGTGTCTTCCACCACATGTCTTATTTCCCGGCCCTTTATTGTCTGCCTCTGTTTGGCTCTTGGAGAGAGATAATTGGGCAAATGATCGACATCAAGTCATTTATTAAAAAAGAAGTGTGCTTGCTTTATCTGAGCAAATAATTATCTGGGAAAGTGCTTGAATCTTGCCTTTTCTTTTTCTTTTTACAAGACCTAGTACTCAGATATTGTCAGAATACTGTCAAATAGTTCAAGGTCTGTCAAGGTATGTTGGCAAATCACATTAATAACTTGTAAGGACTTCTCTTTCTTCCCCCTATGTCCGCTGGAAATTCTGAGATGTCAAGGTAGGTTTTCACTGGTCTGTTTAGATGCCACTGGGGCTACAGCAGAAATGACAAAGGCACATATGGGAGTGCACACAGGTCTCTCCTATGCACATACACAATTCTGTAGCACTGTCTAAACCACAATCAGTCCACCAAGCATTGTGCCTATGCAACCTGCATCAATAATAGCAGATGATCTATCAGAGTGCCATATACTTCTCTCTGATACAGCATTTATTTTTTCAATACTGGGTTGGAAAAATCAGCTAGTTGCATTGTTTTTAGGAACACAGGAAGTGGCCTTATACTGATTCAAACAATTGCCTGCACTGCATTGTCTACCCTGATTGGCAGTAGCTTTCTAGGGTTTCACATAGAGGTATCTCTCAGCCTTATCTGCAGGTGTTGAGGACTGACCGTGGGAGCTTCTACAGTGGTACCTCGGGTTACAGATGCTTCAGGTTACAGATGCTTCAGGTTACAGACTCCGCTAACGCAGAAATAGTACCTCGGGTTAAGAACTTTGCTTCAGGATGAGAACAGAAATTGTGTGGCGGCAGCGGGAGGCCCCATTAGCTAAAGTGTTGCTTCAGGTTGAGAACAGTTTGGGTTAAGAACAGACCTCCAGAACGAATTAAGTTCTTAACTGGAGGTACCACTTTATATGCAAAACAGATACTCTAGTGGTGAGCTGTGATTTTTCCCTAGCAGCTGCAGAGGCCAACCACTGCAGGCAACTGAAGCACAGTTTGGTCTCACTGTAGCAAACTACCACTTGGTGAAATTGTTGCCTGCATTCAGTCCCCAAACAAACTAAGCAAAAATTCTTCCTCTGAAAAATATTATCATAAAGGAAAATAAAATGTGCTTCATCTCACTGTATCATTAAACAATAAGATACATGGCATGCCATCCCAGGCATGTCTACTCAGAAGTGAGCCCCACCGAGTTTAATGGGACTTATTAATATAAGTTTGCTAAGGACTGAAGCTTCTAAGCACATTCTTATTTCAAATTAAAAAGTAATGCAAATCAAACACCTTTTGTAGCAGGGATAATTATCCTAACATGAATGCCAAACAACGGTGAACAGAACAGAACAAAGCTGAAAATCAGAACCCTGGTATCTAGAGAAGTGAAGTATGGGATTTGGCATGCAATGCTACTTACCGTGTTTCTTCACTATTCTAAGAGAATGTTTACATGTTAACTTTTCATCCACAGGAGTAAGGTAATCTGTGATTCAAGAGTTCACAGATATCACTGACTTCTCTAGGGCCTTTGGTTAAGACTGTGAATCAAGAGAGAATGCAATCTTCTACTAAAGCCTCGATAGCCATGTACAATGAGCATTGGTACTCACCTGTGAATACTGACAATCCCAGATGAATTTTGGGAATGTCCAATAATAGATATATCCCCACCCCTCAAAACACACACATTCTGGGGGCATTCACCACAATAATGATTTAGCTGAGCTTCAACATTCACTTTGCATCTCTTGAGTTTTAGGATATTTACACAATTTGCTTGAGACTGTCAATATACAAACTGTATATTGGAATTCATTCTTGAGGAAGCATCAGTTCAATATACATAGGGACACAGGAAGAGCCAGCTGGAGCGGGCCAATGGGTAAATGGATTAAAAAAAACAACACAGGTGGGGGAAATGACCCTACTGTGAGTGTCTACTATAGACTTCCAAGCCAGACTGAAGACTTGGATGATGCCTTCCTAGAGCAGGTTACCAAGCATTCCAAAGGGAGAGATCTAATAGCCATGGAGGACTTCAGCTACCCTATATCTGCAGGAATTCGAACTCGCTCTGTCAATAATGTAAGCTCCAGAAAATTCATGAATTGCCTCACTGGCAATTTCCCAAAAGGTGGAAGAAGCAACAAGGGGATCATCTGTTGGTGCATTGCCAAAATAAACTTGAAACGAGCCTTGAAGCTTAGCAACATCTGCTTAGCAACAAGAATTCTCCCCAGCAACAGGTGTCTTAGGGCATTCTGGAGAAATGTAGTTAAGTGTGAGGCAGTCAGTGTTGGTCAGTGTGGCCGCCAGAATATGTGAAAGTCTGTGAGCCTGTCTCTCTGGCTGAATGGCTGAAGGGAGCAGAGTATATAGTTCTGTTTCTTATTTTATATTTAGACCGGTAGTATTATGCAACTTGTAATGTAAATAATAAAGACTTTAGAGAAGAACTGGATGGGTGATGTGGTTATTCCTGTCACAGACATTCACCAAGAGAGGGCTGGAATGCTGCTGCTGTGAAGATGCAGGGAGACTTTCTGAGGAGCTTTGCTGAGACAGAGAAAAGGAACCCCTAAGTGTTGGTGCTCGTGCACTAACATCATCTATCTTGGGCCTGGTCCTCACCAACAGGGAAGAACCGATTGGCAAAGGGAACCTTGGGAGGAAGTATTCATGTCCTTTTGGGTTTCATGATACAGAGACAAGGGAAAGGCGGGAAGCTGAGTGTAGTTGGACATGCATTCTGGACTTTAAGAAGACCGATTTCAATAAGCCGAAGGAACTACTGGGTTGAGATCCCATGGTCAGAAATACTCAAAAGAAGTGAGTCCAAGATAGATGATAGTTTCTTAAAGGTGGAAAAATGAAGGCACAAATGCAGACAATTGCAACAGGAGAGAGAAGTGGGAAGCATTTAAAGAGACTGGTGTGGCTGCATAAGGAGCTTACAAATGAGCTAAGATCTAAAAATGACATGTATAAGAAAGGGAAGAAAAGGGAAAGATTATCACTGGTCAACAACAAATTTGTTGTCTGCATTTTTTTCAGATGATTTAGGACGAATCTGATGTGCTGAATCCAAAAATCACATTGGTTTTGCTCAATCAGGTCAAGTTTTTGAGCTATGGCCACATGTCATTTTTTTACGTTTTTGTTCACATGTACGCTTGTGTGGAGCATCTTAGAAGCAGTTGGTGGGGGTAAAATGCCATGTCGAATAATTGTTTTGATTGGAAATGATTATTTTAATGACAAGAAGTATTCAGGTCCGATAGTTCTGGGTGTTTATGTTGAAAAGGGATCAGTTTGAAGTCATAAAACCTCAAAATCTTCCATAAATTGGTGCGGCTGGGATCAACAGAAAGAACCGGAGCAGCCTCAAGTATCCTGATCTTCAATCAGCATGTCGTCCTGTAGCTCATTGTGATGAAATTCCAGTGCCTATCTTCGGAGTACTTCCTGACATTAGTGACAAAGATGCCTCCAGTGTTGAAGGACATGAAGAAGAAGTGGTTCTTGAAGATGATGCTCCACATCCATTTTCCCAAAAGGAGTTGAATGATCTAGTTCACGACCTCAGCTTGTCAAAGGACTCTCTTGGCATCCAGATTGAAGGGAAAAAAACCTCCTCTCTGACAGTGCTCACACCAGCTTCTTCCACAACAGGCATCAAGAGTACCTCCGTTTTTTCTCGGAAGAGAAGGACTTGGTGTACTGTGCAGATATTGCGCAGCTTCTGCACAAGCTTGGAGTGCCACAGTATGAACCCAAAGATTGGAGACTGTTGATTGATAGCAGCAAGTGATCACTGAAATGTGTTCTGCTACACAACGGCAACCAGTTTGCCTCTGTACCCCTGGCTCACTTGAGTACACTGAAGGAGAACTATGAAGCAGTGAAGTATGTGCTGGAGAAAATTGGTTATGATCAGCATAAGTGGTTTATTTGTGTTGACCTGAAGATGGTGAACTTTTTGTTGGGACAACAGTCTGGCTTCACCAAGTACCCATGTTTTCTGTGCATGTGGGATAGTAGGGACTGTGCTCAGCATTACACGAAGAAGAACTGGCCTGTGCGGGAGGAATTGGTGCCTTGCAGAAAAAGGAACGTCATCAACGACCCTCTGGTGGACAGAGACAGAATACTCTTCCCACCGCTGCACATCAAGCTCAGCTTAATCAAGCAGTTCACCAAGGCTCTGGACAAGGATGATGACTGCTTCACTTACTTGTGCCAGGCTTTTCCAGGATTGACCATGGAGAAGTTGAAAGCTGGCATCTTTGATGGTCCTCAGATCCGTCAGCTCATCAGAGATCCAGAGTTCGGAAACTCAATGAACGAAGTGGAACTGGAAGCGTGGAAGGCATTTGTTCTGGTAGTGAATAACTTTCTTGGCAACAATAAGGCCAGAAACTACGCAGAACTTGTCAACAACATGCTGACTGCTTTCAGAAACCAGGGCTGCAACATGAGCGTCAAGATGCACTACCTGTTTTCACATATGGACCGGTTTCCTGAGAACCTGGGTTCAATGAGTGACGAGCAGGGGGAGAGATTCCATCAGGACATGAAAGAGATGGAGACCAGGTATCAGGGTCGCTGGGACACAGTCATGATGGCTGACTACTGTTGGACTCTGAAGAGAGACCTCCCTGCCGCTGAGCATTCCAGGAGTTCCAAGAAACAGAAGTTCAAGCCCTGAAGTTTGAAAAATGGTGAAGCAACATGCAATTTACGTGTACTTACCTTTATCAATGCCCACCATTCAGTTTACAGTAAACCTGACCTGATGGAGAGAAATGGATGCCATTTCCTGATACAGCAGTGCAAAAATACCCTAAATCAGATGTAGAAATCTAGACAACATTCAAAAAGTAAAAATTGTTACCCAGTGTTATACACAAATGAAGGAAGAGTATACATGAAGAGCCAACAGTTGCAGGGAGAAGGTCATGTGAGCAAAAGCACAGAATCAGCTCACACCTGCAAGAAGGGTAAAAATAATTAAAAAAGGGTTCTTTTGCGATGTTTGAAGCAAGAGGAAGAACAAGCAAGTAGTGGGTCCTCTGCAAGGAGAAGACAGAGAAATATTGTTGGGTGACAGAAAGGAGGTGGAACGGCTCAACACCCATTCTGCCTCTGACCCAAAAGGAAAGCTGTGTCCAACCTAGTGATAACAGAATAAACAAAGGAAGGAGGGAGCAGAAACCCAAGATAGGAAAAGAGGTGGTAAGAGAACACCTAGTTACTTTAAATGAATTCAGATTTACAGGGCCTGATGAGCAGCACCTAAGGTTACTAAGGGAGCCTGCAGCTTTAATCTCAGGGCCTTTGTCTATAATATTTGAGAATTCCTGGAGAACAGGTGAGGTCCCTGCAGACTGGAGGTCAAATGTTGCCTGATAGGTCTTATTCTTCATGAATTTATCTAATCCTCTTTTTAAGCCTTCCATGTTGCCTGAGACTATAAATATCTACTACCTGATCTTTTTACTAGAGACAGCAAGAACTGAACCTAGGACCCCCTGCTCTACAAATATCTGGTCCATGTGCTTTTTGCTCCACCAATCCTCATTTTGCCCAGAAAGTCATTTTGGACAAATGTCCACCTGTCTTACACCTGATAAAATAGCAGGTGTGGTCAGCAGTAGACATCATGGGGCCAAAATGGGGTTTGCAAGCTCCCAAATGTAGCTAATCATTGGGGTTTGCACCCACACAGCTTACTTCCAAGCCACGTGGGTGAAAATGGTCATCTGATGTCATTGGGATTGTCAGGTGACTGAGAGTTGGGCAGCCCTGCCAAACTTAGCCAGCAGGGGGTGGGGAAGAGAAGGACTGGTCTGGTGATCAAATCCAGTTCCCCATCATTGCATTAAATTATTCACCTCCAAAGGAAGGACAGGAGTCTGGCTTGGCTTAAGGCCCAGCAACCTTTTCACACTGACTTGAGCCAACTGCATGCAGGCTGCCGACATGTGCACATTCTGCTGTTTCACAGAGGTGTTCAGTAGAATCTCTGAGATCCTTCCACATTAGATTCCCTGAGCGTCAAATTTAACCAGACTGTCACTTTATTATTATCAATACATCACAACCATGAGAAGCACAGAGTGGGAGGAAATGTGTGGGTTAATAAATACTTATTTAAGTTCATAATAAGAACTTGGTATGAAAGATTAGTGTAGGTAGGTGCAAAATTACGAAGTGCCAAACCAGAGATGTAAAGGCGGAGGAAGCCTTGGAGCAGAGAAGGTAGGGGGCCTCCCATGAGGAAAAGTCAGAAAACAGACCTGTCATTAAGCATGCATTTGCCCCTATTTTAAGCCCATTATGTGGAAACAGGTCCTGCTGATTTAACAGAATATCAAGGTAGTTATCCAGCAAGGGCTCTGACATGAATGCAGGAAGGTGTTTGTGTATGCTGGGATGTTTCATGTATTTATGCAATTCAATAGTTCTTTGTTATCATGAGATCATTTGTTTCTATGCTTTAGAGGAGGGGTTTTAAATATGGGTAATGGTGTCTACGTGACAGCAGGAAGAGGACCGAACTGGAAAAGCCAAGGCCATAAAATACCAGGGATTTGCATGGACCTCTTCTGTATAGGACCAATAGGGTTGCCTATAACTTTTCAGTTAAAATGAAATAACCTAAGTGAGTCATGCATGCCCATTATTTTCAGTGGAGCTACTCTGGATACGAGCAACACTGGGAAACTACCCAATATGTCTAGGTTTGGGAATGAGAATGTGGAATGCTGTTTTTAGCTCCTGTGCTCCTTACTTCAAACTTTTTGATTGCTTCTCTCTTTTCTGTGGCGTTATCATTTCCCACATTTGTTGCACAGTGCCTCAAGTTGGTTTTTGTTTTGCTTGTTTGTTTTTTTGAACAGGACAGCAGGATAGAAATATTTGGAATAAATAAATAGATCACATTAAGCACAGGAAACTGTCTTACACAGAGTCATTCCACTGGCCCAAAAAGCTCATGTTTTGGCGGCAGCTTTCCAGGGTTTCAGGCAGGAATTATTCCCATCCCTGTCAGGAGATGCCAGGAATTAAACCAAGCACCTTTTGTATGCAAGGTGGACAGGATACTTTTTCATAAGGTATGCAGTGCTGATGTTCTTATTTTTTGAATCATCACCCTCAGGTGGTGGAAAATCTTGGGCCATTCCTAGAAACTGTCCTTGTTTCTCAATTTGACCCTTTTACATGGTTTTGTATGTTTTGTGGTATTATATGAATTGTGACTTGCCATTATTTTCATTGATTATAATTTATTAAATCTTTATTGAAACTGTTTAATTACTATTTGCTGACATTTAACTTTACTGTTTACTTTTATATTCTAATGGATTATTGAATATTGCTTTAATTTATATGTTGTTTATTTTAAAGTTATGTTTTTATTATGACTTTTTTGTATTGGATCAGATTGTTATTAGGTATATGATCTTTATTGTCTATTTTGTTGTTTCTTCAGCTTGTAAACCGCCTTGTGTGCAGTAATATAGAAAGGCGCTACACAAATGAAAGCCAAATAATTTAAAAGAAGAAATTTAAGTTGTTCTGGAATTACCATGAAAATCCTGGGGCAACTGGTTTAAGAATGAATCCGGTAAGTGTGAATTATGATAGGAACATAGGAAGCTGTTTTATGAAAAGTCAGACTATTGACAAACCTAGTTCAGTTTTGTCTGCACTGACTATTAGTGGCTCTCCTGGGTTTCAGAAAAAAATTCCTACCTGCCTGACATGGAGACACTAGGGATTGAACCCAGGACATTCTGCATGCAAAGCATGGATTCTATCACTGAGCTACAGCCCTCCCCTATATAGCTTAGACACTGAGGATATTAATGGGCAACTCCAGACGATGGTAGTACCATTCAACATTTGCTGGGCTGCCAAGACCAGTCAGGAACCCACCACTTCAAAAGGACTAGTCACCTGGGAAGGTTGAAAGGAGAGCAAGAGAATTCTTGATCTGCTTGCCCTGTGCCTTATAAAATCCTGAAGCCAACTCTGGAGCATTTCCTTGAAGGATGTGCAATTTTGGAGATGGAGGGGGGGGGGGAATATTGCTTGAACAATTGCGGCTGAACTGTCTTATTTACAGTAGGGAATAAATGCTTTTAAAGTGTTGTACACAAAGAAATTACTGTCTGCAATATTATATGTTTATAAACTGTCACTTTAGAAAAAGAAGCTATTTTGAGCAGAAGCTATGGGCAGTGCCAAAAGGTGTCTCCAAAACATTTGCCCAAGAGGGACAAAACAAAGAAAAAAGAAAATAAGAAAATTGGGGGAGGCCTATTTCTGTTTCTTTTTATATCAAAAAGCAACAACATGCCAGCCTTTAAGCAGTTTTAAAGGGCACCGTTAATTCTTTGATGAAAATGTGTATACATCTGGCACCAACAACGGGCTTGACCCATATTATATTCCCAGGTGACTTGGCCTGCATGATGGAGGTTTAGAGCTGATGACTGCTGGTTCTTAGGAGCAGCTTCTGTGCTCAAAAACAAACAGACAATAATGCAAGCAAGCAAGCAAGCAAGCAAGCAAGCAAGCAAGCAAGCAAGCAAGCAAGCAAGCAAACAAACAAACAAGGGAGCAATTTGCTGGTTCAGAACAGGGAAATAAAGGTTCTTATTTCCATTTCCATTTTATATAAAGGGTAAACAAGCACCAGCTTAATGCTGAGAGTATTTGGCCAGCACAGATGGTCAAATACAAAGAGCTCCTCCGAAGCACCCAAACACTTGGGCATTTCCACTGTTTTGTTTGTTTGTTTACTTCCCCTGCTTAACAGAAGTTCCTGCATAATTAATTCACTTAATTTATTGCCACAAGAAGTGGCGATGGTCTCAGAAGCTTAAATGGCTCTAGAAAAGGGCATGGCACATTCAGGGAGGATAAGGACTTATAAGGAGGAGGGAGGGAAGCTGTGGCCCTCCAGATGTTGCTGTACTACCACTCATATCACCCCTGCCCATTGACCCTGCTGGTTGGGTCTGATGGGAGTTAGAGTCCAGCAACATCTAGAGAGGCACAGATAGGTAAAGGTAAAGGGACCCCTGACCATTAGGTCCTGTCATGACTGACTCTGGGGTTGCGGCGCTCATCTCGCTTTATTGGCCGAGGGAGCCAGCGTACAGCTTCCAGGTCATGTGGCCAGCATGACTAAGCCACTTCTGGCAAACCAGAGAAGCGCACGGAAACGCCGTTTACCTTCCCGCCGGAGTGGTACCTATTTATCTACTTGCACTTTGATGTGCTTTCGAACTGCTAGGTTGGCAGGAGCAGGGACCGAGCAATGGGAGCTCACACCGCCGACCTTCTGATTAGCAAGTCCTAGGCTCTGTGGTTTAACCCACAGCACCACCCGCGTCCCTTAGAGAGGCACAGATAGGGACTGGCAAATCTGTCAACTGCAGTTTCCTCTGTTTCTCATTCTTTGTCATGAGCTCAGTTTTCCACATTTCCTCATCAATTTGCAATTCTTTTTTAAAAGCCCTCATAAAAATTCCTCAGCATTTTAGCACAAAAAATGTTTGTATGAGGGATGCAGGTGGTGCTGTGGGTTAAACCACAGAGCCTAGGACTTGCCGATCAGAAGGTCGGTGGTTTGAATCCCTGTGACGGGGTGAGCTCCCGTTGCTCGGTCCCTGCTCCTGCCAACCTAGCAGTTCAAAAGCACGTCAAAGTGCAAATAGATAAATAGGTTTACCTCCAGCGGGAAGGTAAATGTAAATGGCATTTCTCTGTGCTGCTCTGGTTCTCCAGAAGCGGCTTAGTCATGCTGGCCACATCACCTGGAAGCTGTACACTGGCTCCCTCGGCCAATAAAGTGAGATGAGCGCCGCAACCCCAGAGTCGTCCACGTCTGGACCTAACGGTCAGGGGTCCCTTTACCTTTACCTAATGTTTGTATGCAACTTTGCCTAACACATTTTTGCAATGCAATTTCCCCTAATACAATGTATTTTTATATGTCATTTTCACAAGTTATTGTTGTTGTTGTCGTTTAGTTGTGTCTGACTCTTCATGACCCCATGGACCAAAGCATGCCAAGTACATGCATTTTCACAAGTACGTGCACTTTAATCCAAAATTTGCCCCACTACTGTATATGAATTTTTGTACATACAGGTAACCTTCAGCTCCTGCTTGCTTAAGATCATCAATTTTAATTTTACGTGTTTGAAAGCTGGCTGGCTGAAATCACACAAATTAGATGCATGGAAGGTGGAGAGCTAAAAAGCTCTTTTTGCACAGGGTCTTCCTGGCATGGAAATAACTTTTAAGCTCTGAAACTAGTTTACGAGGCTCTGGGAAGCTCTTGCATGGATTCTGGATGGGAGAGATCTCATAGGAACATGGACAGCCCTGCAATATATTGAGAGCCTTGCGCATACTCAGAGCCTGCTAACCAAGTCTGAGAGCTTAAAAACCCTATACATTGCTTGGAGGGAGTAGGTAAGACCTGTCTGGTTCTCTGGCTCTGGGTAAGGCTTTTCATGAGGGGACAGTTTCAAGGGGGTGGCTTGTACTTTTGCATATAATTGCCATTCCTGGAATGTGACCCCTGCAAAAGATGTGAGCTGTATTGTATTACTTGGCTGGACAACCACACTACAAAACTAAGAGAAGTGCAAATTTCAAAGAAGGGCTGTGTTTTGGTTTGCACATTGCATTGGAAAATATGAATTAGATGGGTTCGCTTTGTACTGTGAACTGAACTGACTGAATCGAATCTCACCCAAATCCCTAACAAGTTCCACAAACCTGACATAGAAAGAACGGATGGCAACCATGGATGGACTTTTCCAAAATAATGCCCTGATTGTGGAACATTTCCCCTAACATTATGGGGTGGTTGTGGTGTGTGTTTAGGACACAGAGACTTTATTTTCTGTCCAGGCATAGTGTCTAGATTTTGTTTTCCTTGCTGTGGATGTTTTTGCTGTGGATACAGTTTTGCTTGCTATATGGACCCTTATTTTGTATGTTGGTTACGTCACATTCTTAGGTTTGATAGGTAAAGGTAAAGGGACCCCTGACCATTAGGTCCAGTCGTGGCCAACACTGGGGTTGTGGCGCTCAGCTTGCTTTATTGGGCGAGGGAGCCGGTGTACAGCTTCCGGGTCATGTGGCCAGCATGTCTAAGCCACTTCTGGCGAACTAGAGCATTGCACGGAAACGCCGTTTACCTTCCCGCCAGAGCGGTACCTATTTATCTACTTGCACTTTGGCGTGCTTTCGAACTGCCAGGTTGGCAGGAGCTGGGACCGAGCAATGGGAGCTCACCCCGTCACGGGAATTCGAACCGCCGACCTTCTGATTGGCAAGTGGTTTAACCCACAGTGCCACCCACACCCCAGGTTTGATAAGCCAATGCTTATTTTATCTTTGCAAGCAAGGGTGAGGTACAAAGCTTTCACATTGTGTGAGTGCCTTTGAGTTATGCAGAGCTTTGTTGGAAGCCAAATGGAATGTTTTGGTGGCTGGATTTGGATCCTGGACTTTCAGCTGCATCTCCATGTTATAGCTGAAGTCTATATTTGGTTTTTTTAAGCATAAGAAAAGACCTGCAGCTTGATCAGTCCAGCATCCTGTTCTCACAGTGACCAAACCAGATGACAAGTAGGGCCAGCATTCTCCTCTGCTTGGCATGAATGAACAGAATCTGACTTATTAGGAAAAAGCAGTCCTGCTAGGTCAAGATCCTGTCCAATGCAGCACCCTGGCTCTGAGAGTGACCAGCTGGATGCATCTAGGATGCCCACAAGCTGGAAAAGAAAGCAATAGCTTGCTCCCACCATTGTTCCTCAGTGACTGGTATTCAGAGGCATAGTGCCTTTGATTATGGAGGCACTATATGGTCATTGTGAATACTATCCACTGAGAGCCAATATAGTGTAGTGGTTAGAGCAACAGACTAGGCCCTAGGAGACCAGAGTTCAAATCCCCACTCAGTCTAACTCCCCCTCTTTTTTTTAATGGAACCCCTTATATGGGATTTGTATATAAATTCTCCCTTGGCTCTTTTTGCTGACGCATGTAGGACCAGCATGGATAATTGGCCCCGTGAATATTTGACGTTTTCTCCACTTATGGCTTTGATCTATAGGCTACCACTAAAACGAGGCTGCATTTTAAGCTGCATTTTAAACTGTATTCTAACTTACATTTTAATCAACTGGTTTTTGTTGTTGTTGCTGTTGTTTTTTAAAAATGTTTTTACTGTATTTCTATTCAGTGTTAGCTGCCCTGAGCCCAGTCTTGGCCGGGAAGGGTGGGGTATAAATAAATTATTATTATTATTATAACTTACCTCATGTTTGTGAGGTAACTTACCTCAGTCTAACTTACCTCACATGTTTGTTCTATAAGGATAAAATGAGGGAAGGGGAGAACTGTGTATGCCCCTCCCCCACTCTGTGCTCCTTGGAGGAATGAGAGGATATAAATGTAAAACCAACCAACAAACCAGCTACATCACATTATTCAGAGGCAGTAAGATATCTTTTTACCTAGACTCTCAAAAGAAGGTTGTGATCTGCTTCAAATTCTACTCCTTCTGGACACCTTACCTAATATGAACAAGAGGGGATTTAAGTATTTCAGAAACTCACATCGGTTACACTATAGTAAAATTTATTATTATTATTATTATTATTATTATTATTATAACTTACCTCACGTTTGTGAGGTAACTTACCTCAGTCTAACTTACCTCACATGTCAGTCTAACTTACCTCACATGTTTGTTCTGTAAGGATAAAATGAGGGAAGGGGAGAATTGTGTATGCCCCTCCCCCACTCTGTGCTCCTTGGAGGAATGAGAGGATATAAATGTAAAACCAACCAACCAGCCACATCATATTATTCAGAGGCAGTAAGATATCTTTTTACCTAGACTCTCAAAAGAAGGTTGTGATCTGCTTCAAATTCTACTCCTTCTGGACACCTTACCTAATACGACAGTATGAACAAGAGGGGATTTAAGTATTTCAGAAACATTGGTTACACTATAGTAAAGGTTGGGCTACGGAATAAGCCTTTGAGCTCAAATGTATACTTGGATCTTTCCCCAACCCTAGCTTTTATTCCCGGTGGTAATGACTAGAGAAGTGAAGAAAATGGCATAAAACTTCCTTTGTTTTAATCATATACAGCTTTTGCTGCTATCTAATATGATTAAAGTAAATGATTATTGCACTTGCTCTGCTGATAGAAGCATCATTTATGAAGAAATTCAGGGGGGAGCTGTATTAACTGCCTGCACGTTTCCCCATCAATAATCTTCCTGCAAGTGGGTTGGTTAACTACAGAAAGTAATTACAAATTATTGTTGGCTCTTTTTTTTAAAAGAGTAGATTGCATGGAGGGGGGGAGAGGAACAGCAGCCCAGAGAATTTAATGGAATTCTTCAGGGTATTACTTTTCAATTAATGGGATTAATTTAATGAAATATCCCTTTCCTAGCTGGGTTATTAGATTTGACAAAGGGCTGTGAAACTGAAACATGCATTGTATTGCAGGAACAAGCCATGGGTTTATGCACCCTCAAGCAATGCACACCCCAAAGCCTAACTGCATAGCATCATTACAATACCTGCTGGTGGGGAAAACGTCTATGCACATTTTAGGCAAATCTATAGCATTCAACACATCTCCAATGAGAATAGGGATGCCCTACTTTCCTATACAGTCATACCTTGGGATAAATATGCTTCAGATTGAGCGCTTTCGGGTTGCACTTCACGGCGACCCAGAAATAACGGAGTGCATTACTTCCAGGTTTCACCACGCATGCATGTGCAGACGGTCAAAATGACATCACGTGCATGCATGGAAGCAGTGAAACGCAACCCGCGCACTTGCAGACGTGCTATTTCGTCTTACGTTCTGTTCGGGATGCGAACGGGGCTCTGGAATGGATCCCGTTCTCATCCCGAGGTACCACTGTACAGGGCTGCCTTCAGGTGTCTTCTAAAGGTTGCAAAGCTGCTTATCTCCTTGGGTCACATAATACCATACTCTCCAACATTTCTCCAGTGAAAATAAGGATGTCCTAAAGAAAAGTGGGACATTCTGGGATCAAATCAGAAACTGGAAGGTCTGCAAATCTCAAAGCATGGGGCATTATGTCAGGGAAGGAAGTAGCAACCCTATTTTAAAAATATGCCTTTAAAAATTCAACATGGATATTGTTTCTTTCTTTCTAACAAATCACAAACTGAGCATCTGGTTATTTAACTAGTATCCATTAACCTGAACTATATACAACAATACGTATTAAAAATTAGCAATGAAAAATTATCAGCTTAAAGAGCCAGCAAATCCAGAAACAATATGATTTTTAAAATGTATCTTTCTAAATTTAAATACTCCTCCTCCTCATTTTCTTAGTGTTTAATATGTAACTTGAGAAAATTAGTAATTAATTTTCAGCAAAGGTCTTGGCAATCTAACACATTCGAACACACACACACAACTTATTTTCAAACAAGCTTACTTACATATCTGAACTCTGATTTTTTTGGAAATACTCAGTGCCCTGTGCTAGATATGCAACCAAGATACAAGGCTAACATTTGGCAACCCTGGCTGGGATCTGAAGAGTGAATCCTTGAAACATATCTGCCTGCCGCACCTACCAGAGGCCACATACAAACGGGGAGAGACTGACTCAGTAAAAACCGCTGGTGTATAAGCAGAGACTCATATAACCCATCCCACTCAATCCATAACCCATCATATAACCACATCCAACTCAATGAATGCAACAAGAGAGGACTCCTTGGATTGCATCCAAAGAAGTTATACTCAGAGCAGACCCAATGCCATTAACAGACCTCAGTTAACCATGCCCACTAATTTCAGTGGGCCAACTTTGAATATGACAAGCATTGGATGAAACCCTCAGTCTGGTTTCTCCTCTCTTTCTCTCTGTTAGTTAAATAAGGACCCAGGATTGATTGCAACGGTAGCAGTGCAAAGGAAGGGGGGAAGAAGAAAAGAAATCCCCCCTCCCTGAGCCTTGCAAGCTACTGGACAAGCAAGTGACTTGAACAAGATGGTTTCAAGATGGTTTCTCATCTTCCAGGCTCTTTTTTCCCTGATGCATAAAATAACAGCCTTGCCGATTACTCTTGACTAAGGTACCCGATTGTGGTGACATTGAGGCTGACCTTGGAGTCACCTCCCCCGCTGCCGCACTCTCCTTTGTCGTACCACCATTTGTTTTTCAATTTGTCCAAGAGGCCTTGCTCATTCAGTTTTAATACTGCCAGGTTAACAGCATTTCTTGAAACGATAAAACATAACTCGTAAGAATAATGCACAGATGCTCGGTTAAAGTCGTTAAAAAACGTATAAAGAAAGGAGCAGAAGGAGGACAAATTGGCCGGTAATTTTTGTTTCCTCTTTTCTCTCTCTCTCTCTCTCTTTCACTTTTTTTTCTTTTTGGTTTTTCACAGGGAGGTAGAGCTATATAGAGAACGTGTTTGTTACAGCAAATAACAGGGTTTAAATATTGGAAAGGTGGCATGGAGGATCTAAACATTTGCTTAAAAAACGGAAGTGTGCGGGATGGGGAAATTGTTTTTTGAGAAAAAATAAGAAGAAGGAGGAGGAGGAGGAGGAGAAGGAGGAGGAGGAGGAGGAGGAGGAGGAGGAGGAGGGGATTTTTAAAAAAGAGGCGACGAGAACACCACGTCATGCAATTAACACCCGTCACGTATGGCGGTTTTTAACTTGGGCTTTTACCATTTAAATTGAAAAAAGCCACTGGACTGTAAAATTAAAAACAGCAACAAACAATCGGAAAGGACAACACGGAGAGAACATTTAGAAAAAAAATGGATGCATTAAAGTCAATGAAACCATAATTTACCGTCTTATTTAACTTCACGGAATACTGATTTTTTTTTTGAAAACTTTTTTAAGTTTACCTCAAATCCACAAGAAAGAAAAAGACAACACAATACATCAGGGTAGGTGGAATACTATAACAACATGGATATTGTTATATTATTCCACCCACCTTAATGCTGAGCCTTTGGGAGTTGCTACACCATAGCCTTTGGAATCCAGGTTCCCACCAACTTTCATTGTGTCACAAGGCTTCCGTTGTTCAATGTACTCATTCATGGTCGATTCGAGCAGGAAGGCAAACTTCCCCTTAGATTTCCTCACGCGGGCTACCCCGTCCGCTGTGGTTTTGGCAAATACAGATGGCTCTGCCGACTTCATGTACGACCACATTTTCTCATAGACAGCTATTTTGGATCTCTGTGGAAGACAGGAAGTTGGGGTGGAGGAAGAAGGAAAGGTTAACATGCAATTTCTCACTTTACAACATTCTTAGCAGGGTCCAGGGGCTCCCAAACTGTGGCCTGTGGACCACTGAGCTTCCTTCAGGTGGTCCGTGGCATGTCTGCAATGAATACTCATGATTATATTTAACAGTATTTTTGTTAAAAAACAAACAAAAAAATGTCCAGAAGCGCCTTAGAGACCAACTAAGTTTGTTCTGGGTATAAGCTTTTTTGTGCATGCACACTTCTTCAGGCTTCACCCTTCTTTTGTTGCTTCTTTTATTTCTTATATTGCATTACAGTTTGAATTCTATGGAATTCAAGGTCTAATAAAGTAAAATGCAACACAAGAAATAAAGGAAGAAATAAAAATACAATTAAAAAACCCCATAGAGCATCTAGAACACTTCATTGTAATTGCTAAAACAAGCAGAAATATCACTAAGTGGTCTGCCAAATTTCTTGGAAATTTCCAAGAGGTCCATAGGGGAAATAGTTTGGGAACCACTAGCATAGGCCATTTCCCCCTACTTCTAATATATTTCGTTCAAATGTTTAATTCATTCATACAAATATTTTTGTACCACTTTTCATCAAGAAAGAGATTTATGTTGTTGGGAAAGGCCCTAGGTGAGAGGTAGAACACCTGCTTTGCATGCAGAAGGTCCCGGGTTCAATCCCTGGCATCTCTTGGTAAGGCTGGGAGAGACTGTCTGAAAGTCAGTGTAGACTTCTAGAGACAGTTCTTACTGTATGGCTTTATGCATTTTTGTTGTAAACCACTTTGATATTTTATATATATATATATATATATATATATATATATATATATATATATACTGTGCTTGGTGAGCTAGTGGTTTGACTCAGTATAAGGCAGCTTCCAATGTCTCCCCAAATCCAGCAAAATTAAGCAATACCATATAAATGCAAAATCTAGTCAAGTGAACAGGGATGCCAACTTCAATAAAATATTGAAGATGGGGAGGGGAATAGGTAAGCCCTGTCCTGCATAACTGATCACATGACATGCACCCCCCCATTTGAATGGCAATGCTCATCAATTTTGGGGGCTCTGGAGCCCTCAAATATTTTATTGGGGGGCTGAAGGGACCTCAGCCCCTAGAGGTTGGCTGCTATGCAAATGAAGTGGAAACCTTAAATACAGTAAATCATCTTACAATACCAAAACATCATGAAATTCACTGAATGTGCAGAATTAACATGCAAAAATCCATTGATTATAGGAGCTAACCAGACTCACCAGACCATATGATGTGGCGAGGGCAGGGGTGTAGGAAGGGGGGTGAGGTGGGTGCAGGCCACCCCGGGTGTCATCACTGAGGGGGGTGACAAAATGGCAAAAATAAAATAAATAAATAAAAATTGGGCTCACGACCCCTTTTTTTGGGAAAAAATAACCCCCGCCCCCAACGGACCCCCCCTTCCTTTGCCACTGGTAGATAGGTGAGATGTGAGGCACGAGGCACTGGGTGCCACACTGCGGGCCTGCAGTGTGCCTGAGCCATGCGTCTCTCCTGAGGGGGAGGTGGCGGGCGAACTGCCTGCAAGCTCCTTGCTGCTTGTGTCTGCCCATTGCCTCAGCCGCCCTACAGCTGAGGAGGAGGCTGCGGAGAGGCTCCACACAGTGCACCCTGCCTTGGCTCGTCCTGCCCCAATAGGCAGATTGCCCTGCCCCCAGCTGCAGGACGCACGTGCCACACTGGGCACCCGAGTGGCTAGCTGGGCGAGGGCCAACCTAGATGCACTGGGAGTGAGCTAGCTATGCATTCTCTCCTTAAGAATAACCCAGTCTGCCTCCTTCTCTTCCTCCCACAGGACAGACTGTGACCCTCCAGAAGTTGCTGTCAACATCCTTGGCTGGAGCTGAGCTGGAGTCCAGCAATAACCAGAGAACCACAGGTTTCCCATCTCTGGTCTAGGATAAATGGTGCAAACACCTGTGTGGAACCTGAACCTGATAGTCAAGGTTCACAGGAGAGCACAAATAGGGCAGCTATATTTATTCTGCCTGCATCTGCGTTATTATGGGTGAACTGGGTTGTGTGTCTCTGCCTTTTTACATAAAAAAATGGTTGAGTGGCTGATGAGAGTTGATGGGGAACAAGTATGGAAAACATAGCTCAAATTTGTTAGCCCCAGGTAGGGTTGCCAATTTTTCTTCTGGTAGCGCTCTTCTTCTCTGAATTGCTGGCCCAGAAAGGAGAAACCAGCATTTAAAATTCCATCCTGCCCCATCATGGAATCCCAATGACAGGGAAAAAAAAGCAAAGAAAAAGAAAATGGGATTTCACATTCCATTGAGTAGATTCAAATGCAGCCCTGAGACCACAGGAGTTCAGTTTGGCTGATGATATACACAGCAGGGAAGACATACTAAAACACTGTATTAAATAGTAAGCAATGGTTTTAGCAGTGTACATTGTTCGAACCTTTTGCAGGAAATCAGTGAGCCTCCCAAGACCATATAACTCTCTATTTCAAACTTTTAGTATGCTGTGAGCAACCTCTGGCTCATGGGCTTAAGCAGGCATGGCAGGGTTCCTTGTCTGGCCCATTTTCTTTAAACCACACCCACTGGCTGTACACCAGATGTCATATAAAATGGAGCTGCGATGGAACGTTGGGGGAACTTCAAGTGTGCCCTGATTCTTTGCAAGCACAGCTCACTGACATCATGGATGGGCTTTGACAGCAAGCCCCTTTGAAGCTGGCCATTTGCAGGCATTGTTTATATTCAAACCACACCTGGAAATGGGTGTTTTCCCAGGCTGGCATTGCAGTGAGTTTTGCTGGTTTGCAGAGGAACAAATGCCCACTGGAATCCAAATCATGCTGGCAAATGAACAAAATGGGGCTTGCTGTTCTGCTTTTATTACAATGCACTGTTCTTTTTTTCTGATATCTTTATGTCATGCTCTAAGATCCTGCAAGTTCCTTGGTAACTCCTTATGTGTCGACTGAAATCACCATCATCATCTGTGCCGTTTTGCATGCAAAAGCATGTGCTCTGTACAGTGCCACAGTCCTTTCCCTATTACTCTGATCTCAACTCAAGTGGGTTCAGTGGCCTGATGTAATTATCGTATACTGGTGAAAATACAGTGGTACATAAAAGACTTCCTTCCAATCCAGCTTCCTACATTCGGCTTGCCCTCATCACAAACACATGGAGAGAAGCCAAGTGTTGAAGCCCACAAATGGAAGTGATTTCTCTTATGTACTCTGCAAAATCCATTTTCCTTTTTTTGATACTGCTCTTTAGAAGACCAGAGGCAAATATTTCTTACAACTTCAAGAGATAATGATGATAGCTTTCTGGGAGGTTGTTTTGCATGTGTGTTTTTAGGGACAGTTCAAATGCAAACATATTTCTAAGTCTTTCATGTAGGCCTTCAGAGAGATTAAAACCAGATATTTATTGTCAATTATAAATAGACATTATCAGCAACTCCTGATGCTCCTTTGGAAACTCTTTCAGAAATAACTAAGAAGACTACCACACTACTTTCACTACAGAAAACAGATAGCTGCCTTGAGCTACTATTTTGTGATCACTGGTAAGGGTGTTGGATCAGTAATAGAGCTTTGCATGTATTCATTGTTGGTTCTACTCAAAGTAGAATGTGGCTAATATAGGTCCATTAATTTCAGTGGGGAAACTGTGGGTAAAAACTTAGTTGGATTCAACCCATAAGGCTCCATTAAATCCTCAAATAAAATCTCCAGCTTCTCTAAGTAGGACTGTCTAAAGTCCTCTTGACTAGAGCTAGGGCTCATCCACATTTCCATTTGTCCCATGCATAGAAAGGGCAGGTCTGAGCAGTTTTCCTCTTGTCCTGTGCTTTCTAGCCATGGGTCTGAGCAGTTTTGTCTTTCCCCAAGAAAACCCATTCTTTAGCACTCAGTCAGAACAACACACTCTCCAAGCGTCCCTATTAACCAGGGACAGTCCCCAAATTAGAAAGGCCAGCCAGGTTCTCATTTGAGCCTGGACTGTCCCTATTTCCTCCACCAGTGCATTTTAAAGTATCTACTAACTTTCTAAAAGGATTAGTAAAATTCCTTCAGAGTCAGACTATCAGTTTCTAGCTGCTGAGTTGGCTATGTTCTACCTCCTCTTGTTGGAATCACTATGCTTCTGAAAGCCAGTTGTTGGGAACTGCAGGGGGTGAGGAATGTTTTGCCCAGGTCCTGCTTACAGACCTTCTATTGGCATCTGGCTGGCCATTGTGAAAGACAGATGCTAGACTAGATGGACCATTAGCCCAATCCAGCAGGCTCTTCTCATGTTCTAAAGCATTTGCACCCATCATTTGCTGCTGCTCTCAGGTTCTGTTTGCAGTCTTCCCTTAGGAGGATTCTGGACCCTTGGAGGCCTGCAAACAGGACCTGAGAGTTGCAGCACTCCCATTCCAATAACTGAGAATAAATAAATAAATTTAAAACCATAAAAAACTAGAAGCAAAACAATACATAGAAACAGAACTCACTGAATGCTGAATGGATCCTATCTGAAGAGACAAGTGGAGAGAACTGTCTCCCCTTCCCAAGTGCTGCCTTCCCAGTAGGGATCCTCCACCCCACACACCTGTAATGAATAGTAATTCAATTCACAGTTCCCCCAATGGATCCTGGGAACTGTAGTTTCTAAGGGGGCTGGGAATTGTAGGGGTAAACTAAAGTTCTAAGGATTCTCCTAGGGGGAAGCCCTGCACTTTACATGTGAGAGGTGCAGAACTGTGCTGTGCAGAAGGCATCTCTCCAGCAGCCCATGCTATGCAATCAAAGCAAATTCAATACACATGAGACTTCTCCCATTGAATCCTAGGGACTGTAGTTTGTTAAGGATTCTAGGAACTGTGAAGGATGAATTCTCATGCCTCTTGGAGGGAAGCCAGGATTGCTTAAAGGGGTACAACACTTCTTTAAATGTGTAGTATGGGTGTGACCCCCATGTGCCTTTAAATAAACTTTAAACATGTGGTATGAACACAGCCAAAGATACATAGTTGCATCTTTTGCTGCATCTTTAACCAAAGCATCTAGTTTGGTCCTCCAGGAGCAACCCCTTATGCCACTGGATTATTATTGTTATTATTATTTGGGGGCAATGGAACTTTCAAAAACAGATGGTGTGTGTGTGTGTTTGTGTGTGTGTTTGTGTGTGTCTAAATATAAATTAGAAAACCTTACTAAGTCTTTCAGTGGTGCTGTGGGTTAAACCACAGAGCCTAGGACTTGCTGATCAGAAGGTCGGCTCCACCAGTGCCACCATCGCCAAGCTTGGGAAGGAGGTTGAGCTGGTGCTTGTCCTAGGTGGTGGTGGTGGTGGCGGCAACTGCAGCTGCAAGGGACCATTCTGTTGCCTCTCCCTGGCTTCTCCCTGACCTCTCCCTGGCCATCGCTACCACCCTCTTCCCTTGGGCAGCTTGTAGTGGTTGCTGGAGAGCAAACAAGGAGGAGGAGAGGCTGCTGCCCCAGGTCTGAGGTGCAGGCAGAAGATAGGGCAGGAAGAAAGAGGGAGTGGAGCAGAGCACAGGGAATCTTGATTTTTTATTTTACAAGAATGCGACAGAGTGTGAATTTTGAAGGATGGTGGGTATTTTGGTTCCCATGTTTCAGAAAGCATGAATTAAGTAGGTTTTGTCATTAAATGTGAACTAAATTGAATTCTCCCCCCTTCCCTAGCTGTCACCAAGGTTTGTTCTTGGTAAGCAACAGTTAAGAATAAGAGAGATCCTTTTGTGTGCTGGGACTGCTATCACTTCCTATATTTCCTTGCTTTGCCTGCAGGGAAGAAATTATTAGGCCCTGGGAGCATTACAAGATTGCTCTGGAAACCTAGTGCAGTGTACAACGCTAAGAGCTCAGAGGCTAAGTGAGATGCCCAGAGGATACAAGCAAAGAATCCTTTCTCCAATGAAGCTCCTGTCCCCAAAGATAGAGCAGTGATTTAAGGCAGGAAAATAACAAACATCATTTCATCCTGCACGGTATATGTGTGACCAGCTAAGCTCAGAATCTGGTGCTTTGGCCAAATGGGCACCCAGCTTTATAGATGTCTTAAATGTTAACTGCTTATTGCACCTTGTTGTAGTCCCAGGCTATGTGGGGGTCCATCCCTTTTCATTTGCACAACTACCTTCAGCAGTTGATTAGGATGACACAGAAAGTGCCCAAGAGCAGCTTTGGCGACTTGTGAGTATGGAGTGGCTTGTGAGTTGGGGATGCACCACAATGGTGTGGCAGGAGAGGATGGCAAGTGTGGCAGGAAGATTCAAAGAAGCATTTAAGCATTTCAGTGAAGCATAAAGGTAAAGTGTAAAGGGACCCCTGACCATTAGGTCTAGTCGTGACTGACTCTGGGGTTGCGGCGCTCATCTTGCTTTATTGGCCGAGGGAGCCGGCGTACAGCTTCCGGGTCATGTGGCCAGCATGACTAAGCCACTTCTGGCGAAACAGAGCAGCATACAAAAACGCCGTTTACCTTCCCACCAGAGCGGTACCTATTTATCGACTTGCACTTTGACGTGCTTTCGAACTGCTAGATTGGCAGGAGCAGGGGCCGAGCAACAGGAGCTCACCCCGTCACGGGGATTCTTACCGTCGACCTTCTGATCGGCAAGTCCTAGGCTCTGTGGTTTAACCCACAGTGCCACCTGCGTCCCCCTCAGTGTAGCATAGCATAGTACAAAAACATTGGGGGTGGGGGGAGTGATAGCATGCTCTTCTTATTTCCCCATGTCTTTACAACTGTGGCATCAGGTTCTGCAGCAGCAGAGCTTACATATCTACTTGTACAATTGCGAGTCATTAGATGCTGAATGTAATTAAAAGATTTACCAGGCAGATAAGCTGCCACAGCTGTAGACTTAAGACAACTTCACTTCTGGATTGTTTCCTCTCCCCTCTCTTAGGTATCCCACAGTATCACAGCAGTGGCATATTCATTACATTTGGATATATGTAAATGGTTCCCATCTGGAGGAAAAGGCTGTCAGAGGCAGCTATCCCATTTTGATACAGAGGACTATCTGACAGCCATCCTCAAATATCTAAAGGGCTGTCACATGAAGGATGGAGTAAGTTTGTCTTCTCTTGCTCTGGACAGTAGGACTCAAACCAATTGATTCTACAAGAAAGGAGATTCCAGCTAAACATCAGGAAAATCTTTCTGACAGTAAGAGCTGTTCAGCAGTGGACTTCCACAAGAGGTAGTGGACTCTCCTTCCTTGGAGGTCTTTAGACAGAGGTTGGATGGCCATCTGTTGTGGATGCTTTAGCTGAGATTCATGCCTTGCAATGGGTTGGACTAGATGATCCTCAGGATCCCTTCCAACTCTACAGTTATATGATTCTAACCAGAAACAGTATCCATGCCTCTCTTCAGGAGCTTTGGGTATTGTTCTACAGTTCTCCACAAACAGGGGTTTTAAACTCTGACAAATATGAAAAATTAGAAAAGAGAAAGGATTCTTTGTGTTGATGAGGAGATGAGAGTTTGTTTGTTTTAAACTGAACCTGATATAAATGACATTACCAGGCAAGCTCACACCTCTCACTGAGTTTGTATACATACCTAAGGTACATATGTAAGAGTCTCGTTTATAATTATATTTTGGGAATGATTTGTGTTCTTATGTAGCTGAGTTTTTTTAAAAATAATTTTCCAGATGTCCCACGATCATCTTATGAAATAGTTGTGTTCTGTACTATAAACCAATCACTGCCAGGAGTTGTTTCTTTTTGTTTTCCAATGTATTTCCTATCAAGAAAGAATTTGGTCTGGTGCTAGCAAATTTTTATTCTGAAATTGTGGCTCAGAGAACCACTGCTCTGAGCAATGGTTGTGCCAGGGAACAACCTCACTGCTGCCTTGGCCTAATGAGTGCCATTGCCTATGCCCTGCCTCCTGAACAGTGGCGTAGCGTGGGTTGTCAGCACCTGGGGCAAGGCAAGTAATTTGCGCCCCCTAACCCATGGATTTGCACCCCCTAACCCATGGATTTGCGCCCCTAACCCCCAGATGTTGCGCCCGGTGTGGCCGCCCCCCCCCTACGCCACTGCTCCTGAACCACCTGGGGGCTGCATGCTGGTGATGAGCAGACCCAGAGGCAAAAGTGGGTGTATGGTTGGCTGCATTCCAGCCAATCAAACTTAAAGAGGTTTCTACAACCCCCAACCCACAAACATCTCTTCAACTAGGCAAACAAGAGCATTGTTGCAGTTCAAGGGCATTCCGGCCAGGCAAAAGCACCTGAGGAGCATGCCTGGTAAGGGGTGTGGCCTAAGGAGGGGCCATGTGGCCTAAGGAAATTCCCTAGGGCAAAATAAGAGAAGCCACCAGGTCCAAGATTCCCCAACCCTGCCAAGCTGCCTTCTATTCACTCCAACATGCGCACACAGAGAGATGGAAAAAACAAGAACCAGCCCCAGTGCAGAGGCAAAGCTAGGCTTTATTTCACCCAGGTCAAAGACCCAGTTTGGCACCACCCCACATGCACACCCACAGGCTGGGAGCCTCAACGGCACCCCTCTGGAGGCTTCACCTGGGGCAAAAAACCCAGCTAGCCCCCTCTAGCTATAGCACCAGTGATCTCGACCATGCCAGCCAGACACTAACGTGGAAACTGGACTGCTCCATTCCAAGTCTCTCAAAGCCTCAGATGAATTTGGACACTTTTTGGGTTGTAGAAGGCAAGTCCTTTGGACATTAAGTAGGTAATTTAACAACTGTTGTTTTTGGGCTTTGACATGCATTTTGTCTGTTATCATTATATATATTAAAAATGCCTGGATGGGTAGCTGTTTCAGTCAGCAGCAAAAACCAGAAAGAAAGAAAGAAAGAAAGAAAGAAAGAAAGAAAGAAAGAAAGAAAGAAAGAGAAAAAATATTGTGGTGCCTTAAAGAATAACAAATTATGGTACAAGCTGGGGTGGGAAACCACAGGATATGGGGCCAAATGCGTCACTCCAGGCTCTCAGCACACTCCCCAGATCATGCTCCTCATCACAGATCCTGCTTTTTATCCTGATTGGAATGCATCCTTGAGTTCTGATACAGCTTTTTGAGTGACTTGATAAAGGATAGAGAGGACTGGATAAGTATGCTGTACAAAGCTATATTATATTTGTTGCTTTGCCCGCTTTTGCCTCTGGCCTCCCACCCCCACGGACATGTGGCCCCCAAAGGGCAGCCCAGAAGGCAGTGCAGCCCCCAGGCCCAAAAAGGCTCCCATCCCCTGATACAAGCTTTCAAATATTACATTCTACTCCATCCAATGCATTCAGGAAAACACTTCAAGCTTATGCTGTAATAATCAATGGTAGTCTTTAAAGTTCAGAAGGATTCTTTGCCATCCTAAATGAGGCATGTACAGAGCTGGACATCTCTTCTGTGAAAGGATCTACCATTCATGATGTTTGTAAGCTTTATTTTTTAAAAAAATATTGTAAAAATACCTATTATTCATTTAGGGCACCTCTTCAATCGCTCAAAAGGTCTTTCATCAATTAATAATCTAACCAATTCATCAGCTGCACACTTGCGTCCCTACAGAGAAGCTATATATTTTCTTCTGTTGTTGTTGTTGTTTAGTCGTTTAGTCGTGTCCGACTCTTCGTGACCCCATGGACCTGTCTTCCACTGCCTCCCGCAGTTTGGTCAGACTCATGTTTGTAGCTTCGAGAACACTGTCCAACCATCTCGTCCTCTGTCGTCCCCTTCTCCTTGTGCCCTCTATCTTTCCCAACATCAGGGTCTTTTCCAGGGAGTCTTCTCTTCTCATGAGGTGGCCAAAGTATTGAAGCCTCAGCTTCACAATCTGTCCTTCCAGTGAGCACTCAGGGCTGATTTCCTTAAGAATGGAGAGGTTTGATCTTCTTGCAGTCCATGGGACTCTCAAGAGTCTAACCCTAACCTTCCAGCACCATAATTCAAAAGCATCAATTCTTCGGTGATCAGCCTTCTTGATGGTCCAGCTCTCACTTCCATACATCACTACTGGGAAAACCATGGCTTTAACTATACGGACCTTTGTTGGCAAGGTGATGTCTCTGCTTTTTAAGACGCTGTCTAGGTTTGCCATCACCTTTCTCCCAAGGAGCAGGCGTCTTTTAATTTCGTGACTGCTGTCACCATCTGCAGTGATCATGGAGCCCAAGAAAGTAAAATCTCTCACTGCCTCCATTTCTTCCCCTTCTATTTGCCAGGAGGTGATGGGCCCAGTGGCCATGATCTTCATTTTTTTGATGTTGAGCTTCAGACCATATTTTGCGCTCTCCTCTTTCACTCTCATTAAAAGGTTATTTAATTCCTCCTCACTTTCTGCCATCAAGGTTGTGTCATCTGCATATCTGAGGTTGTTGATATTTCTTCCGGCAATCTTAATTCCAGTTTGGGATTCATCCAGCCCAGCCTTTCGCATGATGAATTCTGCATATAAGTTAAATAAGCAGGGAGACAATATGCAGCCTTGCCGTACTCCTTTCCTAATTTTGAACCAATCAGTTGTTCCATATCCAGTTCTAACTGTAGCTTCTTGTCCCACATAGAGATTTCTCAGGAGACAGATTAGGTGATCAGGCACTCCCATTTCTTTAAGAACTTGCCATAGTTTGCTGTGGTCGACACAGTCAAAGGCTTTTGCATAGTCAATGAAGCATAAGTAGATGTCTTTCTGTAACTCTCTAGCTTTCTCCATAATCCAGCGCATGTTTGCAATTTGGTCTCTGCTTCCTCTGCTCCTTCGAAATCCAGCTTGCACTTCTGGGAGTTCTCGGTCTACATACTGCTTAAGCCTGCCTTGTAGAATTTTAAGCGTAACCTTGCTAGCGTGTGAAATGAGTGCAATTGTGCGGTAGTTGGAGCATTCTTTGGCACTGCCCTTCTTTGGGATTGGGATGTAGACTGATCTTCTCCAATCCTCTGGCCACTGCTGAGTTTTCCAAACTTGCTGGCATATTGAGTGTAGCTCCTTAACAGCATCATCTTTTAAAATTTTAAATAGTTGAGCTGGAATATCATCACTTCCACTGGCCTTGTTATTTGCAGTGCTTTCTAAGGCCCATTTGACTTCACTCTCCAGGATGTCTGGCTCAAGGTCAGCAATCACACTACCTGGGGTGTACGAGCCATCCATATCTTTCTGGTATAATTCCTCTGTGTATTCTTGCCACTTCTTCTTGATGTCTTCTGCTTCTGTTAGGTCCTTACCACTTTTGTCCTTTATTATGGTAATCTTTGTACGAAATGTTCATTTCATATCTTCAATTTTCTTGAACAGATCTCTGGTTCTTCCCATTCTGTTGTTTTCCTCTATTTCTTTCCATTGCTCGTTTAAGAAGGCCTTCTTGTCTCTCCTTGCTATTTTTTGGAAATCTGCATTCAATTTCCTGTATCTTTCACTATCTTCCTTGCATTTTGCTTGCCTTCTCTCCCCTGCTATTTGTAAGGCCTCATTGGACAACCACTTTGCTTTCTTGCATTTCTTTTTCATTGGGATGGTTTTAGTTGCTGCCTCCTGTATAATGTTGCGAGCCTTCACCCATAGTTCTTCAGGCACTCTGTCCAGCAAATCTAAATCCTTAAACCTGTTCCTCACTTCCACTGTGTATTCATAAGGGATTTGATTCAGATTGTATCTTACTGGCCCAGTGGATTTTCCTACTTTCTTCAGTTTAAGCTGGAATTTTGCTATAAGAAGCTGATGATCTGAGCCACAGTCAGCTCCAGGTCTTGTTTTTGCTGACTGTATAGAGCTTCTCCATCTTTGGCTGCAGAGAATATAATCAATCTGATTACGATGCTGCCCATCTGGTGATGTCCACGTGTAGAGTCGTCTCTTGTGTTGTTGGAAAAGAGTGTTTGTGATGACCAGCCGTTCTCTTGACAGAACTCTATTAGCCTTTGCCCTGCTTCGTTTTGATCTCCAAGGCCAAACTTGCCAGTTGTTCCTTTTATCTCTTGATTCCCTACTTTAGCACTCCAATCCCCTATAATGAGAAGAACATCCTTCTTTGTTGTCACTTCTATAAGGTCTTGTAAGTCTTCATAGAATTGGTCAATTTCTGTTTCTTCAGCACCAGTAGTTGGTGCATAAACTTGGATTACTGTGATGTTAAAAGGTCTGCCTTGGATTCGTATCGAGATCATTCTATCATTTTTGGGATTGCATCCCAGTACAGCTTTCACCAGTCTTTTGTTGACTATGAGGGCCACTCCATTTCTTTTACGGGTTTCTTGCCCACAGTAGTAGATATGATGGTCATCCGAACTGAATTTGCCCATTCCCATCCATTTTAGTTCACTGATGACCAGGATGTCAATATTTATTCTTGCCATCTCATTTTTGACCACATCCAACTTACCTGGTTCTTACATTCCAGGTTCCTATGCAATATTTTTCTTTACAGCATTGGACTTTCCTTTCGCTTCCAGGCATATCCGCAACTGAGCATCCTTTCGGCTTTGGCCCAGCCGCTTCATCAGCTCTGGATCTACTTGTACTTGTCCTCCACTCTTCCCCAGTAGCATGTTGGACACCTTCCGACCTGAGGGGCTCCTCTTCCAGCATCATAACTTTTATATGCCTGTTGTCTTTGTCCATGGAGTTTTCTTGGCAGGGATACTGGAGTGGCTTGCCGGTTCCTCCTCCAGGTGGATCACGTTTGGTCAAAACACTCCACTATGATCTGTTCATCTTGGGTGCCCTGCTCGGCATAGTTCATAGCTTCTCTGAGATATTCAAGCCCCTTCGCCATGGCAAAGGGGATATTTTCTTCTAACAAGCACCTATTCATGTGACACAGCAGTTATATAAAGTGGTACAGTAAGTTAGGGGGCGGGGGAAGAATATGGAGCCTTAGCTATCTCAGGCAATGTCACTATCATTATCGCGTAGTTGTTCTCCCAAAAGTAGAACACGGAAACAGGGAGTGATTGCATTTCCCTGGGGCTCTGGCTGCTTTGCTCCAGTGATACATTCTCCTAGCTACCAAGTTAACCTGTTAGCTGAAGCTCTGCTGCAGTTTCACTTCAACAACTTTGCAATTCATGCTCTGCTCTCTGACTTGCACAAAGTCTCAGGTCTCACAGTTAGTGTCTTCTGCAAGGAAATATTCATGAGATAGTGAGTGAAATTTGCTCATGTGTGTGTTGCAAATCACAATTAGAGGTTAAATGGAGTGGAGGGAAGATTTGCAGGATGCAAGTCAAAGGGGACCATTTATCAGCCATGCCAAATTTTGCTATGAAGATATACAAGATTTCACTTTAGGACCAGAAGTGGGCAGAAGTGCAGTAGTCTGGGATCACAGGAGGTCGAGGCCCTGTTACTATTTCTGCAGCAGGGCCCTAGTAGGGTCCCCGTCTCCAGTAACCTAGAGAGGTCCTATCAACATGAAAGAGGAAATTTGTAGCCACTGAAAAGGAATATTCTCACTCTTTGCACTAACTGAAGCCAGAGTGAAAGGAGCTGTGTGTAAAGAACACCAAATACTGTAGTGGTTTTTCCTGTATGCTCCAAAGTTAAGCTCTTGGCAATATTGAAAACACAAGATGCTTCAGTTTCAAGAAAACGGTGTGCAAGTTCTGTCACATGCAATGGAACTTCAGGAAAACCACGTTACTCCAAAAGAAGATATTGGAATACTCCAAATCATTTGCCCATGTGCATATGCAGCACAAAAAAGTAGATCTAGCTGGAAGGCAACATATGGAGATCTGCATTGGTCATTACAATGGATCTCTAATGATTATTCGTGTATAATCTTAGAAGAGTGTGTGGCTGAGACTATAATGAAGTTACTCTGCACTTCTGAATTTGTCACTAAATTCTGTGAGTAGGGAACTTCAACCCCGGGGACTGAATGCAGGCCTCTAGACCCCTCTGTCTGGTACTTGGTATTTTCCACAGGTTGCACTCATTCCCTGGCCAAATTCCTTTCCCTGGCCTGATGTGACCCTCTTTGAGTGTTTTTGCCTGACTAGAATGTGCCATTGAGATTCAATAATCGTTCTTGCTTGCTTAGAGGGAGGGTAGAGAGGTAACTAAAAGGTAAAGGTAAAGGTACCCCTGCCCGTACGGGCCAGTCGTGTCTGACTCTAGGGTTGTGCGCCCATCTCACTTAAGAGGCCAGGGGCCAGCGCTGTCCGAGGACACTTCCGGGTCACGTGGCCAGCGTGACAAAGCTGCTCTGGCGATCCTGCACCAGCGCAGCACATGGAAACACAGTTTACCTTCCCATTATAAAGCGGTACCTATTTATCTACTTGCACTTTAAGGGTGTTTTCGAACTGCTAGGTGGGCAGGAGCTGGGACCGAACAACGGGAGCTCACCCCACCACGGGGATTCGAACCGCCGACCATGCGATTGGCAACTCCTAGGCGCTGGGGTTTTACCCACAGCGCCACCCGCATCCCCTAGAGAGGTAACTAGCCTTCTTTAATTGCTTCACCCACTTTTGCTTTTTGTCCTGCTCACCGCTGGTATGTGTCCCCTGGATGGTTGTATGGAAGAGAGTGTAATTGAAAAAGGTTCCCCACTCCCCAGAGTGCTAACTGGGTACAAGGGTCACTTGGATCTACTGGAATTATCAAAAACAAATGGCTGCAACATGCTATATATTTTTTTCTAATTATGGATTCCATCATCCTCTTGTTAATTCTGATGTACAGAAAGAATCAGATTCATTATGCAACTTTAACACAATACATTACATTATCCCAAACCCAATAGCAATGCATTCGCTTTTTAGTCATGCAATGTCCTGTCAAAACAACAACAACTATGTACTCCAAGGAGTTAAAGGTGACATACATAGTTCTCCCCATTTTATCCTCACAATAATCCTGTGAGGTAGGTTAGGCTAAGGGATACAGTCACTAGCCCGAGGTCAGCCAGGGAGCTTCATGGTTGAGTGGCAATTTGAACCCTGGTCTCCCAGGTCCTAATCCAACACACTAACAATGACACCACAGGAGCCTTCTAGATCAAGCCAATGGCCCCATTTAGTCCAGCATCCTATTCTCACAGTGGCCAACTTGGTGTCTGTGGGAAGACCACAAATAGAACCTGACAGCAATGACACTCTCATCACTTGCATCTCCTAGCAACAGACATACAGACATACTGCATTGGATAGCAGAGGTAGAAGATCACCTCAGACATTTTGAAATAAAAGGGATTTTTATTTTTTTAGAATCAAGGATTACACTAAAAAGGCTAAAACATTCCCAATGTCTATCCCATTGGGATAAAAGCATTCCAGAATGTGGATAAAAGTGCACAAAACCCATTGACTGCCATTTATAGCACCACCCTTGTGTTGCATTGCTGCCTAGTGTTGCTAACTAGAAATAAGAAAGAAAGGTAAAGGTAAAGGACCCCTGGCAGTTAAGTCCAGTTGTAGACGACTCTGGGGTTGCGGCGCTCATCTCGCTTTACTGGCCAAGGGAGCTGACGTTTGTCCACAGACAGTTTTTCCAAGTCATGTGGCCAGCATGACTAAGTGGAATCCCTTGGTTGCCAGATAACTTGCAGCTGGGAAGCTACAGGAGCTTAGTAGCTATTTGAAGCATAAAGTATATTCTGCTGTGAAAATGTCACATACACAGATGAGAACACCATATCATGAGAACTCAGGGTGCATTGTTTTTTTTAAAAGAATGGGAATGTTTGACCTATAAAGTTTGAGTCCTGCCAGCCACCAAACCTTTATGATGGCTAGGGAAACAGTCAGCAGTATAAAACAGGTTGCTGGCTGGATGCCTACCAGTTCTGAAGCAGATGAAATTCATTACCATCTGCTCACATAAAATGAATTGCTGGTGTGATTCCACTTTCAAATAGTAAGTGTTCCCCATTTCATTAAAAACAACACCACAACATCAGTGACTAATACTTTGTGGCTTTGCTAATGAGGCCAAAGATTGGACTAACCTAGGCACCTCTCACCTGCACATGGCTAAGTGCCAGAGATTCTGGGACATGAACCAAGAACTTCATGTTCCAAGACCTTGATGAGTGACATATAACAACAACAACAACAAAATTTTTTATTTATATCCCACCCTTCCCAGCCCGGGCTCAGAGTGGCTAACATCAAATGTAAATAATAATAATAATAATAATAATAATAATAATAATAATAATAATAATATCTGTGTCAGGCACCAGAATACTCCTCTCAGCACAGAAAGAAAGAGGAAGAGGACTGACAATGAGCAGAAAGGCGCAATCCAAACAACCAAAGGACTGGAGCATGTGTCATATGAGGAAAGGCTGAAGTGTTCATTGTTTTTTAGCTTGGAACAAAGGTGGTGTATAACAAGATGCAGGTTGAGAACAAGGGGTTAAGGCAAAAGAGTCCCCTCATGGCATGGCTTTAGAACCTGGATGTGGTTGATCCAGTGAAACACAAGGAAGTACACCTCCACAGAATATGTAATTAATCTGTGGAGTGCAATGCCACAAGATGTAGTGATGGCCACCCACCCAAATGACTTTAAAAAAGGATTAGACAAATTCAGGGATTAAAATGAGCACCTGTTAACAGCTATCACCCATAGTGACTGTAAAGAACCTACAGGTTCAAAGGCAGTATCTGACTCAGTATCAACTGCTGGAAAGCAAGACTATGTGAGGCACAATTGCCTTCATGTTCTGGTCATAGGATTCCAGGAGGCATCTACAGGATGCTGGGCACTTTGGATCTTTACTGAATCATACCAGGGATCACAGGGATGTGGGTGGCGCTGTGGTCTAAACCACAGAGCCCAGGTTCTGCTTACAGACCTTCTATTGGCATCTGGTTGGCCACTGTGAAAGACGGATGCTGGACTAGATGGGCCATTGGCCCAATCCAGCAGGCTCTTCTCATGTTCTAAAGCATTTGCACCCACCATTTGCTGGAATAGGACAGCTGCTGTTCTCGGGTCCTGTTTGCAGACAGGATTCTGGACCCTTGGAGGCCTGCAAACAGGACCTGAGAGTTGCAGCACTCCCATTCCAATAACTGAGTATAAATAAATAAATTAAAAACAATAAAAAACTAGAAGCAAAACAATACATAGAAACAGAACTCACTGCATGATGAATGGAGCGTATCTGAAGAGACAAGTGGAGAGAACTGTCTCCCCTTCCCAAGTGCTGCCTTCCCAGTAGGGATCCTCCACCCCACACACCTGCAATGAATTACTGTCAAATTCACAGTTCCCCCAATGGATCCTGGGAACTGTAGTTTCTAAGGGGGCTGGGAATTGTAGGGGTAAACTAAAGTTCTAAGGATTCTCCTAGGGGGAAGCCCTGCACTTTAAATGCAAGAGGTGCAGAACTGTGCTGTGCAGAAGGCATCTCTCCAGCAGCCCATGCTATGCAATCAAAGCAAATTCAATACACATGAGACTTTCCCCATTGAATCCTAGGGACTGTAGTTTGTTAAGGATTCTAGGAACTGTGAAGGATGAATTCTCATGCCTATTGGAGGGAAGCCAGGATTGCTTAAAGGGGTACAACACTTCTTTAAATGTGTAGTATGGGTGCAACCCCCATGTGCCTTTAAATAAACTTTAAACATGTGGTATGAACACAGCCAAAGATACATAGTTTCATCTTTTGCTGCATCTTTAACCAAAGCATCTAGTTTGGTCCTCCAGGAGCAACCCCTTATGCCACAGGACAAACTGGATTATTATTGTTATTATTATTTGGGGGGCAATGGAACTTTCAAAAACAGATGGTAAGTGTGTGTTTGTCTAAATATAAATTAGAAAACCTTACTAAGTCTTTGTGTGGTGCTGTGGGTTAAATCACAGAGTCTAGGACTTGCCAATCAGAAGGACAGCGGTTCGAATCCCTGTGACGGGGTGAGCTCCCATTGCTCGGTCCCTGCTCCTGCCAACCTAGCAGTTCAAAAGCATGTCGAAATGCAAGTAGATAAATAGGTACCGCTCCAGCTGGAAGGTAAACAGCATTTCCGTGCGCTGCTCTGGTTTGCCAGAAGCAGCTTAGTCATGACCCGGAAGCTGTATGCTGGCTCCCTCGGCCAATAAAGAGAGATGAGCGCCGCAACCCCAGAGTTGGTTATGACTGGACCTAATGGTCGGGGTCCCTTTACCTTTACCAGGGATCACAATATTTCAACAAATCCCCAGGTAGTGCCAGGCGCGCCTTATCATCATCATTACCATCATCATCATCCTGTCTTTTTCCCTGATAAGGTCTCAAGGGTAAAGGGGCAGTAATTGATGAATGAGTAATCAAGAAATAGAGTGTCACATTCTCCCATACCTAGTCAACAGAGCAAGACCTCCTGTCCAATGCATTTCAGCATCAGCCTGTTTCCTCAGCTCATGCTCAGGGATTAAGAACCAATGGCTCTTGAGAGGTTGTTGGGCTTCAGCACCCTTCAACCTCACCCAGCATGGCCAATGGCTAGGGGCAATGGACGTTGCAGTTCCACAGCATCCCCACCCTTGCTTTAGCTCCTGATTAAGCCCTAACTCTGGACCCAGACCCAACCCAACTCTTCAACCCTCAGTGGACTCTTTATCTGAAAGCGTTCCCTTTGGAATCCAAACACCCAAGGTCTTAGCCTGACTATGACCCCAAGTTATAAGGTACATAAGTCCTTATTTTAGCTGTCAGAGAAGTTCCAAGTTATGCTGCCACAGTCAAGTTCATCTCTCCCACCAACCCCCTCTCTTGATTGCACTAGATTTCCCTTTACATATTATTTAGAATTCCAGATGCATCTTCCTCCAAGAGACATAGCAATAAAGCACCCAGTTCTTTTAATTGTACATTGCAGCATTCAGATATTTAATGATTTCCATTTTTTACACCTTGTAACAACATTTGCCTTTCATTTTAGATAACAGAAGAGGGGGTGCATGCATCTTTTCCTCTCTGCCAGCAATTGATCTTTTATAAACGCACACACACACAAAAAAACACCTATCCCTTGAATCACAGTTTGAAGACAACGGAAGGGCCATAGCATGCAACTCTCTGGAGAAGGAGATAGCAGATGAAAATAGACAGTTGCCAAAAGCATTAAATAAGTATCCTTGAGTGTTTGCGGCGAGACTTTGTTGCACAGACTCCTATATCCAGGATGCAGGAAGAACTGGAGAGATGGTGGGGGAAGGTTTTCTGCTAGTCACTCACTGCAGCTGTAGTCCAATAACACATGGATGACACCCTTGCATTAAACCATAGTTTATTGTAATGTTCACAATAAATGGGCATTACAGTGAACTATGGTTTAATGCAGTATCCTCCAGATTTTGTTGGACTTCAACTCTCATCATACCTAAGCATTAGTTATGCTGGCTGGGGCTGATGGGAGTTGGAGTCTGACAACATATGGAGAACACCATTTTGCCTGGTATAATGCAATATTAATGAGATATGAGCTCATATACCCATCTTCCCTTCTCGTGCAACTGTGCATTGACTGCAAGCATTTCCTTTTAGCTTTGATTAACCACAGTTTAGTGTTGTGTCCAAGCCCTAAATTGTGGTTAATCTGAACTATGGTTTGCCAAAACAATCCAGCTGCCATGTCTCTCAAGTGGCTTGTTTCAAACAAGCCATAATTGCGGCTCTCCACAGCTTGTTATGTTTAGACAACATGACAAGCTGCAGTTAATTGGGGGTAGCTCTCTGAGGAGAATAGCCTCCCAACAATTCTGAGCACTTTTTACAAATTACAGTTACTGGGATTTTTTGTGGAAAGCCAAAGGCAATTTGATACTGCCTTAAATGTATAGTGCAGATGGGGCCTAAGAGGGTTGGTTCAATCCTTTCTGCTTATACTGCCAACTAATGAACTACAATCTCTGGCTTTGTGCTATGTTCAAATCAGTGTTCTTGTTTTGCTTTGCTCCAGCAAACCATAGTCAGTAAGCCAAGAACAAACCATGCATATTGTTGAGAGCAAAATAAACCATGGTCTCTGGTTCAGACTAATGCTATGCCAGGGAACATGGTTTGTTGCCTATCCACATGAACAGGAAGGAGTGAAATGAGCCAGAAAGTCAATCCATTAATGAGGTCACTTAATTATGAAAAGGCTCCCTCTAAAACAAAATTACAGTGTACCATAACAGGCCTGGTACTGGAATGTTAAGCGTACTTACATATACAAATATTCTTTTGAGACTTATCAGCATATAAATAATTACATCAAAAGGGGAGGAGAAATGTACCTGCTGGATCTTCCCTCCACCCTGAACAGGGCTTACACAGCTACAGGAACATAGGAAGCTGCCTTGTACCAAGTGGTATGGTCCATCTACAACTCCGCTCATCCTTGACAACTGGCCATGCGAAATGACACTGATTTGAGCCCAGCATTGTCTGGAGGTCAGCACAATTTCTACCTATGTTGTCTGTTCTGACTGGCAGCTGCTTTCCAGAGTTTCAGTTAGGAGTCTTTTCGTCTTTACTGGGATTGCCAAATTTGAGCCTGGGACCTTCTTCAAGGAAGGTATGTACAATCATAGACTCATGGAATCATAGAGTTGGAGAGCCATTTAGTCCAACCCCCTGAAGTTCAGGAACATTTTTGCCCAATGTAGGTTTTGAGCCCAAGACCCTGAGATTAGGAGTCGCTTACTGACTGAGCTGCTCTGCTATTGAGCTAGGACCCTTACATCCATAGCCTCTCTCCACGAAACTTTTGCAGAGCTTTTAATTGCACACACAGTGCCTACATGCATCTAGGTTTTGTGCGCATAGATTACATTTATGTGTTAGGCTGAAGATGGAGCAGCTCCAGTAGCTGCAATCCTTCTCCACATACACAAACATGCTGAGAGAATAAAGGGTGATTGTGCTTCTTCTTTTTTTTAAATACTACTACTACTACTACTACTACTACTAATAATAATAATAATAATGAAATAGTTTAGCCATTGTAAGAAAAACCAGGAAACTTACTCTAAAAAATTCTTTGGTTGAACCTGAATCCAGAGTTCCATAGGCTATTTCAGTCTGCTTAGCCAAGTCTTCAGCACTTTCTATGGGAGACACCATCCTTTCCACCGTAAGGAAGGCAGCAAGGTTGGCAGTGTAGGAAGAGATAATGATGAGGGTGAAGAACCACCAGACGCCGCCAACAATTCGCCCTGAGAGAGATCTAAGAAAGAGGAGATGAGGTTATATCGGTTATAAAAACAAGTCTTTGATCTTCTTTGAGAAGAGAAGATGTGTGTGTGTGTGTGTGTGTGTGTGTGTGAGAGAGAGAGAGAGAGAGAGAGAGAGAGAGAGAGAGAGAGAGCTAGGCACCCATATTGGCATTAAAAGAGGCCCCAACATCATCAATAATCATGGCATGAAAACCACCAGTGCCAAAACCCCTTTTATGCTGCACCTACTGGGCTGACAATCCATTCACGGAGTGGGTAGAGGCAAGAGAGAAATAGATCTCACCATGGCTACTATCCTCTTCTGGGCTGAGCTCTGGCTGTCTTTAATCAATGCAAGGGTGGAACACCTGAGCATCTTTCCACATTGTATCTCTAGCCAAATTAACAACTCATGTGCTGTGTCCGCTAATTCAACTCACCTGACTGAAGTGCTCTACTCCAGCAAGTCTATAGGCCAATCTAGGCACCCAATCATGAGAGAGTGAGAGTTAGGGTTAGGGTTAGAGAGGTGAGAACTGATTCCAAAATATGCCCCCCATGCTATGGTGGAGCACCCCATCCACCCTCTGTTTGCCCTTGTTTCCATTCATTGTAACTATAGAACATGTGTGTGTTGTTAGCATGCATTGTACTCTAATGAAAGTATGGCTTTGTATGTGTGCATGTGTGTGTGTGTGTGTGTGTGTGTGTGTGTGTGTGTGTGTAAATACCTCTTCCACTCCATCTCTCTCTCTCTCTCTCTCTCTCTCTCTCTCTCTCTCTCTCTCTCGTTATTCATGCGCTACACTGAGCACATGTACAAGTTGCCTCTACATCTGTACATACGTCTGTGTGAACAAGCTTACTAGATTTGCACAACTCAGCTACTGCATACACACAGGTATGCAGACTGCACATTTGTTGAAAGTCACATATGAAACACTCAGGGTGCACACCTCAACTATTTGCCTTACACTTGTTGAATGTAAATGGCCATTCTCTCTCTCTCTCACCCCCACCCCACCTCCACAATATCCCCAATATACGCAACATTCACATACATCAGAGTCAAAATGAACTTGCTGCCAACAGTCCTTCCCTGAGAATGTCAACAGAAAGGAAGACTCATATCCTCCTCCTCCTCCTCTTTAACTCTCAGCTCCCTTCCTACCCACAGAGTTCTTTCTTCCTTGACTTCCCTCAGCCTCCCTACTTTCGCCACCTCTGACATCAACGCTGTTTCTAATTCTGGAGCTTTACTTGCTAGCTAGGTTGATCAGGCTGTCTGGACAATGCCTACGTTTACCGTATATATAAAAAAACTGCATGTGTGTAGGCTCTGCCTGCACGATCTGTTCCTTGCATATTTTTAGTGTACAAATTGCTTGTTCCACTTGTGCATGTGTAGGTTTTACAAAGACCTATGAGGGGGCAGGCCCTGTTGGAAATGGGCGGCCTCCTTCCCTCCATGCATTGTATGTATGTTGGTAGAAACATAGGAACCTGCCTTTTGCCAAGTCAGACAATGGCTCAGTCTAGCTTAATATCACCCACACTGACTGTAAGACATGGCATCTGCCAAGCCCTGCCGACTGGAGAAAACAATAATAGGCTAAATGCATCAATGTTTGACACAGTATGTGGCAGCATCAATTGTTTATGTATGGTATCTGAAAAGGTTGATGGTCATGCTTTAAATATTTTTTTTGGGAGGGAAGGATCAAAAAGGATATAGTAGCCATATCCCAGTACATTTGCAAGCACAATTCAAAGAGTTGGTTAAAGCCCTAAACAGCCTCGGCCCAGTATACCTGAAAGGGTGTCTCCACCCATCACTCAGCCCAGAGACTGAGGTATTGCTCCAAAGGTCTTCTGCTGGTTCCCTCACTGTGAGACGTGAAGCTACAGGGAACCAGGCAGAGGGCCTTCTTGGTAGTGGCACCTGCCCTGTAGAATGGCCTCTCATCAGATGTCAAACAGATAAACAACTATCTGACTTTTAGAAGACACCTGGAGGCAGCCCTGTTCAGGGAGGTTTTTAAAGGTTGGTGTTTTATTGTGTTTTAAATATTTTGTTGGGGGCCGGTCAGAGTGCCAGGGGGACACCCAGTCAGATGGGCAGATAATAATAATAATAATAATAATAATAATAATAATAATAATAATAATAATAATATCTGTCAAAATGGGGGAAAAACTGGAGAGGGAACAGTGGTGCAGTATGGGGTGGATGCAGGGAAGTGCAGCACCTGGGCATTAGTGGCAATGACATTCATCAAACCATCAGAATCACTGACACTCCTTGCTTTGACAAGTGAATGAGGATTTCAAGTTTGTCTGTAAGAACATATTAGCAAAGCGGATGTCAGAGAATGATGAAAAGAACTAAACAGAGGCTAGGCACTTGTTTTCTTTGATGGGGTTCCTCCTTCAGTCCAGCAGTTTAAATTGTAACACTCATTGGCAATATGAAATGCAATTCTAAATAAAAGCTAATGGTTGTATTTCAGCTGGCTGAATATATTTAGTTAAAGCTCAATGTGTTTTATGGGTTGAACCAATGCTGTAAGAAGTAAGCCCACTGAACCTTCTCCCAAGAAACTGTGCAGAAGATTGTAGCCATGTTGATCTTACTTATATGGGTATTATTGGATCTTGTTGGGTGCTATGTTATAATTTTGGACTTGCATTTATGGGAAGAGGGGTGCGATATAGGGGCTGTTGTGATGAACTCCTACCTCAAAATTAACCACTACTACATCACTGGTGGTGCTGTGGGTTAAACCACAGAGCCTAGGACTTGCCAATCAGAAGGTCGGCGGTTCGAATCCCTGTGATGGGGTGAGCTCCCGTTGCTCAGTCCCTGCTCCTGCCAACCTAGCACTTCGAAAGCACATCAAAGTGCAAGTAGATAAATAGGTACCGCTCCGGCGGGAAGGTAAACGCCATTTCTGTGCGCTGCTCTGGTTCGCCAGAAGTGGCTTAGTCATGCTGGCCACATGACCCGGAAGCTGTACGCCGGCTCCCTCGGCCAATAAAGCGAGATGAGCGCCGCAACCCCAGAGTCAGTCACGACTGGACCTAATGGTCAGGGGTCCCTTTACCTTTACATCACTGGTGGGGAGGAGGGAACACTGAGCATCCGTGGCAGAGCATCTGCATTGCATGCGGAAGGTCTCAGGTTCAACCTCTGGCATTTCTGGGAAACCCTAGACAGCCACCCCAGTCAGGGTAGACAATACTATGATAAATGGGCCAATGGTCTGATTTGGTGTAAGGCAGTTTCCTATTTCGATTTCTTTTAGTTCTTTTTTGAAGAAAACGTTTCAAAATGTGACTCACTATGGACCTTCCCCAATTACTATTTCTTTTGGTCATTTTATTCTGCTTAACAGGAGCACTTGTGCAATTTTAGAAATGAAATAACTGTTCTATATTGCCATATTAAGCAAACATAAATGTAAAATATTCAGTGAATGGAAATATGTATTTTTTTTGGAAAAAATATGTATCAGCAAGCTTTCTTGATCAGATCCTACTGGGACTTTGAGTATCTAAGTCTAACACATAGAGACATGAGGAGATGTTCTGGTGTATTTTATGTTAATTGGAATTTGCATGTCTAAAACCCAATGTTCCAAAGCATGCATATTCCGCTTTAGCAATTGAGTCTCTGGCAGATTTCCATTTTAGCCAGCATTGTCCCGGAAGAGGACTGCAAATATTTAGTCACTTCATTCTCCCTAGCAAATTTATAAAAATGCAGAAGGAATTTATAATAAGCCAAGTCATTGTAAGAAAACTTTTTCATCACCAGAAATCTAGAGATATGATTTTGCATTAGTTCACCGGGTGCTGAAGGAAAAAAAAACCTTATTTGCATCAGCCACTAGTGTATGGTTAACACACAATTCAGGAAGTAATACTCATGCATCAAATCAACAAGTATTCAGGGGTTGGAACTGTGCTGGCTAGACCCATCCCTGAAGTCATGCGAAATGTGTGTGCTTTGACACAGGTGGCTGAAAAGGAATATCCTTCACTGTGTACAGCTGGACTCATGAAGGATTCTACACAATATGGAACCCTGTTCAACCAGTGATTCCCCCTTTACTGATGTTTGCATCAACATATGGGTGATGTGCATGGCCCCACTTCATAAAGATAAAGGGACCCCTGACCATTAGGTCCAGTCATGACTGACTCTGGGGTTGCGGCGCTCATCTTGCTTTACTGGTCGAGGGAGTTGGCGTACAGCTTCTGGGTCATGTGGCCAGCATGACTAAGCCGCTTCTGGCGAACCAGAGCAGCGCACGGAAACGCCGTTTACCTTCCCGCCGGAGTGGTACCTATTTATATACTTGCACTTTGACATGTTTTCGAACTGCTAGGTTGGCAGGAGCAGGGACCAAGCAATAGGAGCTCACCCCATCGCGGGGATTTGAACCGCTGGCCTTCTGATTGGCAAGTCCTAGGCTCTGTAGTTTAACCCACAGCACCACCTGTGTCCCTCTTCATAGTCACTCATTAATTCAGCATGTGAGCTTTACTTTCTTAAACGCTTCATGTTGTGAGACTTTCCCTCCCTCAGTGTTCTAGTTATCATTGTTTGGTGCAGACCCCAGCCCAGTAAACCAGGGAGAGACTTACTTAAATTTGATTAAACCACAAGAGTGGATACCCCTTATAGCTGCCCCTTCTCCACAGCAACCACCCACCCAAGAGCTATTGGTAACAGGGACAGAAGAGAGCACTCTGGAAACCAATTGGGCCCATAAGTCTCCAAGGGTGAATCAACTTAACTGGACTTCCACCCTGGTAGATGGATGGAAAACCTGTCATCAGAATAGGCCAGAATAGAATATCAAACCCAATGTGTGACCTACAGTAATGACTTGTCCAAATTATATTGGCGTTGTATTCTCTTGGTCTTTGAGAAGACTATAAAGCTCAGAGCTTTCCCCAGTAGGATACTCATGGGCTCTCAAGTATATTGGGCTGTATTCAATGCTAGTCTGACTCAGAGTAGACCAATTGAAGCTAATAGGCATGACTAATTTAGGTTCCTTAGTTTTAATGGGTCTACTCTAAGTAGAAATTAGATGAAACCCATTATCTCTGCAACTTTAATTTGTGTGTGAGTTTAGCACAAAATGAACTGCATGCACAACAGATTTCAAATTAATGACACAGAACATAGACACATTGAGTTGGAGTGGACCCCGAGGATCATCTAGTCCAACTCCCTGCAATGCCAGAATATGCAGATCAAATCTGCAACCTTGGCAGCACCATGCTCTAACCAACTGAGCTATCACACTATAATGATACCATCTGCAAGGAGTACCAATATTCTTCTGAACCCCAAATCCCTGGCCCCAAAAACAAACTTTAGGATTATAAAAGTCAGTGGTTTCCCCTCTCCTTCTAAATTGCACTTGTCCTCTCAATAGTATTTATGCAAAGTACACAGAGTGGTCAGATACATGAAAATAAGCACAAAATCAATTGCAGTTAAGAGCGCCTTCCTCAACAAATGAACTTTAGCTGTTATCATGAAATCAAAGTAAATAGCATACCTTGAGAGGAAAATTTGAGTGGATGCATGTTAAAATAATAGCATGTTAACAACAAGGACAAAACAGATGCATTTTTATGCAACAGTTACATTATATTTACAGAACATTTGCTCAGTCTTTAATGGGAACAACGTGAATGTTTAACTATACTCTTGACTACAAATTATGCATCTCTCTGTCTTAGACAAATTCTCATTAGGCACTCTAATCTGGAGCACTTTTAATCCCACTTACTTCTGTTGAAGTCAGTTGGCATGATTCTTGATGACCACAAAGTATTCCTGTAGTTGGTTTTTTTTTTTTTTGAAAGGACAAAGATCTAGAGATGCAGGCAGGGATCTAAAGTGCTGTGTAAAGAGATTTTTAGGTGCGAGGGGAAAATGCTGGCTGTCTTTGGTTTTCTCATATTGGTAGCCATGGAGATTTTCCATCCCACTGAGATTCCTATTTGCTTGTTTATGTTCGTTAAGCATTTTAAATTATCTACCAACTTTCTAAAAGGATTAGGAAAATTCCTTCAGGGTCAGACTATCAGTTTCTAGCTGCTGAGTTGGCTATGTTCTACCACCTCTTGTTGGAATCACTATGCTTCTGAAAGCCAGTTGTTGGGAACTGCAGGGGGTGAGGAATGTTTTGCCCAGGTCCTACTTACAGACCTTCTATTGGCATCTGGTTGGCCACTGTGAAAGACAGATGCTAGACTAGATGGACCATTAGCCCAATCCAGCAGGCTCTTCTCATGTTCTAAAGCATTTGCACCCATCATTTGCTGCTGCTCTCAGGTTCTGTTTGCAGTCTTCCCTTAGGAGGATTCTGGACCCTTGGAGGCCTGCAAACAGGACCTGAGAGTTGCAGCACTCCCATTCCAATAACTGAGAATAAATAAATAAATTTAAAACCATAAAAAACTAGAAGCAAAACAATACATAGAAACAGAACTCACTGAATGCTGAATGGATCCTATCTGAAGAGACAAGTGGAGAGAACTGTCTCCCCTTCCCAAGTGCTGCCTTCCCAGTAGGGATCCTCCACCCCACACACCTGCAATGAATAGTAATTCAATTCACAGTTCCCCCAATGGATCCTGGGAACTGTAGTTTCTAAGGGGGCTGGGAATTGTAGGGGTAAACTAAAGTTCTAAGGATTCTCCTAGGGGGAAGCCCTGCGCTTTACATGCGAGAGGTGCAGAACTGTGCTGTGCAGAAGGCATCTCTCCAGCAGCCCATGCTATGCAATCAAAGCAAATTCAATACACATGAGACTTTCCCCATTGAATCCTAGGGACTGTAGTTTGTTAAGGATTCTAGGAACTGTGAAGGATGAATTCTCATGCCTCTTGGAGGGAAGCCAGGATTGCTTAAAGGGGTACAACACTTCTTTAAATGTGTAGTATGGGTGTGACCCCCATGTGCCTTTAAATAAACTTTAAACATGTGGTATGAACACAGCCAAAGATACATAGTTTCATCTTTTGCTGCATCTTTAACCAAAGCATCTAGTTTGGTCCTCCAGGAGCAACCCCTTATGCCACAGGACAAACTGGATTATTATTGTTATTATTATTTGGTCGGCAATGGAACTTTCAAAAGCAGATGGTGTGTGTATGTGTTTGTGTGTGTGTTTGTGTGTGTCTAAATATAAATTAGAAGACCTTACTAAGTCTTTGTGTGGCGCTGTGGGTTAAACCACAGAGCCTAGGACTTGCTGATCAGAAGGTTGGTTGTTCGAATCCCCGCAACGGGGTGAGCTCCCGTTGCTCGGTCTCTGCTTCTGCCAACCTAGCTGTTTGAAAGCACGTCAAAGTGCAAGTAGATAAATAGGTACCCCTCCAGCGGGAAGGTAAACGGCGCTTCCGTGCACTGCCCTGGTTCGCCAGAAGTGGCTTAGTCATGCTGGCCACATAATCTGGAAGCTGTACGCCAGCTCCCTCAGCAAATAAAGCGAGATGAACGCCACAACCCCAGAGTTGGTCACGACTGGACCTAATGGTCAGGGGTCCTTTTACCTTTTACCTTAAAGTGGTTCCATAGATCCATGGCACTTACTGCAGTGACAGCACTATGGAGTGCCTTGGAACCTGGTGGGGCCTTAAAAATATTTTCTTTCACTGAACATAATGTGCATCCATCACCTACATGAACTCTGGAAAGGGAGGTAACAGCATAGAAAAAAGAAGCAAACCTTGGTGTACAGGCATCGGCAGTTGACATAGCCAGGCATTTGTCAAGGGCCCACACCCAAGCAGGAGGCTGATTGACAAGAGTCCCCTGGACCTGCCACAATCAGGATCTCCTGATAAGGACCATCTGTGTAAGTAGGAGGACCTCATTCCTTGGACAATGTGATGTGTTGCTAGCAGGAAAGGGCATATAATTACATCGTCAGGGCAGATATGAGGTGGGAGATCTATGACAAGATCTCCCAACTTGCTTCTCTCTTACAACTGCTTCATTGCCATGTCACCTTGAGGCTGGGACACACACCTATGTGAATTAATTGACACTAACCCAGGAAATATGCCACAATTAGAACATAATCACTTGGGAAACACAGGTGTTGCATGGGGATGCTTGAGTCCATGCTTATGTCCTGGCAAAACAAATTGAAACTGGATAGTTTGAAGCAAGCAGACTTATACAATGCTTTGAAGAATTATATTATTATTATTATTATTATTTTAGAGCAGTGAACATCAGACCTTTGACATGAATGCAATCCAGAGAGAAAGTAGTCAACTCATTTAGCCTGCTGCCCAAAACAAGTTGGAAATTGTTTTGCTGGTTGGGTAAGTACTTCCAGTGAAACAGATGGACATAATCTGGTTTAGCTCCCTCATGGCCAGGCAAGACCCTTTGTGGGATGTTGTATCCATGTACGTTCCTACTTCCCACATCATTGCATGGGAAAGAGGAACAGCTGAATGGGTCTTAAGGCCATTTCACATAGTGAACAGGAGAAAGCCTTGGGTGTACAACCCGGGCTGGCATCAATAGTCAGACATCTGGCAAGAGCCCACATCCAGGCAGGAGGCTGCTGGACAAGATTCCCCTAGAGCTGCTGCAACAAGGAGGTAGGCTCATTGAGGGAAGGCACTCCATGGAGCGAGTTTAGTCCAAGGGTCCTCCAAAATCTGGGGCTTTGAATAATCAGTTGCATAGAATTGTGTTCCTTGAGAAGGATGCATGCATTCATCACACTGATGTTCTACGTTTTAGGTGCCCAGTGAGAAAATCCTAGATGTGCACCTAAAAACGTACTGTGTGAAGCATCCCACAGAAATGTGGCATTATTTTATCTGTTTTTAGACTGTTTTATACTATTTTACATTTTTATTATTATTGATATGTTTGCTGTCCTGTGCTCCTTTGGGAGGAAGGGTGGAATATAGTAGTAGTAGTAGTAGTAGTAGTAATAATAATAATAATAATAATAATAATAATAATAATAATAATTTATTTATACCCTGCCCATCTGGCTGGGCTTCCTCAGCCACTCTGGGCGGCTTCCAAAAAAATATTAAAATACTGTGATGCATCAAACATTAAAAGCTTCCCTACACAGGGCTGCCTTCAGATGTCTTCTAAAAGTCTGGTAGTTGTTGTTCTCTTTGACATCTGGTGGGAGGGTGTTCCACAGGGAGGAAAATGAATGAATGAATGAATGAATGAATGAATGATAATCATTATCATCTAACAGAACTCAATTTCCTGGACAAATGCTAATTCTCATGAAGAATCCAATGCAGTGAGTAGCTCATTCCAGCTAAAAATCTAAAATTAAGTAAGGGCATACCCTCAGGAATTTCCACACCAAATACTCACCTATTATAGGTCTAACTAGGCATTATGTGTTCTGGCTGTTTCACACAAAGGCAGCTTGAAAGAGTCTAGGTCAGGAAGTCCAACAGTGAAGTCTCTCCCAGAATTCTCGTCTGTCTAACAGCTCTGCATGTATTCATTCCATAAATGTACTCCAACAAAACTCACACCGGACGACCTAAACTCCTTTAACTAGTGATATTAAAAAACGGACTATAGGCTCAGTATCTTCTGAACAAATGAAAACCTTGTTCAGCTTCTTCACATTTGCAGAGCAGTGGCTGGGATCCACAGGAAAGGTATGCAATTGTGGTTGGGTGGGTGGGTGGGAAGTATGTGCAGCAGAGGTTTGGCTCATTGTCCTCCACCCCTGAGCAGTTCCCACTGCTGAAGAAACATGCCTCTGTTCTGCTTCAAAAGTGGATTGTCTCTTTAGCAATAAGAATCATTGGTCTGGTTTGCACATAATGGTGAACCAATGTTTAAAAACTATGGCTTACCAGGAATGAGCAAGCATGCTGGTGCATGCATGCTACTCAAATCATGCCAACCTGCCTCCCTTTGCTATGCCATACTGAAACAAGCCATTATGTGCTAACTGATGCTCATTGTTTCTCTTCTTCAAACCACAAGAAGAATATAATATGGAGCACTCCTGTGGTATGTATAGAGAGAAACAAACCATTAGCACTGGTTTACATGTAATGCTAAGAAAGCACTCTGGTTTGTTTTCTGATATAGGACAGGGCCTTCTCAGTTGCAGCACCCAGACTGTGGAATTGCTTCCTTGGAGAGGCCTGGGCTGTCCCCTTTCTTATTGCTTTTGGACAGGCAGACAAGTCTCTCCCCCCCCCCGCCCTTATTACTACAAGTTGGTTTACTATCTGTTTTAAATCCCACTACATATTCTGTTTCATTCACTTCTCCTTTAATGCTCTCTGGCATTTGTTATTTTAAAAAATGTGTCTACAATTTTTATTGTCATATTGTACATTTATTTATATTTTATTATTATGAACTGCCTTGGGGACCCCTCTGAGCTGAAAGGCAGAGGCAGAAATGTTCTTCTGCACAAATAAAATATTAATTACTTGTATTGAATTGTGGGTAAATCTTCTGATGTTTCGTTGTGTGGTTTGGCCACAACACAGTGCTAATTACTGACAAAATGTTGGTCTTTCTTGAATTGGGGCCACCCACTAATATCCAGGCATGGGGAGCAGCCAAGAGTGAGTTGGGAACTTTAATAACATTAGCTACTCATAGACTGATATGTATATGACAGCGACTTTGATCTTTCATAGGCCTTCTTGAAGCATCCAAAATTGGGACGCTGATAAGGAGAGAAAATGTCCCATTCATTATGCAAAACAGAGATTGCTGAACATGTTAAGAGTCATCTAAAGAGCCTAATAGAAATCCTATGGGATTCTATTTACAGCTGAAAAACAGGTCTAGTGGAAATAATCATAAAGCCTGCAGCTTTCCATGTGATGCCTCATGCTTATTTTCCCGGTCCTTTAATGGGTGAACACATGGTCAACAGCAATTTAAATGCTATCACTACACACTATCTTAACAGCAAGCAGAGAGGCAGGGTCTCATTACAGGTTTCAGGATTAAACTACAAAGCACACGGGCACATGAAGGAGGCTATAAGCTACTCATATACAGAAGGGTATTGTGACAGAAATTTGTTTGGCCATCAACAAATCCTTATAGAGGCATTGCACATGAACAGCTGGACAGATCATAAGGTTTGGATCTTAATGTGACTATAACAAACATGCAGTCACGACTTTGTGTGAATTCTGGTCCAGTCCCATTTAATTTCATCAGAACTCTTTGTCATCTAGATCCACAGTCTTGATCTTTCGTTCTTGCAAATATTATATCGGTCTCCTAAAAACCCCCATCCCTGAAGCTATCGTTAGTCCTTGAAGATGGGGAAATAGGTACAAGAGGGCACCTGACTCCCCCTCTGCAACTAATAGCAATGAAAAGGAGAGATCATTACACGCTGACAGCAGTGCTTTTCTTCTGGAAAAATGGTGCTGGTACTCACCATGAAGTCGTTACAGTAAGAGCCACACTTTGAACTAGTGCTTTTCTTTTCTTTCTTTTTTTAAAAAAGAGGTGCTGGTACTGCATACCCTTGAATACCCCCAGGAGAAAAGCATTGTCTGACAGCACATGTGCTAGGGTAGCCACATAGGTATGGCCAAAAAGGGAGAGAAAATAGGATACAGCATTGCATATGAAATATCATGTAACTTCCCATACTGGGAAAGACGGTGAACAGGTGACTTGTTTGCATGTTGAACCTGCTCTCTAGGTGCTAACTGTTGATGTGTAGCTACAAGGTCCTAGATCTCCCTTCTAATGGCTCTTTACCTTTAAACCCTATCTGGGGTTCATCCCCATCTTGTTCCCCTGGAGAAACCCATGGTTTACTGTTGAATCAGAACAAATAGCAACTGGGGTTTCTGCATATTGCCATTTGTTCCAATTTGGTGCTAAAGAGTGGGTTTTCCAGGGGGAAGCAGCAGCAGGGCAAAGGCAAAACCACTCAGACCCATGTCTAGAGAGCCCAGCGCAAGTGGAAAGCCACTCGGAGCCATACTTTCTAGACATGGGAAAAGGAGAAGCACTTCAAACAGTAGGACTCATGGCAACTCTGCTCCACCATCTGCATGCAGGTCTCTACATCATGGGTAGGCAAACTAAGGGCCAGGGGCCAGATCCGACCCAATCGCCTTCTAAATCTGGCCCACGGATGGTCTGGGAATCAGTGTGTTTTTACATGAGTAGAACGTGTCCTTTTATTCAAAATGCATCTCTGGGTTATTTGTGGGGCCTGAATGTGTGCTTTCACTTTAAATGCATCTCTGGGTTATTTGTGGGGCATGGGAATTCATTTATTTTTATCCCCAAAATATAGTCCAGCCCCCCACAAGGTCTGAGGGACAGTGGACTGGCCGCCTGCTGAAAAAGTTTGCTGACCCCTGCTCTACATGAATCCCAGGCATCTTCAGCTGGATGGTTCAGGCACCAGGTGATGGGATTCTGGAGAGCTACTGGTGGATGGTACTCAATGGGACTGGGAGGGGGGAAGGTAGGGAGGCCACCAGTAGGTGGAGCCAGAGCTAATGATAGGCAGAGTCATATCAAATGGCAGGCAGAACCAACTACCGTAATTCTCCTTTTGCTTCCATAATCCTATTTGTTAAATCCAGAAGGGCAAGACTTATGGTGGAGAAGTTGATGGGCAGTGCTATTTCTCTGGAATAGTTGCAAATAAGAAGGCAGACAGTGGAGATTGCTGAAAGAAGACTGAAATTGGTGGGACAGTGCCCCATTTGCCCTAATTGAGCATCCTCCTCTGGCTACCACTGAGAGTAGACAACTGTGGTCTACATGGCCTGGCCTGATAGAAAGTAGCTTTCAATAGAGCGGGGGGCAATTTCATCAGAGAAACAACATATATCTATCTCACTTCCATGGGTATAGCCAAGGGGGGGGGGAGTGGCAGCTGCCTTCCCAAACAATAAAAATACAGAGCTAACTGAGGTTCTGCCCCCTCCAGAAGGCCTGCCCACCCCCACCCCGCAAATCCTGGCTATGTCCATGCTCCCTTCTCAGATTTCATCAATACATTGCAACACGCTTCTGTTAAAAAGCTTTCGTGTTTGCACAGTGGAATAAGGGCTCATTCAGACTTAGGGCTCATCCACACTTGCCTTTCCCCTGCTCATTCCAGGCTTTAAGGCTCTGTTTATGATTCCCCCCCCTTTTTTTTTTGCTCAGGAGCTTTCCCTGTGAAAACCTGCTTTTTAAAGCTCAATTGGAACAAACAGCAACCCACAGAAAACCTGAATTTATGTTTGCGGGCAATATATATATATATATATATATATATATGCACTTGGATATGGAGCTTATAAGCTTGGGCCAGTGCCTAGAAAGAGCTGGGCAAAAGCTTAGTGTGGGTAAGCCCTTCTGCTGTCCCACTGCTTCCCCCAGGGGAATCCCGCTCTTTGCTGCTGAATAGAAGCAAACATCTGTTGGGTTTTCCAGGTACTGACGTTTGCTCCATTCAGCAGTAAAGAGTGGGTTTTCCTAGGGAAAGTGGGGGCAAGGGGAGCAACCAAAAACTGTTCAGACCTGTGTCTAGAAAGCATCGGACAAGCAGAAAATCTTTCGGATCATAGGAGTAGCCAGTAATAGGATTTTTGTTAGGGGGAGCAGCCGAATTTGTTAAGCTTTTTTTTAGGAGATTGTCCCCTTAAGTTCAGAAATCATGGTGGGGGGGATGCCTTCTGCTAGGAGGGAGCAGAATTTCAGTTAACTGAGTACAGTGGTAACTCAGGTTACAAAAGCTTTGGGTTGCAAACACTTCGGGTTACAAACTCTGCTAACCCGGAAGTAGTACCTCAGTTTGAGAACTTTGCTCCAGGATGAGAACGGGAATCAAGTGGCGGCGGCGGGCGACCCCATTAGCGAAAGTGCACCTCAGGTTAAGAACGATTTTGAGTTAAGAACGGACCTCTGAAATGAATTAAGTTCATAACCCGAGGTACTACTGTACTTTTCTTGGTACAGGACACACTAATGTGGAGAGTGCCCAAAGGTAGATCTCCAGTTACTGTTACTAAAAGGTTTTTTAAAAGTGTATTTAAAATTCAAAAGCATTGCCTCTTTCTGTAGGATTGCTGAGATATGCCATACCAAGAGCTAATACAGTACAAATAAGATTTATTACTTTTTTAAATGAAAAAGAGGATCTGAAACATGGTAGCCTTTGTTACAAAGACAATGTATGGATTGGGGCTGTAGCCATAATGAGTGGTGAGGAGCAGGCCTCACAAAGAGGCCTCCTCTTTGCACTATTTCAAAAGCTTTAACCCTTGTACTTCTAGAGATTGGAAATGATACATTTTTTAATGTAAGCTGGCTATTTGAATTTTTTGTTTTGTTTTGCTGTTCCACACCAACTTACATTCAATCTGCATTTATCTAGTTTCCCTGACGTGTCCCAACATAACGTTGTCAGTCAAGGCTCTGACCTATGTTTAAAAGACTGGGAGATCCAAGCAAATTTGTTTTTCAGAACAACATGTACACGAGGCAAGACATAACAGTTCTTGAGGATGTGTATGAAGGAATGAATATCAGATAACAACATAAGTCATGGATGAGAGGAAAAAAAGACAAGAAGATGAAGGCATGACGAAAACTTAAAAAAGCTAGTGTGAATAATGGTGAGCAGCATAGAGGGTTCCTATTTTTATTTTTAAAATGCTGTTGCATGTGTAGCTTTGCAAAGGCATTGGCTCTTGTTTTGCAAAGCAGAAATCAAAGTGTTATATGCACCAAGCAGATGACCGTAAAATGAGAGATGCAGCAAAAACACGGTAACCCTCCAAGTATTGCTGAAAGATGTAAAAACCCGATGCATTTTACAGTCTCAACATGGTGTATATAAGTTCTGGCAGTGATGCACGGATGAGAGGCATTGAAAAGCAATGCCCGTCACAAACGTTTCTTTTCAAGGGCGAACGCCGGCAAGCAATTGTGGCTTGATGGAGGAAGCTTAGCATTGGATGGAATGTCAAAATAAAAATTTGGAAAGCATGTTTGAGAAAGAAGCATATATGCACCATGGCATCAGCCAACGACCATAAAATGCAAAAAGGTGATGGGAGTGTGATATGGGGTGGAAAAAAAACAAACCTTGGAGAAATATCGCATCCTTGCTGCATAAAGGCACCCAGGGAAAACCAAAGGCTGTTAAATATTCCAAACTCATTTGGAGGGTCAGGAGGGTTCTGAGGGTCTCGTGGTTCTTCCTGGTTGTCCTCCAAATGCCACTCGTAAGGGCTGAATCTGCTGACTAGGAACAGAACCACGCTGACTCCAATGTAAGCAAAGACTATACACATCCAAATTTCATAGGCCAAAGGATCCAGGAAGGAGAAGACCCCCGGTTTAGACTTTTGGGGCTTCTTGATCATGATGGAAATGCCCAGGCTCATAAATGGCTTGGAAAAGTCTATGACTTCTTCTCGGACCAAAGTTATAGTCAGCGGGGCAACTGCAATGTCTGCTCTCTGAAAAGACAACACACAGAAAAGAGAAGAGAGAATTACAGCCAGGTATCCCTCCCATCTTTGCATAAAAACAAAAGGCATTTATATAGAACAGCCTTTCTGCTAACATGGCGACCTCCAATTCCTATCACCCTCAGCCAAAACCTATGGAGGGCAGGCACCATGGAGGCAAAGGCTGGATGGCTTTAAGTGAGGATTAGATGCACTCATGGAGGATAAAGCCAGCAGCGGTTAATGGCTACAACTGCTATGCTCCTTCAGCAGTATTGGAGGCAGTGTGTACCTGAATACCAGTTCTTAGAAACTGCAAGATGGGAGGGTGCTGTTGCACTCATGTCATAGGAGCCCATCTATTCCCGCATGCTGTTCTTACTCTGGAAGCAGCACCTGAGCACAATAGTTCTCTCCCCACTTGCCTCCTAATTATGTAGGTAGAACATAGCCATTGTGGTCTATGGCCAGCGAGAGCTTTATCTCCCATGAATTTGTCTAATCCTCTTTAAAAGCCACCCAAGCCAACACCTCGCACATATTATATCTCAGTAGTTCTTAGGTAATTTATACCCCTCATGATTCCTTACATTGCTTCACATACAGTACTTCAGTGACCCCCAAGACAGAGCTATAATAATCAGTACAGGAGCCCATATGTTTTGAAAGTGTGGAAAGCTTATCCTGCCCCCACTCTTCTAGCATCTAGGAATCCCCCAGTCATTGCTCAAACATCTTCAAGCCAATCTTTGGAGCACAAAGGCTAGAAACAAAAAAAAAGAATCAGGAAGTTTGTGTTCTGTGGTTAATGCTATCTCCTGTTATCGCCCTGCACTTTTGCAGAATGCATACAGCCTATTGCCTTTTTTCCTTTCTTAGTTTTGGTGGGGGAGAACACCATCCCGTTCAGTTGCTATCTTAGGTGTTTGACACCAAGTCAAGTTCTGGCATTCTGATCCACCCCAGCCCCCCTAAAGCACACACACATGCAACCCAGTAATGTCTGGGCAAGGGCCCACAATGTAGTGAAGACCCATAGGCAAAATGGTCCAGTGCTTTCAACTGATAGTAGAAACAGACCCCAAGAGGCAAAGTCTCAAAAATAGGGTAAAAATGAGGTTATGCATGACTCTGACACAGATTTGATATTGAAACAATTGTTCAAAAGATGTCAAAGGAGGTGAGAACTCACTAGGGAAGAGGATCTGTCCCCAAATTGAAATAGCTTATAAAAAAAGGATGAATGCTTTCTGCCAAGGTAATCAAGATAGCCAGGTCTTTGCACGAAGACATGAACCTACATTTTTAATGCTATGAACAGTGCCAGGGGTGGGGGTGGCAGGTGGGAGCTGGGAAGTTTCATTTCAGAAACTGAGTCCAGGCTCAGTTTAGCCTGTGCTCTATACACTTAATAAATGTGCAAACACAGCCTTCCTCAACCTGGTGACCTCCTGATGATTTTGGACTACAGCTCCCGTTGTCCTTGAGGCCCTGCTGGCTGGGGATAATGGTCTGAAGGAAAGTGAGGCCACCCCATTGCTGACATTAAGCAGTGCCTTGGGTTCCATGGCTGAAGAAAGGCAAGGTATAAAATAAATAAAAGGTAATAAAATAAATGGGGGGTGCTTTATGCAAAAGGTGGGTTTTGAACAAAGTACAGTGGTACCTCGGGTTACATATGCTTCAGGTTACACACGCTTCAGGTTACACACTCCGCTAACCCAGAAATAGTGCTTCAGGTTAAGAACTTTGCTTCAGTTTGAGAACAGAAATCGGGCTCCAGCGGCGCAGCCGCAGCAGGAGGCCCCATTAGCTAAAGTGGTGCTTCAGGTTAAGAACAGACCTCCGGAACGAATTAAGTACTTAACCCGAGGTACCACTGTAACAGGGATTTAAAGGGAAACACATAGCTGTTCATCATGATGCCTAGATGGCGCTTCCATGTTTAAATGCAGTATACCACTGAATGGCTCTTGCTAGGGAGCAACAGCAGGAAGAGAAGGCTGTTGTCTTCAAGATATGCTTGAAGGCTTCCCATTGGCCACTGTGGGAAACAAGGCAATGGACTAGATGGAACTCTTCTTATGTTCTTAATTAGGGCTGATCTGGCAAATTATGGACTGTCTGGCCATTCCATTGTATCAGCAGGGAAGGACATATTCGCGCCTTTAGGTTATTTCAGACGTATGCAAGAGCAACTTCTGGGGAAAGAGACACAAATTTCCAGCTTTGCTCTGTGAGGGATGCACATTGCTGCAGTGCTCACGCCACTAAGGCAGCATCAGAAGAAGCCGCAATGTGGATACGCATCAGCTAGACTGCCTGGCCAGCTTTGAAGGAGCCACTTGTCTGCTGTGACAGCTTAAGCACACAGTGGACAAACACAAGCCAAAATAATGAATTATGCAACCACTCAGCATGGCTATTGCAGGAACTGACTTCACAACAGACCAGGCTTCCTTCAGATCCCATTCCTTGCTGCTGCTGTTGCTTGTAGCATAGTTATTCAAAATTAATACCGTGCATACAACATAAGACAATCATTTTTCCAGACAAGACACACAGGGGCATTGGAGAAATGCAAAAACTCTTTGCCCTTGACTTTTCTGACAGGCTCCTAAGCTCCTGAGAGAAAGTTAAGCCATCTTTTGAATGAAAAGTGTATTTGCCATAATGAGCTGTTTTATAGGGGAGCTCATCTTCAAATGGCCTTGTGGGCATTTTATTATTAAGCCCCCTGCCCCTATGAACTGCCATGTGTTTCTGCCTCTCCATTGGTGGTGGTGGGGGGAAAATGAGTGTGAATTTCATTATTCTGTGAAGAATAATGGTATGAAAAAGGGAGTGTGGAAGGAACCAAACTGCACACTCCTTTCCCCTGGCTCTGGTGCAAGCCATAGTAGATTGAGTGACGGCTGTCTTAATTATTTTTTTAAACTCTAATCCTTAAGGCCACAAGGGGCAAAGTTCAGCTTTCATTTAAATACAGAAAGCAAAGGTTCTAGTCCTTATGGGTGTGGAGATAAGCTTGGAAATGTATGGCAAAGTGTCTGCTTAAATCCAGAAGAGTAGCTGAATAATCAGAGATGAGCTCTAGTGCCCATCAACCTATCCCTTCCCCCTCTCAAGGACAAGGAGTAAGAGAATGCATTATGCAAAGTAAGCAAAAGGAAAAATGTGCCTATTTGCATAATTCATATAAAGGTTAAAGGAGTCACCTTTCCGGATTGCAGAATGTGGCAGGTTCCCTAGTATTTGCTAACCAATTTCCTGATTTCCTGATTTATTTCCTTCCTTCCTTCCTTCCTTCCTTCCTTCCTTCCTTCCTTCCTTCTCGTCAAGGTAAAATTTTGTCTAAGCAAATGCACCCAACTTGGGGCTACAGTGGTACCTCAGGTTAAGTACTTAATTCGTTCCAGAGGTCCATTCTTAACCTGAAACTGTACTTAACCTGAAGCACCACTTTAGCTAATGGGGCCTCCCGCTAATGCCACACCGCCACCGCACGATTTCTGTTCTCATCCTGAAGCAAAGTTCTTAACCTGAAGCACTATTTCTGGGTTAGCGGAGTCTGTAACCTGAAACATGTGTAACCTGAAGCGTATGTAACCTGAGGTACCACTGTACTTGAGTGCTGCAGACCATGGGATGATTAAGCACATTAGGAGCAAATTACATATTCGGCAGCAGAAAAAGCTGCAAATTGGAGGAAAGGGCATGATTTGCAGTAAAAAGAGTAACAGGAAGGAGGGAGCTTAATCCTCCCACCTATTATGTTTCCCTTGCAACCTCCCCCCCATTTGTTTCCCCATGCAGTAAAAATGCATCTGGAACCTTACTTTGAGGGCAGAACAACAGTGCTGAATTATATGGGAAAAGGTACCAGGGCCAGGGGTCTTCCTTAATTAAATTCATAAGCCCTACCCTAGGCTCTCCCCATATTTTGGGCAATTCATAGCCCCTATAACTTTATAATAAATAAGAGCTAAAGGAGCTGTGCTTCAGGGCTAGCTCAAGACAATTTGGCACCTGACGCAAACCACAAAATGGTGCCTCCATCCCTGCCAGGGAAGAAGTGGCAAGTGCAGATCTACATCAGGAGCAAGGAGGGAAGAAAGATCTACATCTGGACCTGCTGTCCCTGTAGATCTTGCACCCTGAGGCAGTTGCCTTGCCTTGCCTCAAGGGTGGACTGGCCCTGTATTTGAGTGCTGGGGAAAAGTAGCTGGAGCAACTGGCTGGCAAGGAAAAAGAGAAGCGGAAGCAATGCCAGATTCAGGCTCTGGAGGGCTCTTGGGCACAGTGGGTTTCCTTGCCAAGCAGGCTTATAAGCAGCTGTCAAAACATAACATTTTTTAAATGTTTTAATTATATTTTAAATTGCTTTTTGTTATCGGAGGAAGGTTTGCTGGGTGCCTGGGCTCCTTTAGAAAGAAGGGCAAGATATATGTTTAATAAAATAAATAAATAAATTCAAAACCAGTCACACAAACATAAACTACATGGTTTGGAAAGTAATTTCCCTTTGGATTTCACATTTCTCCAAATTTTTCAATACAGCTCTCAGCTTCACGCCAAAATGTGCAAAGAAGAGAAAGAAACATATTTGAGGAAACAGTACTTTAAGAAAGTATAACCAAATTTAATTTTTTTTTTGAGAAAAAAGGTTGTGATGAAATACATGTGTAAAGTACTTATTTAAACACATTTTTATGATAAAAAACAGATTGATGCAAAATTAGAATGGACCTGACATATGAATGAAAACATGATCAATCCACCTTTGTTCATCAGCAATGTGAAAGTCCAGATCTGCCCAGGCAGAGAAGTCTGCCTTGCTGTTTTGTTAAAAAACCACAGTATCATTGCCAGCCTTACACTCAGAGCTATTGTGCTCCCTGTGGAGAGAGGTTGAGAAGTGCAATCATGTTCACGTAACACACCCGAGGCTCTCTGCAACACATCAGAACAACAGCCTTCTGAGTTGTACTAATCCCAGAAGATCAAGGGAGATTTCTGAACTGAGACGAACTACCCTACAGAAGGCTGGCTTTTGCACGGAGATTTCGTTGTTTGCAAACTCTTTTATCATTCAGTGGATGCATCTGCTGTAGGGCGACATGTAAGCAGATCCCAAACTGAAATGATATTGCCACTGTGGTCATGAGAAAAGTAGGTTAGATGTGGCTAGCGGGTAGAGAGAATCCAAGAGTTATGGATGCCGAATTGCACGGAGCACAGAACACCAGGTTTCAGCATTGTCAAGTCGCTGCTAAGGTCTGCACCCAAGCAGGCTACCCTTCCATCAACCTTTGGAGCCCCCTGGCTCTGCCTCCTCTCCTCTTCATTGCTGCTACCTACTCACCTGCCTTTTCTGAGCAGGCAGTCTGTTAGGAGATGCAGAAGCATCACACCTACCTGTCTTCTGCTCTCCCTTAGGACAGTTTGGCAGACTGGCAAGTGAAGGAAGGGGCAGCGGTTGCAATGCCAAAGAGAAAATGGGCCTGTTGAGAATATCCTGGCTAAAACTTGGAGCTGGCACTAACTGAGCAGTTCTGGGGAAATCACTTTGTGTTGGACAATATTCAGACGTCTGCCAGGGCCCAGAGGACTAGGAGGACCCCTAGTTCAGGGAATGGGAGCCTCATGCCCACAGCCCTCCAGGCCTTTCTTCCCCAGGCCATACCCTCCTTGGTTGTTGTTTTTTTTTTTGCCTGCATAGAATTCTGATAATGCTTCTTACTTCCCTAGATGGAGGATAGAGGTGTGTGTGTTTGTTTGTGTGTGTGTATTTGTGTCTGAATGGACACAGGGATGGTAGGAGGCACCAGCTGGGGGACCCGCAAGGGAAGATGGCTCTGAGCCTGGAGAGCGTTGGTGGGGTCAGAGGGAGAAGACTGGGGAGAGGAGGTGTCAGAAGCTGAAGGCGTAACAGGACTTAGTGAGCTGGGAGAGGTTGTGGCACTCCAGAATCAGAGGGAGAAGCAGAAACTGGAGAAGAAGTGGGTGAAGAGGCAGAGATTAGCCAGGGTGTCGCTCCCTCCTGCTGTGGTGTCTTGGTCTCCCAGAACCAGAAGATGTATGAAGAGGGAGGAGCAGAGACAGGCACATTGGCAAGTCTCAGGATATCTGGACAGCTGTGGGAAGGTGGAGATCTTCAGCCACTGCATCTGCCTCATAGGGGTAAAACCTACAGAGAAGAGTTGCTGTGCTCCATTGTCAGATACAGACCTTGCTAAAGCATAAAAGTTCCCTAATCCTTACAAATTTCTTTTCTGGCCACTGTGAGAACAGGATGCTGGACTAGATGGGACATTTGCCTCATCCAGCAGGCATTCTCATATATAGTATATATATTTACCTGCAGCCCAGAGTGATAGCCACTCTGAGAAACACTTTACCATGTAATTCTACTTAATGTATAATCTGCAAATAACACATCAGATGCTGCTGACCAAAGTGCATATTACCTGCCTCAGCACTAAAATGACTAAGGCTATTTCACACATATTTATGTCCTGCTGAAGAAAGTGGGGCTTACTTTGGAGTAAACAACATGTATAACATAACACCGTTAAGTCTACTTTCTCCTCCTGGCAGCTGAGATGATTAAACGATCGTCAACCCAGATGAGGGCTGCTGATGTGCTCACAGAAGCAGGGATGGCTCCAATTTGAGTGGAGAGGAATAGCTTTTCACACCGGGCAAGAACATTTTCATCATGAAGTCTCCAGGTGTTTTACAAAATCCTTGCTGGGTGAGACTGAGCTTGTATCACTCATCCACATTTTACCGTGGGTAAAATGTCAGGCTCCTTGAGGTTAACTACATGGTCAAACATCACTCAGCAAGTCAACCGCAGAGCCAGAACATAACAGGGTGGTCTTGGCTTCCACTCCATTTCTTTAATTGCTCAAGAGCTTTTATATCTGGGAAGCTCTCCCTCTTGGTTAACCTAAGCCTACCTCTCTATAATTTGAAACAATCACTTCTTGTCCTGTTTTCAGTCAATAAGGCAAAATGCTTACTCTCTTTTTCTTCTGTCTAAGTTTCCTTTAAACCTGCTAAGGTCACCTCTACGTAAGGATGTCAGAGAATTCCCATGAAATACAGAAACAGGAGCAATGTTCACTTGTTTGTCTGATGGCCATAACATAAATCATTCCGGTGAATACAATTGGCATTTGCTTTCAGTCTGTAAGCAATATGTAATTGATTAAACACCCCCCTCTCAATATTTGTTTCCAATATTATTCCACCCCATTCATTGCAATGCAATGACAAGATAACATCCATGTTGTCATACTGGATGTTGGGAAGAATAATGTAGTTTTTGGTGCAAGGAGGCAGACAATGGAAACAGTTTTGCATACAACAAATACAAATATCTCTACATTACAGATATTACATGGAACCCGATGCAGGATGGTGGAATTCTTGGGAAAGGAGTAGCCGTGACAGCTATACTGGCATAATACTATTTTTTTCAGGTTCACCAAATTTGTAGCTGTCCTAAAGAAAATTTGAGTGAATGCTTGAAATGATGAAGTCACGTAATTGAGAATGGTCAATAGGTGACAGACAAAGAGACACATCATGCCCATATTTTGGACATTCACCACAGTACTGTATATCCCAAAGTGATATTTCTTACTTTCTTTGCACATTTCTGTACCTGCATACACAACTAGGGAGCTTTGCCAGTATAGATGATAGAAATTGGGCCCTGCTTGGCTTCGTTGTCCATTCAATCATAAGCAAAACCACAATATATGCACAAAAGTTCAGTGGCAACTTACCCCATAGACCAGCTCACCCACCATGCCATTCCACATTTTAGTGTCAGGGTCCCTTGCTCCATATTTCCCATCGGGAACAATGGATAGTTCATATTTTATCCCAACGTGCTTTGCTATTTCATAAGCTAGATCAACACAATAGCCTTCGTATTTTTCATTTCCTCCCTTTTGGTCAGGAGATTGCTTGCGCATCACATAGGGTGCTTCCTGTAAAATGACAGGGGGTGAAAACAAAAACCAAAGTCCTCCCCTCCCCCACAGTTTTAATATACATCTTCTATTAAAAATGTGCCCAGAGTCTGCAGGGTGTATGTACAGCAGAGACAGGAAAACCTGCAAATTTTGTTTTCTCTCTGTTTCTCATTTTTTCAATCTTAAGTTCAGTTCCCCATATTCCTACACCAGTTTGCAAATTCCAGTTTTTAAAGTCCTCATAAAATTAGGGTGGATTTCTTCTAAGTGCATAGACATTCGTATGCAATTTTATCTAAAACACACATTATTTTATTTTTCCAAATGTATTTTTGTGTATTGTTTGCACTAATGTATGCATCTCAATGCATGCTTTACCAAGCATACAGTTGTGTACACCTTGCTTGGCTGGAGAACTGCATTGTTCTTCAAATGCAAATAGGGGAGGTCTGCCTTTAAATGGGAACTGAACCAAATTTTTCTCCTCTCCCTAGTTTGCAAGTGTCCATCTTCATCTGCAGCACTATCTCAGAAATGCTGGAAGTATGAGATGGAAGAGCATAATGGGCCATGTTTGGATAATCTATTAGCTTTTACCTTGAAAATAACCCCTTGCACAGTCATCTCCCTATATGTAGCCAATGTTGGCCTCCATCTGTCTCTAGAGACAGTGGAGTGTGCCTCTGGGGGTGAAATCAAACTGTTGCATTAGCAGCACCTAAGTGACCTCCCTGGGGTGTAAGCCTGGGCAGAATGTATGGAGGACCTGGGTTGCCCAGATGACAACACCCACCTCTTGGCCTTGCTGATGTGGCCCAAAAGAAAGCACAGCAGTACATGTGGCACCAGCTTGACTGCAGGAGTTGTTGGAAGGAGGCGTACAAGGTGTCCCCCAACTGTCTTAGAGACTCCACTCTGGATTTGTGTAGGGTTTACTCCTTAGAGGGGGTGGGAAAGACTCTCCCAGTGCAGAGCTATGGGTCTTTTTGGCACCTCCCAGACTGTACAAGGCAGTGGTAAAGTGTTTGGGGCTCCTTGAGGTTAGAACGGAGATAACTAAAGGAGAAGCACAACTGGTTTATACACTTTTGGTGAGAATGATCCTTTTCTAAGACTTCTATTTGCTAGTTACAAACCAGCTGCTCTGGAACTTACAAGGATGGTTGTGACCACGATGGTCCTGTTCTCGACAGAGGAAGTGTCGTTGGAGACTGTGGGGTCTACTGCTGGCACAAACCTCTCATATTCATTCCAGTAACCAGCCTGTAATTGAAGAGAACACAGCCAAATTAGCACGTTGCATTTCAACTGTGTTAATATTTCACCAGCCACTCCATGCAATCCACTGGGCCACTGTGGGGATAATGACAGCCCTGCTGATTGGCACTCCTGGTGCTTTACATAAATTAGCACAAGACACACATGCAAAAAAACATTCAAAGGGTTTTTGTTAAAGGTACAGTATTATTATTTTTAGGAGTGCTTTCCCTCTCTTTTTGATATGTCTTGCAATAAGGGTTGTGCATCAAGAGAACACTTGCAGATATCCATTCTTAATGTTATTTAATATGTACTTCCTCCATTCATTCAACAGCTCATCTATAGATTGGGGTGTGTGTGTGTGTGTGTGTGTGAGAGAGAGAGAGAGAGAGAGAGAGAGAGAGAGAGAGAGTGATATGTACTCCAACCCACTGCTTGATGTAGGGAACCTAGAGGGCATTGCAACACATGGCTATGCAGCCTCTGCTTCAAGAGCTGCAGTGAGGCAGAACCCGCCAGCCCTCTCGCTAATTGGTCCCATTGATGAACCACTCTTACCTTGAAGGCATGACTCCTAACAATCAACCAAAATCTCCCTTCCTATAACTTAAGCTTTTTAGATCTAGGGTTTATCTACACTTTTCTTTTTGCTCTGCTCTTTCTGGGCACAGATCCTTGCTTTAAAGCTCCATGTCTGAGTGCTCTTCTTCTTTTTTTTGCCCTGGAGCTTTCCCCATGAAAATCCACTCTTTAAAGCTTAGTTGGAACAAACAACAAGTGAAACATGTGGCAATTGGATTTTTTTTGGGGGGGATTGCTGTTTGCTCCAAAACGGAGAAAAGGCAAGTGTGGACAAGCCCTTAGACTGCTGCCCTGCCCCCCCATTTTTAATAACCCTTGCTGGAAATCACAGGAGGGGAGAGTGTTGTTGTGTTCAGGTCTTGCTTGTGGGTTTCCCATGGGCATTTTGTTGGCCACTGTGATGGGTCCTGATCCAGCAGGGTCCTGATCTATACCAGACCAGTAATAAGTGGCACATGGCTTTCATCACCTGTTCACCTTAAAGGATTGCAGAGACCTACAGGTGGGGCTTTAATCTCATTCATTTTATTTCACAAATTTATAAACTGCTTTCTAGCCTAGGCCATCAAAGCAGTGTAGAACAAGATTAAACTAACATAAAATACAAACCCAAACACATTTCCGAATACAGTTAAAACCATTCCTACAAACCACAAAAGCAAAAAAACAATTGATTATTTCATAAATAACAGGATCACACTTCATGGAAAGCCTTCTCAAACAAAAACAGCTTCAGTAGGCACCTAAGCACTACAACACTGGGTACTTGTCTAAATTCAGCTAGCAACTGATTCCAGGTGGCTAGAGAGTCAACCCTAAAATCCTGGAATCTAGTATAAAGTAAGTGCACCTCAAGGGCATGTGGCACTCTCAGTCATATCCCATCTGAAGAGGCCAGACACCAAGGAAAGGTGAGGTAACTGATCCCACATTGTTGTCAGAGGCAGTATAGCCTGAATATCAGTTGCTGGGAATCATAGAACCATAGTAATGTAGAGTTGGAAGGGGGCCCAAGGGCCATCTAGTCCAACCCCCCCTCCAATGTAGCCATAAGTGAGAAGAGCACTGTTGCTCTCAGATCCTGCTTTGGGGCTTCCTATAGGCACCTGAGGCTCTTCTTACATTCTTATATGCTATTTATTGCTTTTAATGGTTTTATGCATATTATATATTGTTGTAAGATTTGTACATTTATAAAGGAAAACTGGTATATGATATTTTTAAAAATAATTAACAAAATAAAAAGGAAGCAACTCCACAAGTCTGAAGTCTGCTTGTGCCCAATGGCTCTATTAAAATATTTCTGTTTTTCAACTGATCTTCTATTTTAAACTCATGATAGAAGCAGGGCTGAGCTGGGAGAGTAAATACACATTTACCCATGTGTGGCTTACCTTCCGTGGTCCTCCAGGTCTCATTTCATAAACATCAATTGTATAATTAGTTCTACGTCCGTAGGTGTCAAATTGGATATTTCCTGTCATTCCTTGCACTTGAACCTTAGCAATGATAAATCACAACATACTGTCATTGAAAGGAATAAGATGCCCACAGATCTGAAATAATTGCAATCTACTGGACATGCTTTCACTCCAGCACCCAATCTTCCGAAGAGGAATTTATTGCTTCTGGGGTGGTACAACCACAACACATTTGCCCCTTCAATGGCCACAGTTCCCTGGGAACTTAACACCCCCCAACAATTCCATCAAAATGAATGGACACAGATGCACATAGATATAGTCTCACATAAACAACGTTTGCTCTGTGAATAAAAAGGTAAAGGTAAAGGACCCCTGACAGTTAAGTCCAGTTGTGGACGACTCTGGGGTTGCGGCACTCATCTCGCTTTACTGGCCGAGGGAGCCGGCGTACAGCTTCTGGGTCATGTGGCCAGCATGACTAAGCCGCTTCTGGCGAACCAGAGCAGCACACGGAAATACTGTTTACCTACCCACCAGAGTGGTACCTATTTATCTACTTGCACTTTGACGTGCTTTCGAACTGCTAGGTTGTCAGGAGCAGGGACCTAGCAACGGGAGCTCACCCCGTTGCGGGGATTCAAACCGCTGCCTTCCGATTGGCAAGCCCAAGGCTCAGTGGTTTACACCACAGCGCCACCAGCGTCCTGTGCTCTGTGAATAGTAAACAATAATAACTTCCTCTCTCTCTTGCAGACTTGTCTACTTGGAACTGCCATCCAGAGCATCTACATTAGGGGGAGCTGATGTGGTGCCTTCCATATGTTGTTGGAATTCAACCCCCATCAGTCCTAGATGGTATGGCTAATGGTCAGGGATGATGAGAGTTGCACTCCTGCAATATGTGGAGGACTCCACATTGGCTACCCTTGACTTAAGCAATGCTGACCTAGGATGTTGCCTTCTGCTGAATCAGACCAATTGGTCCATCTAGCTCATTATTCTCTACAGCAACCAATGGGCAGTGGTTCTCAGTTGATGTGGAAACATGAGTGGGAGAGTACAGTTGTCCTAATATTCTGCTTGCAGGTTTCACATAGGCACCTGGTCGGCTATTGTCAGGGCCTTTTGAGTGCAAAGTAGGTACTTCAAGATGTGACCCTTTTCTACAACACAGGTACAACCTCTCTTGCTTCTTTCAACTCCCTGGTTCTCACGCTCATTTGCAGCTAAGCCTAAGTACATGCAACTGAAATAATCTTCCCCAAATCTATTCCTTCTTCCTTTCTTCCATTGTTTTCCCCATGGTGAATTTTAGCTTGTATGTTCTTCGAGGCAGGGACCTGTCTTCTTGTATTTAAATAAATACCCACATTATATATACAAAATGTCAACAAAGATGATAGTGTAGATTTTCCAGGGAATTGTGTTCAACACAGCCTGAATCATAGGAGTCAGATCCTAGGGGTGGGGGTCCCTTCGTGCCCCCCTTAAATTTTTTTAAGGGACTGGGGGTGCCAAAGTTGATGGGTATCGCCATTAAAATGGTTTCCATGCACAGCGCCATGTGCTTGCTTATGCAGGGTGGGACATACTTGGGCCCCCTTGATATTTTACTCAAGTTGGTACCCCTGGTCTGAATACAGACAACCTGTTTACATGACATTGTAAGGTATCAGGTAAAATAAAGGCAATACATTTTGCATGGCAAAGCCAGGTTGTGTACTTTACAGTTGCATGCACAGTCAAACACATTTCCCGGATCCCCTAAAGATAACCTCTGTAGCCAAATACATTAGGATTTAGGTTGGTGTCGTCATTGCTTTTGTCCTTACCATTTTCAGTGCTCTTTCTATATCAATCCCTTGGCTCCAAGGCACAGCAGGGTTTGCTAGGCAATCTCCAGCACTACCTCTCCGGGAGACATCAACACGCTGCCTTCGGAGGTACCGGAAAGCTTCTGCTATGACTAGTATGGCATCGTGGGTCAGTGCAGATGTGTACTGAAGAAGATGCAAAGGAGACAGTTTGACAAACTGCATTTTAGCAACAGCTTCAGACCTAGTTTTGCTTCTTGTGTTCGTTTGTTTTTCAGCCTGGAGTAGTCACCCTAACTAGACCACATCCCTGGAGATGTCAAACTTCATTTTGTAATTACATAATTGTTGACACAGGAGGAAGAAGGGGTTTACGTTTTCCTTCATATTCATGCTGGTCATTGACTGTAACAATAAAGAATTGCTATCCTTTACATTCACATTTACCGTACCTTTATATTGTCTTTTGATGACGAGCAATATTCATGGAGGCTTAACAAGAGACTAGTCCACAACAAAATAAAACCAACAACAGCAACAATAAAGTGTCATCTGTGTATGTAGATCTGCTGGGTCATCTTATTCCATATTAACTATGCCGATCTCAAGGAGATGTCTTCCTCCTGTAGCCCCTGTTTGGGAAACCCAAATGATCCCTTCCTCTCTGTCATTCTTCACCAACTCCTCCCAAAATTATTTTTGGTGCTTTTGGAAGTTGTGTCTACTAGCACTTTTCCTCCCCCTCCTTCTATAGTGTTTATTTATTTTACCACATCTTTCACCTTTCAATATGCAGTGGTTTTTGTGAGGTATTACCATCTGTTGCAATGTTATAGGGAGCTGCCTTATACTCATCCATCTACAGCAGGGCATCCAACCTGCTGCCCTCCAGTTGTTTTGGATCCAACTCCCATGGTCCAGCCAGCATGTCCAATGGTTAGGAGTGATGGGGACTTGGAAAATTAACAAGAAAAGACAGGCCCAGAGACTGCTTGATTACTTTGAGATCTAAGGAGGAAAGGGATAAAATACTAGGCCTACATTACGGAAAGTCACTTGAAATTTTGGATAGAAGAGCAGAGATCTACAAAGATATCCCAAAACAATTTCTGGACCTTAGATCCACCTACACTGAGTTAGCAAGACTGCTGAGGAGCAATTCCATCGTTTTTAGGTGGGAATTTCCCCAAGGATTATCTTTTACATTCAGAGGGAAGAAAGTGAAAATTAAAACAGCCAAGGATAAAGAAATTTTTTTGAGTACCTACGGAGAGGACCTTCAGAAAGGGATCGAAAGACCTTCAGGGTCTGGACCATCACCTGCACCTACACCTACACCTTCGGGATCTGAAGATCAGGAGAAAAAGATACCACCACTAGAGGAACAACAGATTTGTCCAGGATGTCTCTGCAACTTCTGAGTTGGAACATCAATGGCGCCAACTCCCCGGAAAAAAGGAGAAGAATATTTCACATATTGAAAAAACAACAATTGGACATTATTTGCTTGCAAGAAACACATGTGACCAGGCTCCACAGAAAAGTGTTAATAAACAAAAGATTAGGCCAAGAATTTATCTCTTCGGACCGAGTCAAGAAAAGAGGAGTGGTGATATATGCAAAGGAGAGCCTGTCACCAAAATTTTTATTTAAAGATGAGCAAGGAAGAATTTTGGCAATTGAGATACAAAACCAAGGAGAAAAGTTTTTGATATTAGGAATTTATGCACCAAATGAGGGGAAATCGGAATTTTATAAGAAGCTGCATGAGATAATGCTGGACTATCTGAACTATGACAACATCATCATGATGGGAGACATGAATGGGGTGGCATCAACCAACATGGATAAGTCACATAGCCAAAATGTGACAAAAGATGGCAGACTACCTAAAACATTTTTTGAACTGACTGACAATATGGACTTGATTGACATTTGGAGAACAAAGAACCCCCTGGGAAGAGAAGGAACATTCTTTTCTGAAGCCCAACTGACATGGACAAGAATCGACCAAATATGGATAACTAGAGGTCTGGCACCTAAGACTAGAAAAGTGGAAATCTGCCCAAAGACCTGCTCCGACCATAATGCCGTAAAGATGGATATGAGACTAACTCCAACCGGCTCCTTCAGATGGAAGATGAATGACAATTTGTTCAGAGATCAGGAGATTACTAAAAAGGCCCAAAAAGCTTTGAAGGACTACTTTGAGATAAATTTGAACACTACGGTGGAAAAAAAGAATCATCTGGGACGCAAGTAAAGCGGTTATGAGGGGGTTCCTGATACAATAGAACACTATAAAGAAAAGAACACAGAATGAGAAAAAGGACAAGATCTTGGAGAAAATTAAAGAATGTGAGAAGAAGTTAAGATCGAGGCCAAAGTCAAAGGAGATTTTGAGAGAAATTAAACTCTATCAAGCACAATATTCTAAATTGATAAATCAGGAAGTGGAGTGGAAAGTTAAGCTAATGAAACAAAGATCATTTGAATCGGCAAATAAATGTGGAAAACTGTTAGCATGGCAGTTGAAAAAGAGACAAAAATTGAATACGGTCACAAATCTAGAGATCGAAGGAAGAAATATTCAGAATCCAATGGAGATCAGAAAGTGTTTCCAGAGATATTTTAAACAACTTTACACTCAAGGGCCGCAAAATGAGGTTGAGATAGAACAATTTTTGACAAGGAATGGTCTACCAAAGCTGTCACAATCCTGAACCATAAAATAACACTACAAGAGATTGAAGAAGCCATTCAGAATATGCAATTGGGCAAATCTCCAGGGCCAGATGGGCTTACCTCCAAATATTATAAGGCATTGAAAGACTATCTGATACATCCATTAATGGAGGTTTGCAATGAAATTATGGAGGGGAAGAAGGCACCGGAGTCGTGGAAAGAAGCTTTCATCACATTGATACCCAAACTAGAAACTGAAAAGACACAACTTAAGAACTACCGCCCCATCTCCCTCCTAAATGTGGATTACAAAATATTTGCAGACATTTTAGCAAGCAGATTTTAAAAAGTTTTAAATGAAGTAATTCACAAGGACCAGGCAGGCTTTCTCCCAGGTAGACATTTGTTTGCTAACACAAGGAACATTATTGACATTTTGGAACTTTTGCAAACAAATATCAATACAAAAGCAGTGTTAATATTTATAGATGTGGAGAAGGCCTTTGATAATATTTCATGGAAGTTTATGAAGAAAAACTTGGAAGGGATGGGAGTGGGACGGGGATTTGAGAATGGGATAGATGCAATTTATTCAGAACAAAAGGCTAAATTGATAGTGAACAATGTGGTGACGGAAGAGTTTAAAATTGAAAAAGGAACACGACAAGGTTGTCCTATCTCTCCTTTGTTATTTATTTCGGTCCTGGAGGTGCTCTTGAATATGATTAGAGGAGACCGGTTGGTGGAAGGAATTCAGGTCGGAGCAAAACAGTATAAACTTAAAGCATTTGCAGATGACCTAGTTTTGACCCTACAGGAGCCAGAATCTAGTACGAAAAGGGTATTACAATTGATTCAGGAGTTTGGTCGGGTGGCGGGATTTAAACTCAATAAGCAGAAAACCAAGGTATTGGAAAATTTTTTGACACCTTTAGAATCAGAAAGGTTTCAGAAAGAGACAGAGTTAAACGTGGTTAAAAAAGTAAGATACCTAGGGGTAAACATAACAGCGAAGAATATGAGTCTATTTAAGGATGACTATGAAAAGTGTTGGTCTGAAATTAAAAGGGATTTAGAAGTTTGGTCAAGATTGACCTTGTCAGGACGAATTGCTGCTATAAAGATGAATGTATTGCCAAAAATGCTCTTTTTGTTCCAGACTTTACAGATTGTGGATAAAATGGAGTGTTTTGGGAGGTGGCAAAGAGATATTTCCAAATTTGTCTGGCAGGGCAAAAAGCCCAGAATTAAGTTTAAGATACTAACTGATGCTAAAGAAAGAGGGGGCTTTGCCCTGCCAGACTTAAAGTTGTACTATGAATCAGCAGCTTTCTGCTGGTTGAAAGACTGGCTGCTTCTTGAAAACACTGAGGTTTTGGATCTGGAAGGTTTTAACAATGCTTATGGATGGCATGCATATTTGTGGTATGACAAGGTCAAAAGTCATAAGGCTTTCAAGAACCATATTGTCAGGAAAGCAGTGTTCAGTGTCTGGATAAAATATAAAGACTTATTGGAAAATAAGACCCCAAGGTGGCTATCACCAATGGAAGCTAAGGCCCGGAAAAGACTCAATATGGAGGCCAAATGGCCGAAATATTGGGAAATAATAGAAAAAGATGGAGATAATTGGAGGTTGCAGAGTTTGGAGAAATTAAAAGATAAAGTGTGAGATTGGTTACATTATGCTCAGATCAAAGAAGTTTTCAAGTTGGATAAAAAGATAGGATTCCAGGTGGAAAAATCAAAGTTAGAAACGGAATTGTTAGAACCTAAGACGCAGGTGGGACGCAGGTGGTGCTGTGGGTTAAAGCCTCAGCGCCTAGGACTTGCCGATCGAAAGGTTGGCGGTTCGAATCCCTGCGGCGGGGTGCGCTCCCGCTGCTCGGTCCCAGCGCCTGCCAACCTAGCAGTTCGAAAGCACCTCCGGGTGCAAGTAGATAAATAGGGACCGCTTACCAGCGGGAAGGTAAACGGCGTTTCCGTGTGCGGCTCTGGCTCGCCAGAGAAGCGATGTCACGCTGGCCACGTGACCCGGAAGTGTCTCCGGACAGCGCTGGCCCCTGGCCTCTTGAGTGAGATGGGCGCACAACCCCAGAGTCTGTCAAGACTGGCCCGTACGGGCAGGGGTACCTTTACCTTTACCTTTACCTTTAAGACTAAGGTACTTTCAAGAATGTATAATTTGCTGCTAAAATGGAATACACAAGATGAAACGGTCAAATCGGCTATGATAAAATGGGCACAGGACATTGGGTACAATATCATGTTTGCTGACTGGGAAAGGTTATGGACCACCGGTTTGAAATTCACGGCATGCAATGCCTTGAAAGAAAATATTATGAAAATGATATATAGGCGGTACATGACTCCAGTCAAGCTTGCAAAAATATACCATTTGTCTGATAATAAATATTGGAAATGTAAAGAAACTGAAGGAACGTTCTTTCACCTCTGGTGGACCTGCTTTCTGGGAGTTAAGGCTTTCTGGGAAATGATATATAACGAGTTGAAAAAGGTATTTAAGTATACCTTCCCTAAGAAACCAGAGGCCTTTCTTTTGGGCATCGTCGGCCAGAGGGTGTTAAAAAAGGACCGAACATTTTTTATGTATGCAACAACAGCAGCAAGGATACTTGTCGCCAAGCACTGGAAAACCCAAGATTTGCCCACACTGGAAGAATGGCAGATGCAACTGATAGACTATATGGAGCTAACAGAAATGACTGGCAGAATCCGAGACCTGGGAGAAGAGGCTGTGGAGGAGGACTGGAAGAAATTTAAGGACTATTTACAAAAATATTGTAAATTGTATGAATGTTAAGAAAGATGTAAGATTATTAACAATAGGGCACCATTAAGCTAGTTTAAAGGAATATGAAGATAAATGAAAATATAAGAAAAGATAAATTTTGGATAAATATTATGCTAAAATTAAGCTTTTAAGGTTTGGGTAAAATTATCTAAAATTAGGGACACAATACTGGAAAATTATAATATAAGAATTGAAACAAGGTGATAAATTGCTGGGTAAAGCTCGAAAAACTTGGAACGCAGGAACGAGAGATGCGAGGAAGTCCAAAGAAGTGAAGAAAATGTGGTTATTGAAAAATTATATGTTATTTTGTTTTTGTTTTTTATTGTAGTAAGAAAATCTTTAATAAATATTTTAAAAAAAGAAAAAAAATGGTTAGGAGTGATGGGAGGTGTCGCCTACAAACTTCTGGAGGGTACCATGTTGTATCTATGCCAGCCTTCCCCAACCTGTTGCCTTCCAGATATTTTGGGCAGGAACTCTCAGCAGCTCCAGAGCAAGAGAGTGGGCAGGTGAGCATGAGAGAGAAGGTAACATGACTTCTGGTACCTGCCGTAGAGCAGCTACCAGAAGGATCAGCACAGATTGGAGGATCCAGTTCTGATCTGTGACATACCTGGACAGAAGGCAAAGAGCCCACTCACCTGGCAATGGACCTAGGCTGCACGCCTGGCTGCTTTGCCCCTGCTCTTTCTCAGGGGTAGAGCACTTGTTTTGCATGCAGAAGAAGAAGAAGAGTTTGGATTTGTTATCTCTCTTTATCACTACCCTAAGGAGTCTCAAAGCGGCTAACAATCTCCTTTCCCTTCCTCCACCACAACAAACACTCTGTGAGGTGAGTGGGGCTGAGAGACTTCAGAGAAGTGTGACTGGCCCAAGGTCACCCAGCAGCTGCATGTGGAGGAGCGGAGACGCGAACCCAGTTCACCAGATTACGTGACTACCGCTCTTAACCACTACACCACACTGGCTCTCAAGAAGGTCCCAGGTTCAATCCCCAGCATCTCCAGATGGGGCTGGGAATGGCACATTAGTGAGATGCTGGAGAGCTACTGCTAGTCAGTATAGACAATACTAGCCTAGTTGGGCCAATGGTCTGACTTGGTGTAAGCAGTGCTCCCTCCCCCCCAAAAAATGTTTAGAGGTACTTTCATTTTGACTCAAGAAAACCACCATTTTATAGTTCAAATTGGGAAAAATAAATATAGTAAATGGACAAAAATACAAAGATTCACAAAATGTTTAGGGGTATGCGTCCCGCCAGAAAAAAGCACTGGGTGTAAGATAGCTTCTTATACTCCTATGCCTGTTTCCTGGGTCATAGGTTTGTTTTAACTTTTTAACTTGATGTGTGGCACAGATCCGCCAAGTAAAGTTGGAAACCACTCCCGTAAAACAAATTCAAGGCCTCATTAGGTGCAGGGTCTATTCATGACATCTTTCTGGCTATAAACCAAATATATTCTATATAACATCTCTTTCTTTCCTCTTTTTGCTTGCAGTTTTCTTCTTTTTCTTTGTTGAACAATGAGCTAGCCAATATAGGCTGTCTGGTGTTAAAAGCACAGCGAACATGAATTACATCTCTCTGGACTGTATTTTCTATTAACTCAAATATGTAGCCAGCAATAAATCTGTTTATTTTTTTTCCTTAGGAAAACAACGAAAACACACCACTTTCACTGCTTTCTCATATGGTTCAGAATTACCGTTCTTATTGAGGTTATAAATCTGATAAACATTCCTGTTCGTAGGAAGGGTAAGATCTCTAAATGATTATTATTTTTTTGCCAGTGAATTGGATTTATTTCAGAGAAAGACTTAAAAAAGAAAAGAAAACCAAACTCTTCAAAATTAGAGATTTGCCTATATTTTGAATATATTGCTTTCTGTGGTCGGCATTCTATTTCTTTGTAGCTGAATATTAAGAGTTGACAAAATTAGCTGGAGACTCCCCATGTGATTTAGAACCCTGATTATGCAAGATTCTAAATTGTGCAGAGAACCTCTGTGGCTACTGCAGTAGCTTCTCGGCGGCTGGGGTAGAGCCACTGGGCTGGGTTCCCAGCTGCTGGTTTGCTGTTGCTTGATGGCAGAGACAGAAGCAAGGCAGGGGAGGGTGGCATGGTGCAAAGTCACTGCACCAGTTTCCTGACTGCCTCAGCCCTCTCCCTCCCAGTAAGTAACACTGACCCTACTTCTGGAAGGCTAGTGTAGCAACTCTACCCCACATGGGAAGTGGATTCTCTCCAGAACGTCTCTCCACTCAGAAACATGCTTTCTGACTTATGAGTGCTGGAAAAATGGGGGTGGTGGGGGTGGGGGAGTCCGAATAGGGCTCATATAGTCTTCTTTTCAGGAGATGCCAGTGGCTGCCACCAGACCTTGTGACAGCAAATTCCATTAATTAATTAATGGGGGCACCATCTCAAAGCCTGGTAAGCAAGGCACTGGGCTTTGGGAAAGAGGCATGAGGCTCTGACAGGGTCCTATAGCTCCCTGTCTCTTCCCCAAAGCTGAGTTAGGGCTTTCCCAGTTTTGGGAAGGAGGTAGGAGGGCTCTAGGACCCAGCCAAATCCTCACGCCTCCTTCTCAAAGGTGGGCACCTCCTTAACTGCCTTTGGGAAGGTAGTCTGAGGACAGGAGGCGGTGCCAAGATTTGGCCTCACACAGGGTGACATAGTACCAAGTCCCCACCATGCTGATATCTAAAATATAGGCACCTGCATGCTGTGTTTTCTTTGTCTGTTCAGAATTTACTAACTCTGAGTCCAAGTGTTAGAGTGGGGATTACTGATTGTGTAGATGCAGAAATGCTATTCACGTTTATCCTAAGACATGGCTTTGAAACCCATGAAAACTCAGACATTACAGCAAGTTGTGCTTTAACAAACATTTTCCTCTGTAGCCAGGAAGGGAAGGGGAGACAAAGAGAGAAAGTACTTGAGCTTAGGCACATTCCTGCTCCATAAAACTATGGTTTGAACCAGGAATGTTACATGTGGATGTGGGGAGAGACTGAGGCTTAATTTGTGCAACAAGTCACGTTTGGTTTGAACCATGCTCGATTTGAAACATTATTTATTCAACAAACCATAAGTCATTTCATGGATGAATAAACCAGCCATGGCTTATATCCAGCTAGTCTTGTCTGACCAGCATCTATGGTGGGTGACCTATCAAACCATGATTAAACAAGGCTGTTGGATTCAGACACCATATCATAACATAGTTAAAACAAGTAATGGTTTGTGAGCCATCAACAACCCATGGCTTTGCTTTATGTTTGTTGGTAGACAATAAACAATAGTCTGCTGGGCTAGGTTTACACAATCAGAATAACCATAGTTTGGCTAAACAAACCATAGCTTAGCATTATGTATGAACCAGAGAAGAGGGAGAAGCAGGAACATACAGAGAAAGAAGAATGTGTATGATTTTAATAGCATGGCTGAAGCTAAGGTTGAAGGTGGGTTCTGAAAAAGTTGACGACTACTGTGCTACAACATACCAACTCTGAGTTAAAGGCTAATATGAAAAGTAGTGGGTCGTAGCAAACCAAGTACTACTCAGAGTAGACCCATAGGAATTAATGGGCCTAAGTTAGCCATGTCTATTAACTTAGTGGGTCTACTATGCATAGAACTATTATTTATTTAATTTGTATACCACCCTTCTGTCTTAGATCTCAGGGCATTTCACAGCATAAAAATACAAGATAAAAACACAAAAATACTAAAAACAATAACAAAAAAACCCACAAATCACTAACCCTCCTTCCCCCAACCCCATACCATATTATAGGATACAACCCTATGGACACTGGGTGGCAACCTCTCAAAACATTCCCTTTATCTCCTGTTTCACTTCTACTAAACTAAATGGTGGAGCCACAGCCAAACCATACATTTAAAGCACTTTAAATAATGATGGCTTTCCCAAAAGGATCCTGGGAGCTGCAGTTTCCTAAGGGTGCTGAGAGTTCTTAGTAGACCCCTTATTCCCTTCCTAAAGGTACCCTGGGAAGAAGAACTGCTAAACCACTCTGGGAACTTTAGCTCTGGGAAGGGAATGGGTGTCTTCTAACAACTCTCAGCACCCTTAACAAACTACAGCTCCCATAATTCTTTGGGGGAAGCCATGGCTGTATAAAGTGCTTTAAATGTATAGTGTGAATGTGGCCCAAGTTGAGGAGGCACTTGATCTATGCTCCCAGCAGCTACACAAACCCTATAACATCATTTTGCTCTAAAAAAAGTCTGCCTTTGCTTAGAAGCCCATAAAGAAATAAATACATCCTCTCTGAAGAACTTTGTATTTCTAAGACAAATAGGCAATATCTGAGGGAATCAGGCTCCTGAGTTTTAAATTGCAACCCATTTCCCTAGCACGATAGTTGGTAGCCCAAATATATCTGGGAGGAGCCAATCTTTAATAAACCAACTAACTAGCTAGCTAGCTAACTAACTAACTAACTAACTAACTAACTAACTAACTAACTAACTAACTAATGCTTCTTCTGTTTCACTTGTTTGTTTTTTGTTAGAGTTTCTTTTAAAAAGTTAAAACTAGCAAATATCACAGAACAGCTCCACCGTACAACTGAGCATTAGAGTCAACTTTTGCTCTTACATAGACAAGAAAAGGGTTTTGTAAGAGCTGTCCAATCTATTACTACATAAAGCTCACAGAGTGGTATTTTCTCCCTCGGGCCAGGCCTGCTTTAATGATCAGAAACCCAAATGCAGCCTCCTTGGAATCACGCCAAGAGACAAATCAAATTTTCTATTTTATTTGTATTCTACTAACAAATGCATGAGCATGCAAAGGAAAGCCAGCGAGGGAAGGAGGAAAGAGTAGATGAAATACTGAATAAATCAACACACCAGGGCATTAGTCTCTAGCCAATTACATTTCTTAGTCCCAGACATTGTACATTCATTTGCCAGGATGGTTTTCTAAAGGGAGTGGCTGTCTCTTTGATAAATACTGTACAAATTTAACAAATCAGGAGTAAATTTGTGCAAATATTAGATTCAGGTAGGTAGCCGTGTTGGTCTGACACAGTCAAAAAAATAAAAATAAAAATAATAAATTGTCCAGTAGCACCTTAGAGACCAACTAAGTTTGTTCTGGGTATTAGCTCTCATGTGCATGCATACTTCCTCAGATGTGCAAATATTAGTTTCGTTCCTGAGTGATACCCAACACTAAGAGTATTTTTTAAAAGCCAGAGGAGTACTTTTTTTGCCCCCGGCCCCCAAATCAGTTATTTTTAGGCCTAAACTATAGTAAATTACACTACAGAGCTCTGATACAGGGCACACTGCAATGATCTTTGCACTGGATTGGATAAGATAGCACTGTCCTGTCTCCAAGTAGGAATGGGTGAATATGTCAGTTTTGGTTTCTCTCAGTTTGCCAGGCTTAAATTCAGTCCAGTCAAACCTCTGTTCCCGAACGCCTCCATTATTTTGGCTCCTGAATGCTGAAAACCCAGAAGTAAATGCTCTGGTTTTCAAATGTTTTTTGGAACTTGAATGTCCGACGTGGCTTCCACTTGAGTGCAAGAAGCTCCTTCAACCAATTGGAAGCCATGCCTTGGTTGTCAAATGTTTTAGAAGTTGGACGGTCTTCCGGAACGGATTAAGTTTGACTATATCCATATTTCCATGAGTTTGAAAAAAGCTATTGTAAAAGTCTTTAGCATTTTGCGGAAATTTCTCCCACTACACACATTTTTGTATGACATTTTACCTAATATGTACATGGTCTGTCTAACACAGTGTTCAGTCAGCAGATATCAATTAGCATCAGTCAACAAATATTGAGTTCCAAGAAGCTGCATCTCCAATAGAGCTGGGAAAGGACTCCTACCTGAGATCTCAGAGAGCAAAGTCAGTGGTACAAATTAGTGGTGAGGGAAAGAAGAAGAATTGCCACAATGGTCATGGTTTGAAAAGTGGTCACCCAATATCCATAACTTTTCATTTCGGCCTTCAGAGTTCATGTGTTTTAGCGTAGTAGCCTCCAACTTTTTCAGATCCAGTATCTACCTTGAAAAAGCTATAGACAAATATTTCTTACCCATTCTGTCACTGCTCCACAACACTTACCTTTAGCGGAGAATTTTTTGCTTCGGGGAATTCTCTTTCATCAAGTCTCACCCAGCGCTGCATAAACTGCTGGACCATTGGATTGTCATTATTAATAATCTGAAATCCAGTTACATTGGCACCTCCTTGTACTACTCTTTCCAGTGAAATATCTGTAAAACCCTAGAAAGACAAAATAGTTTTTTTGTTTTGACCTGGAATCAATCTTGCAGTCTCCATCCTAAAGCGACACATGCCAGGAACAGCTTAACCACTTTATCCTGCTGGGTGTATAAACTGTTGCTGACTTTCAAGTTGGAAGAGAGAGAATTAGAAATACATTCATTTATTTTTTTTGGAATACAAAAAAATAACTGTTTTGAAATTCAGAAATGCAGTATAGATGCATAAAAACATAAGAAGAGCCTATTGGACCAAGCCAATGACCCATCTCGCCCAACATCCTCTTCTCATAGTATCCAACGAGATGTCTACTGGAAGCCTGCAAGCAGGAGCTGAGCACAGGAGCACTCTGTCCACCTGCGATTTCCAGCAACTGGTGCTCAGAGGCATATTGCCTGTGACAGAGAAATAGAACATAGACATTGTAGCTAGCAGAAGGACCTACAATTGAAAGCAGATGGGATGCAATTATGTGTCTATGCCTTATAAATAAGCATCACCTTATTTAAGGGACTGTTGTCTAAAAATTCTGTATAGGTGGCACCACAAGTGCAGTTTTCTCATATGACATCAAATATCCTGAAGACTGTTGGGGTGGTTGCAGTAGCAGGGGGACATTTTTCCACTTATGGTAGGAATGCCCTCTGGCATCCAAATTTTAGATTGACATATTTGAAGAAGTATCAATTTATTTACTTTTTAAAAAATGTCCCCTCCAAGCCTCCCTGCAACTCACCCTTTTGAACTTGTGGGATGATCAAACCACATCTTCCCAATCTATGGAACTTCTTCTTAACATGGATGCTGGCTGCAAGACAAACCTCTTTGGCCCAGAAATGGAAGACACTACAGAACTAAACTCTAGTCTTAGTATAAGGCTATGTGGACCCTGGCTATTGTAAAGAACTTTTCTATGCTATGTGGACTCTGGCTGTTGTAGAGAACATTTCTGTGCTATGTGGACTCTGTCTATTGTAGAGGACATTTCTATTCTGTTTGGTGGGATTTCATTTCTTACGTGTCGAATTCAAATATACAAAACTCTCTTCCCCCACCAAATCACAACTTTTTGCTTTTATTATGCGTTTTGTTGCTTTTATTTTTCTACATTATATGCTCTCTATTTATTAGGAAAATCCTACCTTTTTACCTCTCCTATGCTTTACAACCTTGATTATGCTCTTTCCTGTTTATATTTTTTATTTTACATTAACCAAGCCCTTTTTGTGAATAGTGAGTGGGAAGAATTTAATTGATCCAGATTCAGTAATCCCACATATACACTTAAGAACATGCATTGCTGTATTTAGCCAACTTCTACAGTCCAGCACCTTTTGTAAGGGTCTCAGCAAACAGTGTGTGCTTGCAGGCTGGCCCTACCAAGGCTGCGTCTATGGGAGGAGCAAGACCCTTTTGGGGTATTGATGCTGCGAACACCTCCATTGCAGGAAAATAAACCATGTATCACAAAGACACCACAGTCTGTTGTGCCTCATACCCCAAGGAAACACGAACCCTGGGTAAACGCCTGGAACCCCTGGAATCTCGCACCGCTTGGAGATTGGGGTGGCGTGCAACACATGGGAAGTGGAGAGAAGACTTTCAAAACTCTCTCTCTCTCTCTCTCTGTCTGTCTGTCTCTCATGCCATAAGAAGAAACCCTTGGGAAAAACCTGTTATAAAGTACATGATAAAAATCAGGGCCGGCCCATTCATGAGGCAAAGTGAGGCAACCGCCTTGGGCGGCAGGATTCACAGGGGCAATAGATCTGGCCTTCAAGGAATGCATCCACCACAACCACCGCCGTGGTGGCAGGAACAACTCCAGCACACCTCAGCAGGGCTCCTCGCATGCCACCTCCATAGCAGCCTGCTGACCCCCTCCCATTAAAGAGGAAATGGCGCGGGTTGCTTTCTGGGGTCTCCTGGGGTCTACACCTATCCATTTAGGGTGGGCCCCCTTTCCCCCAAGCAACAGCCTTTGATTAACACTTCAACCATCAAAGGTTGATTTGATGCCCCCAACCCAACCCCTGTTCCTGATGTAGAACTTTAATCCCTGCTTATTCCTGGTGTATATCTTCACTTTCCCCTTGCTCCCTGTGGTTCATTTCAGGTGCCAAAATGTCTTGGGCTGGCCCTCTTAAAAATAGACATACACAGGGCACACTATATCTAGTTATTTAATATATGAAACAAGTTATATCTTACTCTCTCCACAATATGCTTTAGATGTACTGCCTGGAATTGGACAAATGAATTGTTAAGCAGCTTGACAACTTGGCAAAATAGAATTATGGATTAACTTTGAGTCTTCATAACAACTGTAAAATAACCAAGCACAATGTCGTACTTCTTAGCAGTGAGGTTGAAGCATTATAAAGGAGATCTGGATTCTCAGTGGCATAATTTGAGATGAAATACAAATTATGAATTAGTTTCAGATTATTAGGGCAGGGAAGCTTCAGTAAAAAGCCAAGAGGCAGTCACTGAGAACAAATGATTATGACATCCCAGTTCTAGCATTGTTCCAAAGCCACACAGCAAGGGCTGGGAAATACATTCTGGCCAGGATTCAAATAGGTGCTTTAGAAATGCCCTGAGCTTTGCACATGCTCAATGGAACCTTTTTGAAATGTCCCTTAAATACAAAAGAAATTTGCCAAGATTTCAGTCTTCACTGACTTCCTATTCCCTTCTGGGCTCAATTTAAGAGAGGATAACAAGATCCTGACTGGATGAGGCCAATAGCCCATCTAGTCCAGCATCCTGCGCTCACAGCAGCCAACCAGATGGCTGTATGAAACCTGCAAGGAGGACCAGAATGCAACAACCTCCTCTCCTGTGGTTTCCAGCAACTGGTATTCAGAAGCACATTTCTTCTGACTGTGGAGAGAGAGTTTAGACATCATGGCCAGTAGACACTGAAGGCCTTATCTGTCATGAATTTGTCCATTTTTTGTTAAATATAAAAATGTCCTCCAATTTGGTGACCATCACTGCTTCAGGCAAAAGGGTGAATTCCATAGTTAACTACTGTATGTGCTATGTAAAGAAGTACTTCAATTCTCATAGTGATTTGTCAATCCCTTTTCGCAGGGAACTCTAAAATTGTAGCTGTGTGAGGGGAAAAGGGGCCTCCAAACAACTCTCAGCCCCCTAGCAACCTACAGTTCCCAGGATTCTTTGGGGGAAGCATGACTCTTTAAAGTGGTATAATGATGCTTTTAATGTATAGTGCAGACAAGGCCCTAGTCACCCGCCTCTAGACTTATTCTAGTTTGTCAGCGTCTTTTGAACTGGACAGAGGGCTCCAGATACAGCCTGGATTGCTTAGGGTTGAATGTAAGGATTGCTTCTTGTGATCTGGATAGGATGTATTCATCAGAAGCAGCTCCCTGGATTGAGAAGGGCTGCTAAGCTAGCTTCCTGACTTGTATACCACTCTTGCTTTTATTGGGAGTGAGACGGTAAAGTGTGAGGTGGTTTGAAACATTAATCCTGGAACTAGCTGCACACAGTTCATCAGATTCTAGTGACCATCCTTCAGTTTGCCTGGGCAATTAGGAATGGCATGACTTAAAGGTCAGTATGTTATTTCCCGCAGTCATGCTAAATCTCCTACATTGATAAATAAATAGATAGAGAGAGAGGGAGGGAGAGAGAGACAGAAGGTCTTACCAGATTAGCAAGCATGTAGTGATAACTTCTGGAATGTTTACTAAGGGTTGCAACCTGTATAAGGGATAAAGAAAGGGAAAAAAAAGACACATTATTTAGCTGCAGGTAATTCCACATGAATAAAAAGGCAAGCATAAGGTGATGTTGACTTTGAGGCACACGTGCAAGGATTTCTGTGGTGACCCCTGCTATTCACATTGCCTTCCACACAGGGAAGTGTTGCACAAAAGCTCACAGCAAAGGACTTCTCCCATGCAAATTCCGTTTTTGAAATGAATGGAACCTTGTGCTGGAATGCATCTGATGGTAGATTTTCTACTTTGTGATCATGTGTGCCTATTCCCCAGGTCATATTAGCCTTGCACAGATACTGAGAATGGTGAGGATTCCTTGACTGGGTATAGAACACATTGTTCATGAAAGCAACATATTAATCTCTTGTCTAGTCTTGCATAGATCTCTGCTTGGAACTGCTGACTGTGAAAGAAACATGGAGTCTACAGATTTCTGGGGTGGTGTTGGTGGAAGGAACACCTTAATGCGAATCCTGCATGGAATGCATCAAAGGAACATACTGAATCAAACCACTGGTCTATCCACAGCCGTATTATCCACAAAGACTAGCAGTGGCTCTCCAATGGTTCAGAAACAGTTATCTCCTAGCCTTAACTAGAGATGATAGGATTGAACTTGTGACCTTCTGCATGCAGAGCAGATGCTCTACCAGGGAACAATGGCCATTCCCCAACTTTTGTCCAAGAGACACTTCTTACTTTCCTTACCAAGATGGAAGCTCAACAAGCTCTCTTGGCAACCTGTACTTAGGGCACCTTCACAAATGAACATCCATTGCTTGGTGACAGTGGCATCTAAGTGTTGACTTGTATCTACAGAACAGGCAAAAGACCACAGACAAGGCTTCCACAGTACTCCTGGGAACCTTGGAAGTTCTTGGCACAGAACAACACAATGACTGAAGATATGCGGTTAGGTTTCCATGGAGAAATCTCCCTGAGTTGTTAAGGAATGAGGCATGTGTTGTTAAGTACTTTAAACAAAGCTGTTCATCCTTTCCAGAGATTTTGCCTCTGCAGCACTGTCCCTGTGTCTTATTGGTCAGCACAGAGGGCCAAAGCCTGTGCCACACTCACAGGTTCAAGCATAATGGATGACCAACATCTAGCCTGCAGTCCAAATGTGATACCTGGAGACCACACCAGAAATATGTGTAGGAAACAGGAGAGTCTGCTCCATAATGTTATCTCTTTCTTTTGAATCTTGCATGTAGTATATATTTATACACATGCATGTGTAATGCAGAATTGACTAAACTTATGTGTTCCGTAGGGACGTGGGTGGTGCTGTAGGTTAAACCACAGAGCCTAGGGCTTGCTGATCAGAAGGTTGGCGGTTCGAAGCCCCACAATGGGGTGAGCTCCCATTGTTTGGTCCCAGCTCCTGCCAACCTAGCAGTTCGAAAGCACGTCAAAGTGCAAGTAGATAAATAGGTACCGCTCTGGCGGGAAGGTAAATGGCATTTCCGTGCACTGCTCTGGTTTGCCAGAAGTGGCTTAGTCATGCTGGCCACATGACCCGGAAGCTGTACACTGGCTCCCTTGGCCAATAAAGCGAGATGATTGCCACAACCCCAGAGTCGGTCACGACTGGACCTAATGGTCAGGGGTCCCTTTACCTTTACCTTATGTGTTCTGTAACTGTGAAGTGAGACAAAATTGTAAACCCGTGGCTCAACAGTAGATGTTGCATGCAGAAGGATTCAGGTTCAATCCCTGGCAACTTCAAGTTACAAAGGCTGTTAGTCCTGAGACCTTGGACATCCTTTGCCAATCAGAGCAGTCAGTACTAGCTAGATGGACCAATGATCTGTCCCCAAATAATCTACTTTTATATCTTTATACAGACAAGGGATGGGAAACCTGGGGCCCTTCAGATGTTGTCAAACTCTAACAGCCATCAGCCTCAGTCAGAATTGATGGGACCTGCAGTCCAAGAAGATCTGGAAGTTCACAAATTCCTAATCTCTGATATTCGCTAATTTTGGTGGCATGATCTTAAGAGGTGTTCAAATGCATAACAGATGGACGAACAACTTTTCAAAATATATACTGGAAGGCAAAGTTACGGTAATCATCAGAATGAAGTAGTGCTCATTTAGATTTCAGAGACAGATAATTCTACTGGAAAAAAACCAGAACCTGCACTACCTTTCCCTCTGCTTCTACATAGAAAATGCCATGTTATTACATTTAGTTTGTCTTTGTCTTGCCAGGATTAAGTGGGAACAATCTTTTGCAGCTGCTCTTTGAATGTCTGCTACCCACACAGCCAAATCCAGTCATTTCTATGTGCAAACGGCAAACAGTTCATTAATTACCCTCTATTTGGCAAAGCTGTTTTGAAACTAAGGCAGGACTCTGCTAGTTGATGGCATATCTGAGGTTTTTTTTTTTTTTTTAAATGATGTGCTCAGCTGCACAATAAGAATACCAGGAACATGTTAACAATTGCACGTTCACATATACACTAGGGTTGCCATATGTCCGGGATTTCCTGGACATAACCAGAATACTGCAGCAGTGTCCGGGTGCAAATCAGGGGAAAATGTCCTGGAAAATTCATATGTATGGCAGCCCATGCTGGCAGGGCTGTTTTGTCGACTTCCCATAAAAAATAGCTTTAAAAGTGGATTATTATTTTTTTGCATTTTTGCCCCCAAAGCCCAACAACTTTGCCAAAAAAAGGTCAACAATTTTTCACACTTTCACTGTTTGAAATATGGCAACCTTAGCATACACTCCCTGCAAGTTTCAAAGTCAGTAAAGCAAAGTGATAAGATAGAACAAAAGATGGTTGGTGTCAACCAAACCAATAACAACTTGCAGAGGTCAGAATCCTTTTTTCTTTTTCTTTTAAAAAAGGGTTTATTGACTTAAAAGGCACTCCCAAAAATGAGGAACTAAGGTATACAGGAGGTATTGTAGAAGAGACCAGGTCAGCTGGGTTCATTACCATACATTTGTGGTAGCACAGGAGCCAACCTCTTGGGGCTGAGGTTGCTTCAGCCCCCCAATAAAATATTTCAGCCCCCCCAATTGATGGACACTGCCATTCAAATGGTTTGTGCATGCTGCAACTTGTGATCGATTGTGCAGGGTGGGTTCTCACCTGGGTCCCCCCCAAATTTTATTCAAGTTGGCACTCCCGGCACCCTGAAACTTCACCTTGAAAACTTCACCCTTATTCTACTACGTCTGTTCTGTTCATTGCTCTGATATTGCCCTGCCCAGCCCTGCCTTGCTGGGTCCATGGCACAGGGCACCTGACACTCTGTATAGCTTCTGTGAAATCTAATAGATTTCCTGCAGAGAGTCTGAAAGCATCATGTGGTTATAAGATCACTGTGCAGCAGCGGCCAAATCCCTGCTTGAGAAAATAGCAGCATTTCCAGAAGAAATTTATCAGGTTTTGTTTTATATATGTGGTGAAATCGAAGCTCGTTAGAGGGAAAATGACTTAATTAGGCCCTAATAGTACTTTTAGAATTCAGCACATCTTCCTAGCCTAGAGCTAACGGCATGTAAGCCTGAGAAAACATTGCAGCAATCTGAATGGAAAGAGAGGCAAGCTTATCAGAACCAATCAGCCACACTGGCGTTGGCCCTACAGGAGCAAATGAATTTGATAATGCCTTTCCACAAAGCAGAAATACAGAAGCAGAACATATAAATCTTGTCAACTGTGTATACATTTTTTGAGTCTAGCAACCTGGAGGGAAAACTGACAGAATTGTTACAATGAGAGCAGAGAATCTTTGTTCAGCTCCTTAGCCTAGCCAGCTTATTTATTTTGATTGTGCAAGACAGGCAGGTAAACAACAACATAAGCCTCTTTCTTTAGCATTAACCCTTAAGAAATTAAGTACAGTGGTACCTTGGTTTAAGAACAGCTTAGTTTATGAACAACTTGGATTAAGAACGCTGCAAGTAGGTGTTTTGGTTTCTGAACTTTGCCTTGGAATAAGAACATGTTTCGCTTCCTGTTGAGTGTGTTCCATTTGTAATTTCAGTCCCCCGCTGCTATGGGAAAGCACACCTTGGTTTAAGAATGCTTTGGTTTAAGAACAGACTTCTGGAACGGATTAAGTTCATAAACCAAGGTACCACTGTACTTCATAAGAAATCTAGTGGTAAACACAAATGATCTGCTCACTCCCCTGCCCATGGATGATTTTCATAATTTCCAACTTGTGGGTGTGTTATAGAACTGTACAATGCTGGTGCCAGCAATGGGTTGGTGTGCCCCATAGAGCCCAGTGGAACCCAGATCTTCCTCTCCAGTTTATGGGGTTTTTTTCAGAGGAAAGAAAGAGGTTTTTTTATCATCTGGTTATAGAAACTTGGTGGTGTAGAGTCCAGTCGCTCTGCAGCCCTTGTGGCTTTTCATCCTCCCTTCCCTTGTTGATGCTCAGTACCAGAAACTAAACTCTCATCTCAGAAGCTTTCTAGCCACCGTCTTTGCTTTCCCTCAACACACTTGGAATTCCTGGGACAAAGATGAGCCTCTGAGATGGAAGTGTGTCTGTTGCTGTTAAGTGGTATGGGAAACACCAGTACTGCAGAGAACTGTATCATTTACACAATCTTCTAGAAGAGAAAGGAAGAAAAGCAGATATGATGGAGTAGGCCAGTGGAAGTGGGGCAGGGAGGCCCCTCCTGTTCTGAGGGCCCACTCTGGCCTGGTGCCAGCCCTGGAACTGTGTCTACAATAGTTTTATTGAAGGATATAGGATAGACACTGTGAATGCATTGCTTTCAGCTCCCCAGATCTATCAATGCCTAATGATCCATGCTTATCTTTTAAAACGAGGGTTAAACCATTTGCTGCAGTGTTTTCTTTTTTCTATTTGCCGCTTCCAAAGGTGACATTTTAGATATTCCTGAGCCCATTATATTTTTCCACCAGATAAAATATCGAAGATGACACACGGCGTTGCTAAAGATTTTCGTGGGTTTTGCAGTAAGTGACAACTCATAGAAATATGCCTCTTAAGCAGGGGTGGCAATGAGAGATCGACCTGCTCCAATGCATTTTTCTCATTCTGCAGAAGCACCATACAATGAGGTACTTTTCCAATGGACAGACAGCAGTTTTTACGGGTTACTGAAAATGGTTATAAGATGCACCCACGTAAGCACAGTCTTTTTTCTTTATTTCTTTGTTTTCACTAGAATCTTCTGTGTTGTCTACCATTTTTTGTTTTAGTTCATTATTTTATTTTAAAAAATGAATAGGCTGCTCTTCCTTTATGACTGCAGTGCTAAAGGTAAAGGTAAAAGGTAAAGGTACCCCTGCCCGTACGGGCCAGTCTTGACAGACTCTGGGGTTGTGCGCCCATCTCACTTAAGAGGCCAGGGGCCAGCGCTGTCCGGAGACACTTCCGGGTCACGTGGCCAGCGTGACATCGCTGCTCTGGCGAGCCAGAGCCGCACACGGAAACGCCGTTTACCTTCCCGCTGGTAAGCGGTCCCTATTTATCTACTTGCACCCGGAGGTGCTTTCGAACTGCTAGGTTGGCAGGCGCTGGGACCGAGCAGCGGGAGCGCACCCCGCCGCAGGGATTCGAACCGCCGACCTTTTCGATCGGCAAGTCCTAGGCGCTGAGGCTTTAACCCACAGCGCCACCTGCGTCCCTTCAGTGCTAAAGGTGGCATCTAGCAAATAGCCAAAATGTGCATGTAACATTCACATTGAAATTAAGGCATTTAAAGAAGATTTTTTTTGTATGTTAGGCTTTCTAAGCACTCCTGTGTTGTTGTTTTTGAGACAATTAGAGTAGACCTCCCCTATCTGGTTCCTGCCCAATGATTTGGACAGGACTCCCATCATCCCCAACAATTGGTCATGCTGGCTGGGGTTGATGGGAGCTGTAGTCCAATACTCTAGGGGTGAACCAGGATGGTGAAGGCTACAACAGAGGATGAGATCAGCTGGGCAAACTTAATATAACCCTGGGGAATTGATCAAGAATGGGATTCATCTAAGGCAGCGCTGTTTCCAAAAATGTTATTTCTGAGATAATAGCATTCTGCCCAGCTGTGGTTTTAGGAAACCTAACTTACCTATCCTCCAGGAGCACCAAGTAGGGTGTAAAATGAAAGATAGCTTTCATGTCAGGGCACTTCCTGATGACCTATTTATTGAGCATTCATCCCAATTTGTTTGTGCAGGAGATTAGACGTTGCCAGCTATTTCGTAAGCATTCCTTCTGATTTGTTTGCAGACATGTTAGATGACACTGAGTGTTATCCCACATTTTTCAGTGCATTTCTCCCATTCTTTAGCTTAAAAATCCCAATGTTGTATAAAACTTCCCAATCAACTAAAATTATGCAACCTGATTTTGCTGATATGTGATTGCATCTTACTTGGAAAGGGGGACAGTTCAGAAAACTTTGGATAGTTCCTGGGGAACTTTCCCTATTACTCTTCCTCAGCACCAGGAAAAATCCCTGTCTACTTAATTTTAATTTTTATATGCCCATCTGCTGTTAAGGGGGCAGAGTTAATTCATGTAGTTGGCATCTTTCAATGGGAGCCCTTGAGCAACTCACTCACTCTCATCCTAATCTACCTCACAAAGGTGATGTGACAATATAAGGAAAGCAGGCTATGTAAGTTACCCAGAGGCACTGGAACAAACTGTGAGTGCAATACAAATACATTTAATAGATCAAGTAAATGGAGGATTGCTCCTTGGAAAAACCTGAACCATAACATGTAGTGGTTGGGGTTTTAACCCACTGGCAGATTTACTTGCAAGGAAGCAGCTGGGTGGTGCTGGTTGGCAGCTTTGCCTTTGCTCACATGAAATTCACGTGCCACTTTTTCTACATAGGAGAACCTAGAACTATATGAAGTATAACACAAGAACCAAGTGGGACAAAGAACCAGGAGGAGATTTTCACCTCTTTGTTCTGGACACATTCATTGGAAGGAAGAGCTGTTGCAGAATAGGAAGCTGCTTTCTACTGAGTCAGATTATTGGTTCAGCTAGCTTAGTACTGTCTACACTGACTGGTAGAGGCTCTTCTGATTTTCAGTCAGGGATCTTCTGAAATCATTCTTGGACAGGCTGGGGATTGAACTTGGGATCTTTTGCACATGGAGCAAATGCTCCATTGACCAAGCTACTTGGAAAAAAGCCAATTCTTAGGGCATTATCTTATCATTTGACATTGCCATGTTTTCTTCTGCTTTCTCCTACTCAGTTTAACCAAGTTCCTCCCCCCCCCCCCAGAGGTTGCCTTGGAAACTAATTAAGGAGTGACTCTGCTTGCGAATGAAGTTTCCACCCCAATGCTTGAGTTGAGAGACAGATGCAGAAATTAAGGTAATGCTTTAAAAAATAACAACATGTATGATCTTTCATTTTAAGCTGAACAAAGATGTAAATGTTAGGACTGGAGCACAGCATTTGCTTGCATGGCAACACTGAGGTTTTTTTTAAGGCTTACAGCAGGGGTGCCCAGTGTAGCATCTGTGCCAGTGTGCCCACCACTATCTCAGTACATATCCCTTCAAAAGCCCACAATGCACAGGAAACAGTTTGCTTTTCCTGCTTGGCCGTTGTTTGGTTTGCACTGGCTCAGTGTCTTTCCTTCCCCTAAAAATGCCAACATTTTATTGGAAGCTAGGATTGGACAATGACCCCCCCCTTCCATTCTGAATGGAGGGGAAACAGTAAGAGCTTCTCTCTGTGAGCAAGCACAGTAGTGGCTGATGTACGAACCCATTTTTAACTGATGGGGTGGCTGATACCCGCACATACCTTCACAATTTTGGGTATGGTTTTTTATGCTGTTTTTCCATGTTGCAGCATTTTTGTGCCCAGTTTGCTTGCATGGGTGCTGCAACAATGTTGAACAACAGAAGGTGAGAGGAGGCACTGCACAGGGCAGCTCTGAAATTTTAAAGCCAGGAGTCTGCCATTGCCGTCCAATGTTTCACAGATGAAAACAGCCGTGTGTCTGTGAAGCAGGGGACGGGTTGAAGCTCAGTGCTAGAGTAACATCTTTGCATGCAGACAGTTTCAGTTTCATTCCCTATCATCTCCATGTAGGGCTGCACAAGTCCCATATGTGCAGACTGGGGGTAGCCCTACAGACTACAACTGATGTAAATGCAAACAGCACTGCATATATTTCACAGGAGCATTCTCATTTGCAGCCCTATATCTCAACTGTCCATATCTACCAGGGCCTGCCTCTATTTTTTCTGGCACCTGCCTGTACCTGTTAAATCACAGTTTCTATATTTTCTTTTGGAGGAGATGCGGGACGTGAGTGGGAAGGGCCATAGCTCAGTAAGCTTTGTAAGCAGAAGATGCCAGGTTCAGTTCCTGAAAACTCCAGGCAGAACCAAGAGAGGCTTCAAGCTGAAATCCTGGAGAGCTTCTCCCACTCAGTGTGCACAGTACTGAGGGTGAAGGACCAAGTATCTGACTCAGTATAAGACAGGAATGTGCTCCTTCATTCTATCCACATTCACATACTAACTGTTGTTACTCAGGGCCCCATGACATATTGTTATACTCCATCTACTACATTCATTAGAAAATGTCCTTTACTGTCCCTCCCCCTTCACTGTTTTAAAAGTAGCAATGAGTGTGTCATGTCCTCCTTTAAAGCCTTCAAATCCAAGTGATTGTCACCACCTCTTTTTGCGGCAGCACATCTCATAAACGAGTTAGGCACTGGGGGAAGTGACTCCCTTTGTTTATCCTGACTCAGTCACCAATTAGTTTCAATGGGTGAATCCAAGTTCTAGTGCTAATGAGATAGGGAGGAGAAACCTCTCCCTGCCCACTGTTTCCACACCATGCAAAATGAGCCACTCCCAGAGAAGACTTCTCCCATTATGCCTCTGCAGGAGTTAGTGGGCTGAAACCAGAGGAATTCAAGTTAGCCATGCTGGACATTGTCTTACATTGATTTGGGGCCTGCCTTGGTCTGCATCCAAATAAGGCATTCTGGGCTTGATTCACAGAATGGCTAATTCTAGCTTTTTAAATAAATAAATAAAATCTTCAAGACATAAGAGTGAAATGAACCTCCCATTTTAATTGTCTAAGAAATGGTGCCACAGTGATCAGAATGTGTGAAAGCACATGCTAAACTCATTCTCCAGAGGAAGCGAAATGCACCAACAGCATATATAATTCATTTCAATTCTTTTGCTTGCTTTCCTTTCCTTTGGCTGGGTAAATTCTCTTCTAAGCTTAATGGAAAAAGACAATCCAAAATATGCAAATCCAGAGTTATCCCACCCCACAGTGCTGCATTATCAGCCAAACACAGTTGCCAAGAAGAAAGGACCTCTCCTTTCCCCTTGACTATCCCTACTGCAGAGATCTAAGAAGTGTTTAAAATTTCCCTGAGATTGTCTTTCTTATTTATTTATTTATTTATTTATTTATTTATTTATTTATTTACTTACTTACCTTGTGTGGTGATAAGGAGTTGAGCTGGAAATAAGGAAGCAAACACTTTCAAAGAAAGAAAATGTAAATCACATAGCAGTAAACCCAGATCCTGACTGGGAAAGCAAGCCATGGCTCTTAGGGCAGATTGCTACCACTAGGCAGAATGAGTTGAGCACCTCAGGTGGAAAATAATAATAATAATAATAATAATAATAATAATAATAATAATAATAATAATAATTTATTTATACCCTGCCCATCTGGCTGGGTTTCCCCAGCCACTCTGGGCGGTTTCCGATAAAAGATTAAAAATACATTAAAACACCAGTCATTAAAAACTTCCCTAAACAGGGCTGCCTTCAGATGTCTTCTGAATGTCAGACATCTGATGGGAGGGTGTTCCACAGGGTGGGCGCCACTACCGAGAAGGCCCTCTGCCTGGTTGCCCGTAACCTCACTTCTCTCAGGAAGGGAACCACCAGAAGGTCCTCAGTGCTGGACCTCAGTGTCTGGGCTGAATGATGGGCGTGTAGGTGCTCCTTCAGGTATACTGGGTCGAGGCTATTTAGGGCTCGAAAGGTCAGCACCAACACTCTGAATTCTGTTTGGAAACATACTGGCAGCAGTGGAGTGGCAGCAGCATCCTGGCTATTAAGGACAGAGCCCTTGGGAACAAGGCCAAAATCCCACATAGACCAGCGTCCTATTCTCACTGTGGCCGATCACATGCCACTGGGAAGCTTGCAAGCAGGTCCTGAGTGTGTTTCCCTGCAACTGGGGTTCAGAGACATACTGCTTCTGACAGTGGAGACAGAGCACAGCCTCAATGGCTAGTAACAATTGACAGTCTTGTCCATCATGAATTTGTCTAATGACCCTTTAAAGCCATCCACGTTGGTGGCCATTGCTACTTCTTGTGGGAGGGAATTTAATACAGTCATGTCCGCTTCATGTTGCGTTCTTTCAGGATATGTCCTGCAGTGACCCGGAAGTACCGGAAAGGGTTACTTCTGGGTTTCGCTGCTCGCACATGTGCAGACGCACAAAATGACAACACACGCATACACAGAAGCGGCGAATTGCAACCCGCCCGTGGGCAGATGCGGGTTGCGTTCTTTTCATGTTGTGAACCGGCTTCCGGAACGGATCCCGTTCACAACCAGGGGTACCACTGTAGTTCTAAATATCTTGATGGCACCTGATTGGCGACAGCTCTTGTTTCCTCTTAGCCCTGCTTTGACGCCAGTCCTTTTGGTACTCATCAGGAGTTTGCTATTAGAGGAAGTGATGCCTCTAGGAATCTTGCAATCAGCTGAGTGAAACAGCACCCTTCCCAACAACTGGCATTCAGGCACATACTGCATTTGACAGTGAAGCAATAGCATGGTGTCTCTGATCCTGGAAGTAGCATATAGTCATCATGCCACTGGTAGCTGTTTCCACCATGGATTTATCAAATCCCCTTAAAAAGAAATCCTAAAAACAAAAAACCCATCTAAACTCATGGTCATGACTATATTCTGTGACAGTCAGTTCCATAGTTAAACTCTACTCCTCATGGGTGCTAGAGGCCCAATTCAGATGTAATAAGAAACCATTCATAAGAACTTAAGAAGAGCCTGCTAGGTTAGATCAAAGTTCCATCTCATCCAGTCTCCTGTTCTCACAGGGGTCATCTGAATATCTACAGGAAGCCCACAATAAGTGCAACAGCATTCTCCCCACTTTTGATTCCCAGCAACTGGGATTCATGTGCATACTGCCCCCAATAGTGGAGGTAGAACATAGCCATCATGGCTAGTAGACATTGATAGCCTTATCCTTCACTAACTTTTCTAATCCCAAGTTGGTTGCCATCACTGTTATGGCAATGAGTTCCATAGTTTAACTATACACTGTGTGGATAAGTACAGTGGAACCTTGGTTTCCAAATGTGTCCGTTGACGAATGATTCAGAACTCAAATTCCCTAAATGCTTCCATTTTTGAATGCTTCTGTATTGAGTTTTTTTGTATTAATTTTTCCATTTTTAGGCTTCCGTATTGAGTTCTTGGTTTTTGAATGTTTTGGAACTCGAACAGTCTTCCGAATGGGTTACATTTGAAAACCAAGTTTCCACACTATTTTCATTTGTTCTGTCTTGAATCTTCCAACATTCAGTTTCATTGGAGTTATCACAGTTTTAGTATTATCACAGACTTCTCCTTGTTCAGCCTCTCCAAGTATTCCAAGTGCAGGCTTACAATACTTCAACCCTTTTCCTAATGATCCCTAAAATGCACTTTTCCCAACAGCTGCCACCCATTTTTCACAGCTTCTATTCACAGGGCTGACATCTTCATGGAGCCATATAATATGCCCCCAAGGTCTTTTTCCTGGTCCACAGTAGTAGAAACCTACTGCTTCTGATCCTCCTTCTAGAGCAACAGAATGCAAGTCTGTTCCCTCTTCTCAATATAATTTTAGTTTTTCCTGGGTGCATTCAGGCATGTGATTTATTGCATTAGTTTTATGTCCCAATTAACAATTTCCTTTTTGTACACTTTACTTGATTAAAGAACTGCATCCCAACTTTCAGAGGAGTATGAATTTTAAAAGATGGCTGTGTTTCTGTTTGTGTATTTTTTTAGAAAGCGAGAATTAAGTAGGTTAGTCTTTAAATATGAACTAAATCATATTTATCCCCTATCCCTACTATCAAACTTGTGCTGACCACCAAACCCTTTTAGGGTTCTATGTAGCAGGTGTGAGCTAAATTCATAACTGTTATTTCAGATCCCTAGTAATACCAGGAATCAGTACCATTGTTTGGAAAGGATCCTATTTCAGGTCTTTCAGGTTGAGAAACCCGCAGTTCCACTACATCTGTATGAAAGGATCAGAAAATAAACCTATAGGATCTTCAGTGTAAATCAGAAGAAAAATACAAGCAAGGATGTTTATGGGTAATTCCCAACTATCACCAAAAAGCCAGCTTTTTGTAATGCAATTCAACATCATGGCTCTCTTGCAATGTTTCTGCTAAGTTCAAAAGCAGCAGGATATGACCCAAGCACCCCAGTTACCCATGCAGATTCAACACACAGCTTGATTGGAGCTGAATGCTGTCGGAACCAATTCTCATCTTCAGCGCTTCTCCTGAATTGCTTATAGCGGGGAGGCTAGTTTGCCATCAGTCAATAATGGAAAATTTGCTCAGGAAAATATGCTAATGCTCTGTGAAATTTTAGCCAACAAGCCTAAGCATGCTTCCCAGGAATGAAAGCCCTGCTGAACTTAGGGAGACTGATTTCCTAGTAAACAAATTTACAGTTGGGCTGCAGTTGTGACTTTCCATTAAATTCCAAGCTGTAAAGTCAAATACTAGATTCAGTAAATTGAATTCTTCATATATTATTTAGATAGCGCCATGATCGCTGATGACATTTCACACGAAGTACAAGAGGACAACCCTGGTGGTTCATAATCTATCATATGGTGCACTTTTAATCAAATGATTTTATTCCAAATTTCCACAGATCAAGCTTTAAAAACAGTCCAGTGCATATTCTGCTAGCCCTCCCCCAACCTTAAAACAAACAAACAAACAAACAAACAAACAAACAAACAAACATAACAGCCCTCTCTAACAACCCTATTTAGAAATAATGATCTCAAATGCAGAGTTATGAGAGCTGTCTTGTCACAACAGGGCACAATTGGGAAAGGACCATAGCTCAGTGGTCGAACATGCTTTGTATCTTCATTCCACAGTATCTCAAGGTAAGGTTTCCCTGAAATCCTGGAGAGCAGCTGCCACTCATTGTAGACAACATTGAACCAGATGGATTAATGGTCTAAGAAGAAAGCAGCTTCCCATGGGAGTGAAGTCTTCACTCAGGTCTGCAGGGAAGGCCTGCCCCTGAGAGCCCATATTGGGTGCTAATTAGCTCCTGGGTCTCATGAGTTTTCCCCAGCTGTCAGCACAGCCACATGGGATAGGAATCACCTCCAAGGCCAGAATGCCAGCACTACATCCCTCCACCATCATGCCAGGCTATAAAAGCCATTGCCGGCAAAAAGGAATAGGGCTTTTTGGCTGAAGATCAAGGTAGACATGCTTTAAATAATGAATGAACAAAAAGTGATGGTGCAGTAAATTGTTACTGACTCACCCTTGCATGTAAAAAAGGGTTAAAGTGAGCCATGAGCTCATGTTGCCAGTGAGTACGGCTTGGCTTGCTCCTAGCAGCTTTGCCTCCTTGTCCCCCCCCCCCTTTTTTGTTTGTTCTCCGAACTCAGCAAATGCTGCATGTAAGTGAATTGAATCTCTGTAAAACCCTGTATGTTCGCTAACCCAAATAGTGTATGATCCTTTTGGTAAGAAAACCAAGTACATTTATTTTTAAGTCATCTGGAATCTTTTTCATCTTTATTTTACTGCCAGCAGATGGAGACTTGTTTGATGCAACTTCTGGAAACTCTATGAGTAAAACAGTCACTTATCTGCAAAGCTAAGTTTCTGTGATTTATTCTGGTCTAGGTATTTTTGTGGGGAATGCTTGTTTAAAGGAGGATAAGAGCCAATATAAATCTAACAACGTTTTAATGTGCTTGGAAGAATCACCATTGTGCTTAACTCTGTTTTTGGAGAGTAGAATCTCTCCCAAATCTCTCTCCCCAACATAAATTTCTTCTGAATAGGCAACAGTGGTGCTGCAGGCCCAATGCAGGATGGCTCACAATGCTTGGTAACAACAGCAGGCAGCCCAATCCTTTAATTCACACATCCGGTAAGGTGGAGCGCAATGTGCATTATGTATAAAACTGTTGCACAACGATATGCCCATTACAAAAAGGGAACCTACCTGTTCCAAAATGGTGTTTATTCTTTCAACCTCGCAGTCGATCAAGTATCTTTTCTCCTGCCGCTTGTCCATTTCCTCAATGATTGCCTTGAACTCCTGAACATCTTTTATGCTTCCCACGGATCGGGCAGTCACTTGCCAATTATTTTGCACGGCGGCTTCCATAATTGCCTGAAGAATGGAAAATCCTGGGGAAAGAAAAGGGGAAATAAGACTTAAAAACAGAAAGTCTGGGGACAAGTTGATTTTAAAACAAAGAAGGAAAGAAAGCTCCTGCTTCATCTGGAAGCAGCTGCAGTGTTTATAACCCAGTAAAATTAATGACCTGCGAGCATTCTGTGAACAATAGAAATCCAGTTGTAATTTCCCTCCTGCTTGTAGTAACCCTCTGGATTTAGCAGAGTTGCCAAGACATAGAGATTGTCTGTGAAACATTTAACACGTGCCTTGACAATTTTCAAGTCCATTCATCCTGTTGCCATAGACCAGGCAAGTACACCCACACCCACAGACCCACACCCACACACCAACGAAACTGTGTAACTTCCTTTAGATGACCTCATGTGCAATCAGCTTGATGCTGCAGAGGAAATCTATTCCAGACCATGGACCACTTCTGCGCAACCTTCCAGGAATCACATGCCAGAGATGGAAAGGTGGGCAGAGCAGTAAAAGTGAATGTTACTTCAGTGCAGTACAGATACATGTACACCCCTCTTTAGCCTCCATCCAGTCAAGTTCAAGGGTACCTTCCAGGTTGGGAAAAACTGGAGGGTGCAAAGCAAGGCTGGTAAGGGCTGAGACCTAGGGAGAGGGAATGTTGCTAGGAGAAGGCATAGCCTGGGGAAGTTTCCCCATCCCTGGCCTAATCAGCAGCCCAAAGGACAACTTGAAAAGTTCTGTTCACACCTTCAAAATATGCTCACTGAAATTGTGAGGATTATGTTTTCCACCCCAGCATTGATCTTTGTACATTCAATGGAAGGTGTAACAAACTACAGCTCCCAGGATTCTTTGGGGGAGACCATGACTGTTTCAAGCGGTATGATACTGCTTTGAATGTATAGTACAGGTGGAGCCTTATATTACATGAAGTAGCTTCCATTAGACATTATCATATTTCCAAGGTGGCATGGAGCAGTACTGGAATTGATTGGGAGGTGCGGTCTGGCCCATAACTAGCCCAGACTGAGCTCTGCATAAGGACAAAATGGCAATTAAAATATTGTGGCAATTATCTCAAGGCAAGTAATGTAGACATGTGGTTTTACTGGTATTCAGAGGTGTGTGTGTGTCCCCCCCCCTTCATGTAGTGCATTTCTTTCTTTTTTTAATGGAGAATGTAATGGCATTAAATAACACCTTTAAAGCTCATATTAAGGTAATATCGACTCATTTAACAGCTTCAGCAGAGCAGGGAGGCAGCATAAAACGAACAAAGAGCAGCACAGTGGGAAATTTACGCTTGCAAGTGGACCATTCATTCCTTGCGAACAACTGTGGCTGGGACGTAGACTGAATTTAAGCAAACTGCTGAGAGCTAATTGTGGAACAGCTGGGGAGAATAATCTCATTCTTGAAGGCTATCTGCATGGAAGCTTTTTTTTTAGGGGGGTGGGCTGCAATCTTGCTATGGTCTCTTATAGCAGGAGGGCAATGTCCCCTGACTTCATTTAAGAAGCCATTATTTACTAATGATAGGGATTCAGTCCAGGGCTGTGGGTGGATTTAACAGACCTCATCTGCACTTTATTCTGCAGGCAGTGCCATACCATTTTAAACAGTCATAGCTTCCCCCAAAGAATCATGGGAACTGTAGGGTGTAACACTCAGACCCTCATTTCAGGGAATTGTAGTTCTGTTAGGGGAATGGGGGAATGCTTCCTCACCTTTAACAAACTACATTTCCCAAGTTTCTTTTTGGGAAGCCATGAGAATCTGAAGTGGTATGCTGCTGCTCTCTATGGGCTCTGACTGGCTGGCTAAACCAGGTGAGGGTGGCCATTGGGTCTCAAACTCTCAGTGAGTTAGCGACTTCCCCTGCATGTGAAGACAGGCTCCGGTGGATTGAGCGGATGAAACCCATAGTGGGTCCAATGGTTAAGACGGATGTTTCTGCATGTGCTGTGGAGGTAAGTGAGGGGCAGATCGGCTCATCAGCCTGGGAAGGGAACCCAACTTAGAGAAGGAAAACTCTGATCATAAACCTCTGCTGCCTTGCACGAATGCTTTGGAAGAAGAAAAGGTGAAGGAGTAAACCCTAAACAAATCTGGAGTGGAGTTCCTAAAATGGTTGGATGGTGTCATGTATGCCTCCTTCCAGGAACTGGTGCCAAATGCATTGCATTGCATCTGTGAGGCTAAGAGGGTTTTTTTGTTATCTGGGCAGCCCAGGACCTCCATACACCTTGCCCAGACTTGCACACTGTGGAAGGTCACTTTGGTGCTGCTAACATAGCAAAAGCAACATGGGAAGCAGCAGTTCTGAGTTACCGCTTTCTGCATCCACAGCAGGCACTATGATTCTCCAGCAGTTTGACTTAACCTCTGGAGGTGCACTCCATTGCCTCTTGAAACAGATGGATGCCAACAATGCACAATTCACATCACTGTGTAGAAGCCAGCTTACTATACAAAGGTAACTTTTATATTTGTTGCTCTGTCCACTTCTACTTCTGGCCAGTGGTCCTCAAAAGGAAGGAAATGTAGGCCCCGGGCTGAAAATTACTCCTCACATTACTTGGTTTACAGGTTGGGTTGTCTGCCCTTTGCAAAAGAGCTTCAGTCCAGGCAGTTCCCAATGCAGCATCTTTTAAATATAACTTCTGAGCAGGGCTTTCTGGTTCCCTTAATGATGTCCTGACTTTGGTTGCTTAATGCTTCTTGAACGTTCTTGAGTTCGTACGTGTGCACTTTATTGCCGTACAATTAATACATGCTGTGCTTGGGAATACGGTCTGGCTTCCCCTCTCCCCCGAGACCACTGAAAGAGAGGCATTTACATATGTATGGTACAATGAACTCAGCCTTCCTTAACATCATATTTTACAAAGATGGCTGTGATGTCTGAGGCAGCATTACGATTCTGCTACATGCTATAGAACGAGCAGGTACAAGGCTTGGGTTAGCAGACAGCTTACAAATGAGACATTTTGATAATTGAAAACTCCAAGTGCAATTAAAGGGAAATTTATGCCGGTTTTTTAAGCTAAGTGGGGGAAAAATTGGCCTTTTATTGCTTTTGCTTAAGGAGTGTTTAATATTGTACATCATGTCCCTAAGGGAACCTGCCAATATACCTGGATCTTGCTTTACTGCCACACAGCTGTTGTATGCACTCATACTTTCCAAAATTTCAGAGACAAGATTCTTGGGGAGGCATAGGTCAGTGGTTAAAGCTAGGTCACCAGCCTTTGGGGGCCAAAGGGCATGTTTGCTAACTGGAGAAACATGCATGTCACAAGTAGGGATGGAAGAATCTATCTGTTTAGATTCTCTCAGCTTTCTCATTTTACCAATCTCAAATTCAGTTCCTCACACATTGCAGCAATTTGCAGATTTTTTTTTTTAAATGCACATGAACCACCAGCATTTTAGTGTGAATTTCTCCTAACAGACATATTTTTATATGTAGTTTTGACTAATGTACACATTTTTGAAAGCAATTTGCCTGAATACAATTAATTTTGGTGTTATTTTCACTATTATCTTCATTTTACGTACATATTCTCCTGATAGATGTGTTTTTGAGAGCTTCATTACAATTTTTTGTACAAGGATATGGCTATGTCTCAGTTTCAAAAAGGTGCAGATTTGATAGATTTGACTTTAAATACACATTTCTCCCCAGCCTTAGCCACAAATCTCCCCCTCCCAGGAGATAAAAAAGCCTTATTTTGGCCAAAGAATTCTTTGTGGAGATGGGACCCTGAGGACATCAAGGATATGTGTACATGTTGGTGACCCATGGGGGGAAAAATACCCTTTGTGTTGCTGACAGCTTCTGTACAAAGATCTGACAAATCTGGAGGAGAACCAATGGAAACAGGAGTAATCAGTGGCAACATCCATGCCACACATTTAAGACACATTGAAAGCACATGACTCCCTTCATCTCCTCCACCCCCGAGAACTAGTTTGTTAGAGGTGTAACTCTATCAGGGACAAACTAATATTCCCAGGATTCTTTGGGTGAAGCCATGTATTTTCAATGTGTGGTGTGGATGCAAGCAATATCGGCTATTGAGATTTCAGCTAAACATTGGGTGAAATGCATTAACAACAAGAGTTATTTGCCTATGGAACAGAGTGACTCACAAGGAGATTGCTTAAATATCTCTAGTGAAGGAGAGAGATAGAGAGAGACACTGGATGGCCATTTTTTAAAAAATATATTACATTCCTATTACAGTGGTACCTTGGGTTACATACGCTTCAGGTTACACACTCCGCTAACCTAGAAATAGTACCTCGGGTTAAGAACTTTGCTTCAGGATAAGAACAGAAATTGGGCTCTGGCGGCGCGGCAGCAGCGGGAGGCCCCATTAGCCAAAGTGGTGCTTCAGGTTAAAAACAGTTTCAGGTTAAGAACGGACCTCCGGAACGAATTAAGTTCTTAACCCAAGGTACCACTGTACTGACTTTTCCCCAGTGAGATCAGGGCTCTATTCTGCTCCACCTTATCCATGTAACAACCTTGTGAGACAGATTAGATTGAGAGACAGCGATTGGCCCAAGCTCACCCCATGCCCTTTGTGTTGGGAGTGGGGATCGTCTTCTCCTAGTCTAACACTTTGACCACTGTGGCACACCAGGGGTTGAACTAGATACCCCCCAGTGGCGTAGCGTGGGGGATGCAGGGGGGGCCGGCCACACTGGGCGCAACATCTGGGGTTAGGGTTAGGGGGCGCAAATCCACGGGTTAGGGGGCGCAAATCCACGGGTTAGGGGGCACAAATTACTTGCCTTGCCCCGGGTGCTGACAGCCCACACTACGCCACTGACCCCCCCATACCCTTTCAACTGTATGATTCTGTGACAGCTGTGCTACACTGTTGCTGCAAAAACAGGAGTCTTCTTGTGGAATTTTAAAGACTTACAGATTTATTATTGATGGGACTCAGTGGAACTAACTTCTGAATAAGCAAGTACAGTGGTACCTCGAGTTACAAATGCCTCGGGTTACAAACGCTTCAGGTTACAAACTCCGCTAACCTGGAAGAGTTACCTCGAATTGAGAACTCTGCACCAGGATGAGAACGGAAATCATGTGCCGGCGGCACAGCGGCAGCAAGAGGCCCCATTAGCGAATGCAGGCCTCTAGTTAAGAACAGTTTCAGGTTAAGAACGGACCTCCGGAACGAATTAAGTTCATAACTAGAAGTACCTCTGTATAGGACTGCTCTGGCCATGCAGGAGGGCTGTCATAAATTCTGTACCAGGAACTATTTTCTTACCACCTTAATGCAGTTGTAAGTGTGGTCTAAACCTCCTGCTCATGGAATCATAGAACTGTAAGTGCAATGCCTCTATCTATCCCTGAGCCACACACCAAATGCAAACAAAACTGATATATAGCTGTCAAAGGGGGGGGGGGAATAAACACATTTTGCCTACAATTTTAGACAGATACTGTTGCTCTGATAATACCACTACACAGACAAAAGAGGCCTATTTGCCCAGTTTAATAGCACTCTAAAAGCGTGTGAGAATCTCTCTTTTCAAAAGCAAGCTGAGCAGCAAGAGGAAAGAATACTTTTCCCACTGAAGAGCTCGTTCAGTTAGATAAAATTCCATGTCTAGCAGGACTGACCAAATTTTTTATATAGTTATGCTTGATCAGATAGCACCGTAACCATCACTTGTGAATGCAACTGAAGAAATGATAGATCTGATAAGGGCTTGCATCCAGTGGACCATATTAGCGCATATCTTTGGAAGCATGAAAATCTTTAGGACAGCCATCAAGCACATTAGTGCAAGAAGGCACCAGTAATTTAAATCCGTCTTCTGTAGCTAGCTGCCCTTCTTCTCCAGCCCACCCCACTCCCCTCACTGGGTGTGCAGGAAATTATGCCTAATATACACATTTTTGCAAAGACATATAATGATTGGCTTAAAATGTTATTTTCACAAAAACAATGCTTTCCCTTAGTATATGCATTTTTGTAAACATTACCTGCCTGGAGAAATGCATTGCAAAACTTTAAGGCGTGTGAATTTCGAAGGATGCCTGTGTTTTGGTTCGTACATCATTTCAGAAAGTGTGAGTTAGGGAGGTTTATCTATAAATGTGAACTGAACTGAATATGTCCCCCAGGTTTTTAAAACATGCCCATCAATGTGGAATGCACAAAATCAAAAGCATCTCTCTCTCTCTCTCTCTCTCTCTCTCTCTCTCTCTCTCTCTCTGTGTGTGTGTGTGTAAAAAATAATACCGGTAATCCCCCCTCTCTGTAGCTGCTGGTGCCTAACTGAACATGCAGATGAACACATCTGCCTATGTTTATGTATTTATTTAAGGAAAGGGGATCTAATTAGGAATCCTGCAGTTAGTAATTAGCAGGTTAGTGGATAACCTCATGCACTGGGTGAGATGGTTGATCTGTGTTCCAGGAGGGTTGAGTGCCTGGATGCAGGGATACCCAAACCTATAATCAGGTGGCTCTCAGCTGGAGGTGAGATGCTGCTGCTGCTGGCGGCTTTACAATTGCCAGAAGCACATTCAACACCCTCAAAAGGTACGTTTGGCTTATGGAAGAATTTCCAAGAAAAATGCAAATAGTTTAATTAATTTATTTGACTCTCGAGCCAGATTGGCCCTCTCAGCTGTGAAGGGCATTCTGCTGTTGACAAAAGCCTGCTCCCCCTCTGAAGGGGTATGCAAGATTACACACACACACACACACACACACACACACACACACACACACACTGCACTGGGATTCCAGTCATTTTTGCTGGTCTAGTTCATTTCATGCCTTATTCATCGGCATTTCTTTTGTTGTGACACCCACTTTTATTTTCAGAAACAAAACAAAACAAAACCCCAGCCCCAACCCCCCGTTTTTTGTTGTTGTTTTTTGCTTTTGGTGGCAGCGACAGAGGAGACATCTTTAGCCATTTCTAGAAGCTGCCTTTTGGTGTCTCCCCCCCCCCCCCCCCGCAATTCAGCAATGCAGGATAATTCTGGAGCATTGCCTGGGGTGGGGAGTGATGGTAGCCAGGGCGAAGCATTCTGGGAAAAGACAACAAATGGCAGCTGACAGGAGCAGCAGCTGATGCACCCCTTAGCCTAATTTTGTGTGCCTTTGGGGTGACGTTTTGCAGGAGAAAAGGAGGTCAGGAGTGGGAAAATGTGGAAACAAGCCAAAAGGGATGGAGCAATGAATGTGGGAGGGAGAACGATCTTCTGCTAGCAATTGGTTCAAGATCTCTGGCAGGAACAATCTAGCCCTCTCCTCACAGCCTGCTGAGCAGGGAGAGAGAGGCGATTGGTGACAAGTGGCTTGCCCTTCTGGCTTTCTCTCTCTGCCCCTTGCTCGCCATCACAACATGGCTCCAGACCTATTACCTTGAAGAATACAGCCCCATATCTACTATCTGGAACCCACCAGATCTAGGGACTAGGGTCACCTGGCTCACCTGACTTGCCACGTTTTCTTGCCATACAGGATTCTTGTGAGGAGCAAGTGCTACCCTGAGCTCCTTGGTGGAAGGGCATGATAAAAATGTAATAAATTTAATTTCAAATGCATGCAGTAATCTTACTGATAAAGCAAATCAAGTTTTCATTACGCAAGCCTGAATAATGCTGAATAACGCTTAAAAAGAGAGAACAAAAGTCCAGAAACTGCTGAGTTTAAATAATGATAAATAATATTCGTTTGAAGAAACAATCGCAGGAGATTATGTTAATCAAGCCACGAATGGAAATTCATATTCAACATTTATAAGAGTATGTTAGCTTAGCAAGTCTTAGATAAATGTCCTAGAAAAGTCAAATATTTGGCTGGTTGAATTGTCTTCCTATTTCGTCAAAAGATTCTTGATGCCTAACCTCCAGTCATCAAGAGTGAATAAATATGTACCTCCTCTTGATAAACTTTAATACAGTGGTACTTCGGGTTACATATGCTTCAGGTTACATACGCTTCAGGTTACAGACTCTGCTAACCCAGAAATAGTGCTTCAGGTTAACATCTTTGCTTCAGGGTGAGAACAGAAATCGTGCTCTGGTGGCGCGGCAGCAGCAGCAGGCCCCATTAGCTAAAGTGGTGCTTCAGGTTAAGAACAATTTCAGGTTAAGAACAGACCTCTGGAACGAATTAAGTACTTAATCTGAGGTACCACTGTATATATTTCTGAAGCCACCTTGATATTATCGTTAGAATATGCTAATAATTTTAGACCAGAAATAAAACAAGCACCCAAAGCAAAAACCTACCAGTTCTGTCAGGGAACATGTCATCCTTCACTAATCAACTTTGTAAGAGGAATTCTGTGCCTGCACATTTACGTGAAGTTGAATTTTGTTTTAAAGAAGTGGTCATCAAAAAATAATTAAGGTACTCTGAAATTTACATGCACTGTTTACAATGGCATTAATAACAATCCATGAATCACTTGGCATACTATATGGAAATCAGTGCAATAAATATGTTCTTCATAGTTGAAAGTGGTATGTGTTTTTCTTTTCGTTCCCAGTAAATAATTTTTTCAGCAGTTTGCAGTCTCCCTGGCTACCCCTGCTTCCTGATCTCAAAAAATAAATAAATCCCAAAACAAAACCAGCCCATGGTAAGAATTACCCCTTGGTGTTTTCCCTTGGTTTCTCTTTTATCAGAACATGGGCACCTAGAAAAGCTGCAGGGTGAGATGATTGGCAGAATGAAATAAAGGGTGCTCATAAACACCCCATGTCCCCCTCAAAAGTACAAACACTGAACCACTCCCATGAGAATTTCATGGAAATGTTCTCTCCCCTTGGATAACTTTGAATTGTGATATATTTTCACATTTATTGTTGGGCAATGGCTAAAACAACAACAACCACCACTGGAGAATTTTTGGCACAGCACTAGAATTGGTTCCTTTGTAGAGGAACATATCTGGTCCCAAACTCCATGGAACAGGCTACAACACTCCCATTTGCTTGGAGGAAGATCCGTAGCTGCATTCCTCTTCTGGAATGCTGTGTGATTGTTGCAGTCCTGCAAGAACTAGATCTCCCTTGGGTGGGAAGCAGACTGCTGGATGCTTCGAAGAACATTTTGGTCTTAGCTTTGAAATAAGCGGCTTAGCATAGCTTCAGCACAGGGGCAGCATGGTGGGAGAGGGATGACAATAGTGACATACTGTGAAGAGTCCATTAGAACCCTTCCCACCATGTGCAGTTTGAGAGGGGTTGTGACCATAGCTCAGCCCCCATGCACAGTTTTAGAATTAACAAGTAATATGAAATAAAGCATTATGTGGGCTCCAGCATTAAGACTTTGTGGGTGTTCCACCAGACATTCTTACAGCAGTAGATTCTCCCCAAAATATTTAACTGGAGCTTTCAAACCAAGAAGGTAAGGTGTTAAGCAGATAGGGTGCAATGCATATTGAGTGGGAAGTGTATTAGTGTTCTCAGTTCCCCACCTCACCCTGCGAATCAGATGCTTCTCTTTTCTTGTTTATTTCACATACAAAGCAGAAAAGATGTTTATTTAATATTGCCTCACTATGATATTTATATCTGTGCAAAAAGAGGAAGGGAAAGATAAAAACCAGGTCAGTGTTGCCCATGAGCCACAGTACAGTTGCCTCAAAGGAGGAGGTGGGGGAAAACATGTAAAATGGCTAATTATTTGCTTGCAGATATTACAGGCTTGGAACAACTCTAGGGACTACACCAAATTCTCTCGCTACCTTTTGCCTTCCATTTAATTGTTCGTAACCCTTCTGTTGAGATTTATTAAGGTTAGAATCATATGGAAGCAGTATTCCCTTTAAGGCAAAGGTGGGGGGACCTGTGGTCCTCCAGATATTGTTGGACTACAACTCCCACCATCCCTGTCCATTGGCCGTGCTGGCTGAGGATGATGGGGGCTGGATTCAAACATCCATACTCTGATTCCAGAGGAAAAAATGGAGGGATGCTTACAATGTATTTCAAACACATTCCAATGCATATTTAAAGCACATGACAAACCCCAAAGAATCAAGGGCACCTCTCAAACCTACAATCTCCAGTACCCTTAACAAACTACAGCTCCCAGAATTCTTTGGGGGAGGTGGAAGAAGCCATGTGCTTTAAATGCATGGTATGGATCTGTCCCTATAGTCACAACAAAGATTACTGTTAATACCCTGTTCTGTATTTCTGATGGTTCTGTTCTGTTGGTTGTACGCCCTGCAATCACCCACCCTCCACAACAGAAAACAGGATGATGTGTTTACTTATACAGTTGTGCTTTAGACTAAGGTTACCAGATTTTTTTCAATGAATCCGGGGATACCTTTCAACTTCAGTAGGAATGAATGGATTTTGTCAGGGAACTGATTTGTAAATCTGGGGACTGTCCCCAGGAAACGGGGACATCTGGTAACCTTACTTTAGACCCTGAAATGTGTTGGAAGTTTCCATGAATGGAGGAGATTCCCCACTTCACAAAGCCACACTCAGGCTCACAGAGGGCTGAAAGCTGACTAAAGGTAATGCAACAGAGAGGGCTGAGTGCCATGCCTATCTCTGACCAAGAACTTGAATCCTTGAAGGGTGAGCCAGACACCTCCATAGACTGAGGGCAAAACTACAATTCCCATCAGCCCCAGTAAGCATGGCCAATGGCCAAGACTGATGAGGGGTGTAGTTGAGCAACATGTGGAGAGCCAAAGGTTCTCATTCCTTATGCTAAATCTTTCTGAGTTTCAAAAAGAGAAGAATAAACTTTGGTGGTTAATTTATCAACCCCTCTTGTTTCAGAAGCCATTGCATGATAGGCCATTGTTGGGAAAAAGAATACAGGATGCAACAGGCAAGAAAAAAAAAAAAGGCAGGTGGACCTCTGGGTTTCACCCCATCACTCTAGCACTTCTTAATTGGCTGAATGGAATTATATGTGTAGAAACCTATGAGTTTGGGATGGATGGAATGCACCCTGCTGGCCAAAGTCGCATAAATTGCTCCACTTACTTTGCCTCTGGTCCCAACCATCACTGGAACACATGACCCCTGGAAGTTGCCAATGAGGAAATGTGGCCTTTGGGCTGAAAAAGGCTCCACATCCCTTCAATAATGCAAGTGTTTCAGTTTTCATCTACAAAATGTTAAATATGTTGCTCTTCAAAGAAGAAAGCACATTACTTTGTTTTAGTAATGTTCTTCCTTTAAAGCCCTATAGCAGGCATAGGCAAACTCGGCCCTCCAGAAGTTTTGAGACTACAACTCCCACCATCCCTAGCTAACAGGACCAGTGGTCAGGGATGATGGGAGTTGTAGTCCCAAAACATCTGGAGGGCCGAGTTTGCCTATGCCTGCCCTATACGGCCTAAGACCCTCGTACCTATGGGACTGCCTCTCCTGATATGCCCCTCAGAGGACCTTATGGTCCGCAAATAATAATACTTTGGAGGTCCTGGGCCTAAAGGAGGTTAAACTGGCCTCGACCAGGGCCAGGGCCTTTTCAGCCGTGGCCCTGGCCTGGTGGAACACTCTGTCACAAGAGACCAGGGCCCTGCGGGATTTGACATTTCTCTGCAGGGCCTGCAAGATGGAGCTGTTCCGCCAGGCCTTTGAAGCCCAGCCTGACCCCCTTCTTTCCATGAAACCCTGTATGTAAGTGGCCCCCTTGTCCCTTTCTATTGGCCCATATGGAACCAGCACAGGTGACTGGGCCTGGCGAATATTTAATATTCCTACCTTCATGGCTGTGATTTGTGGGTTGGCCACTTAATTTTATTTTGATTTTACTGTGATTTTGAGCTGTGGTTTAATCAATTGTTTGATTTTGAGTTTTTAATGCATTATATATTTGGCGTTAGCCGCCCAGATATAAATATTTATTTATTTATTATTACTACTACTACTCGTAGTAGTAGTAGTGGCTGCTGCAGTAGAAAGGAACTTTGCAACATGTGTTCTTTAATTAGCAGGGATAACTAGGAAATTGGCTCAGAGGAGGTTCCTTTCTTTATAAAAAACACCAGCACTGGGGTGGAGAGCAATCTGCAACTGAAAGTGGTAGCATAGCAGATGTTTTGAAAGCAGTTGTTCCCTAGTAGCAAACACCAACGCTGGAACATGATGCTATTTTCATTCTTTAATGCTCAAGGTTTTTGCATAAAGACTTGGATTGTACCCTTTGGGATGGATGGATTGAAATCAAGATTGAGTGCAAGTGCAAGAATTGATTTGAGTGGGGTGCAAATCAAGACCGTTTAGTGACTTCAATCTTCAGTTTAAATAATCAGAACCACCCTCATTTAGGTTATTGATCTTCATCAATTTTCAATTTGCACCTCCATTGCTCTCAGAAACTTGTTCTCGACTTCATTGGTTTGAAGAGCCAAGCAAACCATGTGCATTCTCTCTGTGCTTCACTGCAGAGGACGTGGTGTAATATCATCTCAACACAGCAGTGCCCTTTCAGATACTGTATCAGTAGAGGGAAAGGGATTTCATTAGTGGAGGGCAAGGTTTACAGCAAGCAGGTCTGGGGTCAGCACCTGGTGTGGTAGGACAAATGCCAGGGGCCCCATGTAGTGGCGGAAGAACCCTCTCTGGCACCCGGGGTGGGATGTCGAGGGGCAGGATGAACTGCTCAGTGAAGCACGTGTGACGTCTGTAAGGACTGTGCATGTGCAGCATCCCGTACGGAGTGTGCACGCATGGCAACCATATGTGATGCCACGCGTGCGCACTCCGTATGCGATGCCGCACATGCGCAGTCCATACAGGATGCCACACATTCACACTCCGCATGGGCTGCCACTTGCATGGAATCCATATGGGCTGCTGTGCCAGAGGCAGCCCATATGGATGCCTGTATGAATGGCGTGCAAGAGCAGCAGCCCATACGGTCACCGTGCAAGAGGCAGCCCATATGGATGCTGCGCAAGCAGCACCCATACTGACTGTGCACGCCCTTGGCCACTCTACAGCTGGTGGGATGCAGGGGCCATCTTGTGACCCCCCAGAGTGGCACCCGGGGTGACCCACCCCCTCTGCCCCCCACTTCGTACACCCCTGGTCCTATTCCTCAAGGGTCCATTGTTGCTGACATTGGACTTGCTTTGCTTTTTTTTTTTTAAAAAAAATAATCCTTTAAAAAACCCTTTATTTAGGACCTGGCACTCTAATAAAATAAACTAAATTTCTTGTGATTGATATATATCAATGCCTCTGGACTCCAGTGGGCATAGGAAATTGCTTTAGACTGAGGCAGATCACTGCCCCATTTAGCTCACAATGCATGGATTCATTTAGGCAGCAGACTGGAAATGACAGGTTTTGAAACTGGGACATTTTGCAGTGAAAACATGTGCTCCACCACTGAGAGATGGGTGCTGCTAATGAACATGGGAACCTACCTCTGGCTGAGCTAGGAAACCATTGGTCCACTTAGCTCAGCATTCACTTGCAGTGGCTTTCTTGGACTTCAGACAGGAAACACAGGAAGTTGAAACTGGGACCTTCTGCAGGCACAGTGTGCACTACCTATTGCCCTCCTTCCATAATGGGGAGCCTTCTCTGGATGCCATAATTCTGTGGAGCCTCTGCACTGAGAGTTACTGAAGCAGGTTCACTTGGCTCTGCTGAGTTACCACATCTGTTGTATTTCCCCACTCCCTAATCTGTTTCCATTCCAGCTGGTCATTCTAAGAGCTACTGTAGAATGTTCAGAATTAGTGTCTGAATTGGCTTGTTTTCTTCTTCCCTCCTCATCCCCTTTCCTATTTGTGCCATGCCCTTCACATTATAAGCTTATGGATGGACAGGGAATGTGCTGTTTTTATTGATTTTAAGTAAGCTACTTTGGGAGTTGTTTTGGATTAGGGTGGGGTAGAAATCTTTAAACAAATAATAGAGTAACACATTATTTCAATTAAAATCCTTAATGTCCAAATACTTAATCCACTCCTCTTCTTTTAATAAGAACAGCAATAATACTGCATGCTCCACTGTGCAGAGGACTCCTCATCCATGCATCCTACAATGGAGAACACAATCTCCTCTCATATACTATATATATATATATATATATATATATATATATATATATATGCAGGTTTTGGTGTCCTCGGGTGTCTTCCCGTGTAAAAGTTGGGGTGTCTAGGCGACGTTTCGACGAGGTCTCACTCGTCATCTTCTGAAGATGACGAGTGAGACCTCGTCGAAACGTCGCCTAGACACCCCAACTTTTACACGGGAAGACACCCGAGGACACCAAAACCTGCATTCCTGTACCCGTGAAAATCTACGAAAGCAAATATCTTACCTCTACGGGGAGGAAACCTTCCAGCTGACAAGAACCTACGAGATGAAGATGACGAGTGAGACCTCGTCGAAACGTCGCCTAGACACCCCAACTTTTACACGGGAAGACACCCGAGGACACCAAAACCTGCATTCCTGTACCCGTGAAAATCTACGAAAGCATATATATATATATATATATATATATATATATATATGCACTGTCACAAGAATGTTGGGCATGGAAGGAGAATAAGAAAGCCAAGCTACTGAGGGTTGAAAATCCAGTTATTCCCAGCTAGGCCTGATCTCCATAGCAACCAGTATATGGAGGAGAGAAAACTCAGAAGCAAACAAACAAACCTAATTTAAAGAGCCAGACTTTCATTAATGCCGTGCTTGGACTCCTCAACTTCAGGTGACAAGCCTGGGATGCAGAATGGGCATAGTTTCAGAGCCAGCCCCAGATATCCAGGAGCTCATTTCTTAGGCCCTGCTCTGACTCCAAGACCAGTGGTCAGGGATGGAACTGGGGTTCAGAAGCCCTAATGAAATCACACTCTCAACTGACTCATTGGAGCTGATGACTGTCAAAGCCAGCCAGTCCCCTTTAAATGTGGAGACTCCTACCCAGGTGGCATTGCAGCTGCCGTTTAAAGCTTAGGGCTCATCCATACTTCTGTGGGGGGGGGGGGGTCCAAGAGGTTTTCTGCTTGCCCCATGCTTTCTAGGCACAAGTCTGAGTGGTTTTACATTTGCCCCATGGTTTTCCTGGAAAAACAGCAACATTATTTACCGCTGAATTGGAACAAACATCAAGCCACGGAAAAGGCATTTGAAGTTTTCTCTGACTCAGTGGTAAGCAGTAGGATTTCCCAGGGGAATGCAGCAGAGAAAATGGAGGTGGGGATGAGCTCTTAATTTTATAATGGCAATGGTGTCCATGTGAGAAGTGGCAAAACTGAGTTCTAGTGAGTTCTGGCTGAATAAGTCTCCAGCTTGACTTCCACATGGAGCTATTTATATGCTGCTATTCAAATCCTGAACCCTGACCTTTCCCGAAGCTAAATCTGCCATATGTTGACTCACCTTGCTGTGCCTGATGGAATCAGAGCTACTGATCTGAACCCGCTCCAAGGTTAGGCCAGAATCTCCACAGCTGAAGCCATCTCTTGGAACAGAAATTAATGGATCCTGTGCTGATGAACGTCACTGAAAAGTCCAGCTTCTGTAAGCTTCTCATTTGCTGTCTGATCAACAACAAAACCTGAGCTAAGGTTTAGAAATTGTCCTGCAGGAATGCTAAGAAGAGACGGACATACTCTAATTGAACTCCTGCGGCAAGAGGTTCCGATATGCGTTTTGCAAAGCAATTCACAATAGCGGAATGCCCAAATCCAATTAAGAAAGGAAAAGGATTATGTGTTTCTAGTTGCTCCAAGGCACCATTAAAAAGGAAACAAACACACAACCCTGATGCATCAAATTCAAATATTTCCTTTTGAGAATATGCCTGGCAGTCAATCTGGGAAAGGAGAGGTTAGTTCCCCCCCCCCATGCCCATTAATTTAACTCTCTGATAGACTGATCCTGAGCAGGTTTAGTCAGATACAAGCTTCCACTGGATTTGGCAGCCCGTTCTTCCAAGGACAGTGGCTTAGGACTGCAATGTTAGGCAGCCACTGGAATTGTACTTTGATTGTCTGGCTTGTGGCCTGCAGGCAAAAACTTGGCTGCTTAATTCAAATAAATTATTCATCTATCTAACAAAATTTATGTAGCACTGATTGCAAGTAGAACCTCTAAGCAATTTACCAAAAAAAAAAAAAAGCATTAAAATTTTAATACAAGAGGAAAGTTTTACTTGCGTCATCACCTAGTAATACTTGGATTAGAAATACTTCCTAAATAAATAAATAACATTTTAATAAATGAATATATACATGAATACATTATTCTGCATACTTCGTTGAGTCATTTTACCACCTTGACATTCTACCTATGTCCAAGAGCCAAATAATTTTCTTAGGACCCATCTGCAGCATACATTTATAGGAATATCATGCCACTATAAACAGTCATAACTCCCCTCCAAAGAATCCTAGGAGATGTAGTTTGTTAAAGGTGCTAAGAGTTCTGAGGAGACCCATATTTACCTCACAGAGCTACAATCTGCAAAGTGGTTTTTACAATCAATTCATTTTTGTGGGGGACTCTGGGAATTGTAGCTCTCTGAGGAGAATAAAGATTGCCTGACCATTTTCAGCACCCTTAACAGACTACAGTTCCCAGCATTTCAAGGAAGAAGTCATGGCTGTTTATAGTGGTATGGTATTGCTTTAAAATGTATGGTGCACATGCGGTCTAGGGACACACAAGACTTGTTCTAATATCTTAGAGCTTTGTTGTTGTTTGGGGGTGAGAAAAGCATGACTTTTCAATTGTTCTTGACCGATTGTCAGGGATAATGGGAGATGCAGTCAAACAACTTGCAGAGTCAAACCTAAAGGTAAAGGGACCCCTGACCATTAGGTCCAGTCATGGCCGACTCTGGGGTTGCGGCGCTCATCTCGCTTTATTGGCTGAGGGAGCCGGCGTACAGCTTCCGGGTCATGTGGCCAGCATGACTGAGCCACTTCTGGCGAACCAGAGCAGCGCACGGAAATGCCATTTACCTTCCCGCTGGAGCGGTACCTATTTATTTACTTGCACTTTGATGTGCTTTTGAATTGCTAGGTTGGCAGGAGCAGGGACCGAGCAATGGGAGCTCACCCCGTCGCGGGGATTTGATCCACCGACCTTCTGATCGGCAAGCCCTAGGCTCTGTGGTTTAACCCACAGCGCCACCCGCATCCCCAGAGTCAAACCTACTTTAACATAATTACCATAATCTCTAATTTTTGTACTTCATTTTCACCAGACCTGCCTGCTAACAATCACTTTCCCTCTTCATATCCTAGTGTTTATCTATCAAATATAACAAAAAGGTGACTCATTGGAAGAATTGAATAAATTTACTTTAGATTCAGTATCAGAATGTCAGAAATCAAGTGAATTGATGTGAGTATTAACTGTTTGATTACAATGATAATATATTGATTAAAATACATATTGTTTTGATTTTTTAAAACCCCCTCCAAAAAATACCGTATTTTATGTGCATTTTAAAAATATATTTATGCTGATGTAAACAGCTCGGAGATCTAAGCAGTCTTTCTCCCTCAATGTGAAAGGAAGCTCAACATTTTTGCATTATTTTCAACATGTTTTATGTGTCATGGAAGGCATAGAGGACAAGTCAGTCAGGAAGCTAGAACTATTCACACAGTTAGACCTGGAATAAAACTACAGGAGTCCAATCAGGTCAAATTGCACCAACTCTAGTATTGTGCTGGTTAACAAGGCAAGTTGGATCCTGAGGAAGCACTACTCATTCAACTTCCACCTTACAACTAAGTTTTAAGAGGGGAGATAGAGATTCACTCTTGTCTAAACACTACATTGTTACCAACCAGCAAGCAAGGTTGTTGCTTTAAGTGTAATTTATCCCAGGTATTGCTGGACTTTTCACAACATAATCTGGCCCATGTTCCATTTTGGTGTACAGTTTGATTTGCATGTGTCTTTTGCAGAGATCAGAAAGCCCAGCAAACTCATTGAAAAAACACTTAGGAAAGATGCCGGCACTATTTATAGAGTAAGGCCACTGACACTCAAAGCAATTATATGCATGAAAATGCAAGCAATTCTTCTTTAAGTAAATGTGGTTGCTAGGCAAAACTATACAGCTCTTAACAATGGATACTCAAGAACAATTTTGCTGCTGCTGGAGTGACAATTTTAAGCATGACTTACATACAAAGAAGAATAAAGTCTCCATGTGTCTGTAGGATGTGAAGAAACCCCATTGAAGTCACCTTCAATGAACATCAAACCACCCCCTTTAAATGTGGGTGCTTTGGCTTCACTAAAGGTAGTAGCTTTAGACCAGTGGGAGCCAGTGTGGTGTCCTCAAGATGTTGTTGGACAAGTAGGGATAGGAAAATCTGTTAGTTTTGGCCTTAAGAGAGAATATTATGAAAATGATTTACAGGTGGTACATGACCCTAGTCAAGCTTGCAAAAATTTATCATTTGCCCGATAATAAATGTTGGAAATGCAAAGAAAATGAAGGTACATTATTTCACCTTTGGTGGACGTGCCCAAGGATTAAGGCTTTCTGGGAAATGATTTATTATGAAATGAAAAAGGTATTTAAATATACCTTCCTGAAGAAACCAGAGGCCTTTCTTCTGGGCATGGTCGGCCAATTGGTGCCAAAGAAGGATAGAACTTTCTTTATGTATGCTACAACAGCAGCAAGAATACTCATTGCAAAGTACTGGAAGACACAGGATCTACCCACTCTGGAAGAATGGCAGATGAAGGTGATGGACTATATGGGATTGGCAGAAATGACTGGCAGAATCCGAGACCAGGGAGAAGAGTCGGCGGAAGAAGATTGGAAGAAATTTAAAGACTATTTACAGAAATATTGCAAAATTAATGAATGTTAGAATGATGTCGGATAGAAATTAAGTGGTTCCCAGCTGTAATGCCTTAAGAGAATATGGAAAAAAAAAGGTTTAGAAATAGGTTAAAATTTATTGATAAGGATTTGCTGAACTAACAATTTGAATTGGAATACAAAAAGGGAGGTACGAGGAGGTCTGGGAAATAAGTTAATGCAAAATAAGTAATGGAAACTTTGTGTGTTTTTAATTATTTTTTTCTTTTTTGATTTTTATTGTATTACTATTGAAAACTTTAATAAATATTCTTTTTTAAAAAAAGGAAAATCTGTTAGTTTTGATTTCTCCCAGTTTCTTATTTTTCCCAGTCTTAAGTTCAGTTCTCCAAATTTGTGTGTGTGTGTGTGCATGCACGGGTATGCCTGTCTTTTAAAAAGCCAACATGAAAGCAAATCGGCATTTTAGTACAAATTTCTCCTAATAAACGCATATTCCTATGCAATTTTACCTAATATTTGCAAAGCAATTTCCCCAAATGGAATGCATTTTCATGTGTTGTTTTCAAGAATACATGCCCTTCTGTGCACATCATACTGTAGCATATGTGTTTCTACGCACATTACTCTGTTGGAGAATGCCAGTACAAAACGGGAAGAAGTGTGAATTTTGAAGGACGGCTGTATTTTCCATTCATGTATTGTTTCAGAAAGAACAAATTGGGTAGGATAACCTTGTAAGTAAGAAGTGAATAAAATTTCTCACCCACCCCTAACTACAAATCTCACCTTCCCTCCTCATTGGCCATGCTAATGGGGTGTTTGTGATGGGAGTTGTAGTGCTATCTGGACAATGCCTGAAGGGAACCAGGTTAGCTATCCTTGCTTTGCACCACAGAGCACCATGGCTCCCCACAAACACCTGACAGCCCTTTGCAACAACTGAAGGTTACAGTAGCAGGTGCAGTAGTTATGTCACCTTTGCACCCTGGGCCCCATACGCACTATATATAGTATTATGCCACTTTAAACAGTTATGGATCCCACCCCCCAAATATTGTTAAGCATGCTCAGAATCCTTAGGAGACCCCTATTTTCCTCAGTTCCCTGGGAAGGGGAAGAGGAATTGTTTGCTAAACCACCCTGCGAATTATCTTCTTAGTCTTTGGCGATCACTCGTAGAATCATAGAATCATAGAATCATAGAGTTGGAAGAGACCACAAGGGCCATCGAGTCCAACCCCCTGCCAAGCAGGAAACACCATCAGAGCACTCCTGACATATGGTTGTCAAGCCTCTGCTTAAAGACCTCCAAAGAAGGAGACTCCACCACACTCCTTGGCAGCAAATTCCACTGTCGAACAGCTCTTACTGTCAGGAAGTTCTTCCTAATGTTTAGGTGGAATCTTCTTTCTTGTAGTTTGGATCCATTGCTCCGTGTCCGCTTCTCTGGAGCAGCAGAAAACAACCTTTCTCCCTCCTCTATATGACATCCTTTTATATATTTGAACATGGCTATGTAGCTGAGTAAGATTGTCTTCCATGAACACAGTCTTCATAGTGAGTCCGTAAGTTACGGTGGAAGGCAATTCTGGATCCACACGTCCTTCCACAGTGGGGACATAGGTTTCCAGGCAGGAGAGTTTACAAAGCTGTTGTACTACCAACCTTACTGTATGCTTGTGAAACATGGGCCACTTATAAACACCATCTCTAACTCCTTGAAAGATTCCACCAATGGTTCCAGTTACAGATAGGTAGCCGTGTTGGTCTGCCATAGTCAAAACAAAAAAAATTCCTTCCAGTAGCACCTTAAAGACCAACTAAGTCAGTTCTTGGTATGAGCTTTCGTGTGCATGCACACTTCTTCAGATACAGTATCTGAAGAAGTGTGCATGCACACGAAAGCTCATACCAAGAACTGACTTAGTTGGTCTTTAAGGTGCTACTGGAAGGAATTTTTTTTGTTTCCACCAATGGTGTATCCAAAAAAATTTACACATCACTTGGGAAGACATAATGCCAGTACATTGGAATAAGCAAAGATCACCAGGGTTGAAGCATTGATTCTTCCTGGGAATTGTAGCCCCCTAAGGGCAATATGGCTCTCCTAACAACTCTTAGCACCCGTAACAAACTACAGTTCCCAGGATTCTTTGGGGGAAAGTCATGGCTGCTTAAGGTGTTATGATACAGCTTAAAATTCGATAGTGCAGATGGAGCCCTAGAACCTTGTGGTCTACAAGGTTCTAAGTTCTGCCACCTCCCTCAGCCTTTGTGCATTCCATCTGCAGATTTCCTCTGTGAGAGGATATTCTCTACACAGAGATGCTTCCCTTTCTCCTTATCCCCCCTTCTTTTGTTGTTTCTTCTAACAAATGTTAGCTCCTTGGAGTTGGAGATCTCTTGCAGCCCTCTTGTAGCCATGCACACTGACGGCTCTATGTAAGTAACTGGAAAATATTTCATTTTCTTTTCTTTGGAGAGACGGGGGAGAGATGGCACAAAGTATCCTTTGGGGAACTGTTCTCCAGCAAGTGCCAACTGCTGTAAAGACATTCTGAGCCAAAGTTTGGAATAAATGTGCGCAGAACACGAAGAAATTAAAGGATGTTAACAATTATTGGGGAAAGTAAATATTTAAACACGGTGAAACCCAGCCAGAATTGGCCTTGCCAGTCAGGAAAGTTGCAAGCTGCCTTAAAGCAAATCAGATTATCTAGCTCAGGGATGGGGAACCCTTCCAGGACATCCTTTCCTTTGGCACTTCTGCCTGGTCCTATTGCACAGTATCCTTGAACTAGGATAATGGCCCTTGCCTGCCAGGAAGTAGGGTGGTGTGTGTGTGAAAGCACCTTCATCGAAGACACACAAAGTAAACACTCTTGTACAATGAATTTGCTCTGTCAAGGTGAGGGCGGGATCCTTTTGCTGTAAGGAAAGCAATAGAAAACTATAGTGTGTGTGTGTGTGTGTGTGTGTGTGCGCGCGTGTGTGTGTGTGTGGAACAGTCCCTCAACTACTGTGTCATAACCTCCACACAGACAAATCAGGAGAACTGCTCAATATAGGATTCATCTATCAGAGATGAGCCCAAAATATCTAACTGTATTAAGAAACTAGTGCTTGCAAAGGATCTAGCAGATTTTTAGTCACAACCTGGTAGGGTAGCTGAGTTTGCTCTGCCATCATGTGGGGGTGGGGGTGGGAAGAGAGGGGATTTTGTTCTTGCACAGGGCACCATATTGCCTAAGACCAACCCTGTTTCAGTATTATCTACACTGACCTGCAACAGGATTTGAGGCAAAGGTCTCTTCAAGCCCTGCCTGGATAGGTTCTGGATCAAACCTGGGACTTCTTTTGTGCAGAGCAGTTGATCCACTGTGGCCCTTCCTCTAACTTTGTCTAGGTTAGTGGCTGTCACCAGATCTTGGAGCATTAGTTGACTGCACCCTGTGTGGTGTAGTAGTTAGATGTACTGACTCTCCTGTCAACCAGTGTTCTGACCACCTCATCCTTCCTGCAACAAGGCAACATCTTCACCTTCATATCACCTGACAGAAAATAGTTAAGCATTACACATTATCAATACAATACAATACACATTATCAATCAGCCTTGCATGCTTGCCTGCACCCACAATCATCCACCTACATTTAGGTGAAGCTCTTATTAAAGAAATTAAAAGCCTAATGCCCATCTCAGCCTCCCTACTCAACATACAAAAATGACAGCCTGTCTTGAAGGAAGAACAGTTTTTATACAGAGCCCCCACCCCCCGCATAAAAAGAGTGTCTGATCTATGTACCATTTTCTTCAGTTTCTTAACCTATTTCCTCCTCATGTGTCACAGGCATTCAAATGACTACCCTGAAGGGATGCAGGGTAGGAACGGGAGTGGTGGTGGGCGGGCAGGAGAGGGAATGATGCTTGATATTATTTCTGAGAAAAGGAGAGTTTTTGAGAGGCAAGGGAGAAAAGGAAAGGAAGGGAAGGGAAGGGAAGGGGGAGAAGCCGAATGATACATAAGCAATAGCTGCCTCAAGGCAGCTGTAATGTACACAGTGACAGTCTGAGTTTCATGCATTGCTATTTAAAAATAATGGCATTACAAAAGAAATTGCCCGCATTACATTAGGGGAATGTGTGGATGTGTCCGCATCTCAGGGATTCATGCTTAGCATAAATGGCTGGAATGTAGATAACTACCAAGAACATATAACAAGTGAGTGAATATTGAAAGAAGAAGTGGCAATTCATTTTGTGAGAGTTTTGGAAGATCAAAGATGAAACTGTATTATCGTCTACCCCCATATTATTATTATGTTGTTTTGTGCAAGTTTCATTTTATGGTTGTTATATGGATTTCTCTCCTACTCCATCCTCTTTGCTGATATTTTGTGACTGTATCTTTTCAAAATGAAGGTATCCTATGGACATTGGACAAGTAAAAAAACACCATCTGACCTTTATTGTGGCTGTTTCTGATAATTGTTTTAATGATTAAATTTAATGTGTGTCTGTCTGTTCATATCTCAGTGGTCATTTTGAGCAATTTCATTTTGGACACAAGTGTGTGATATTTCTATATCTATATTTGTGTAAGGCTGTTGTCATGCCATAGTTTGTATGGCTGCCAACAGATGGCGCTGCTAACTGCTGTGTGACCAGAGGAGCTAGATAGGCAGCTCTTGCAAGCCACAGAGAGATGGCTTGAACAGACTGCAGCAGCCCCCTAGTTTAATGGACACATCTACCTGCCAGCCTTGGGGCCCCTGCCTGGCTGCCTTCCTCCTTGTCAGGTCTGGAAATCCAAAACGTCTGCTGCTGATTAGGATGAAGAGAGGACTTAAGCAGGAGAGGAGGCTGGGGCAGAGGAAGAAGGATGGGAGGTATTTTACTACTACTACTACTACTACTACTACTACTACTACCACTACTACTATTTTATTAATTGTATTTCTATACAGTGGTACCTCGGGTTACATATGCTTCAGGTTACATACGCTTCAGGTTACAGACTCTGCTAACCCAGAAATAGTGCTTCAGGTTACGAACTTTGCTTCAGGATGAGAACAGAAATCGTGCTCCGGCAGCGCGGCAGCAGCAGGAAGCCCCATTAGCTAAAGTGGTGCTTCAGGTTAAGAACAGTTTCAGGTTAAGTATGGACCTCCGGAACAAATTAAGTACTTAACCCGAGGTACCACTGTACTGCCCTTAATCCAAGAGTCACAGGGCTGTTTACAATTAAAAACACAAAAATACATAACATACCAACAACCAAAACCATGCCCCCTCATAACTTAAAAGCTCATAGATTGTTTGATTAGCCAAAGGCCTGGGAGAAGCAGATTGATTTTGCCTGCTACTGCAGAGAGGGCTTGTTCTTGCATTGCCACCTTCCAGATCTCTCATGGAGTAGCTACACAAAGAAGGGCCTCAGATGATGACATGTACCACCTACCTCACTTTGGCCCCACCCACCACAGTCACGTAGCCCCCAGAAGATTGCTCAGAAGGAAATGCCCTGGGATAAAAAGTGATTTTTTTGGGGGGGGCAGACTCAATCCAGGGGTGACCCAGGTCTAATCCCTTCATTAGACAGTAAAAAGACTCAAAGAGGCCTGTTGCCAATTGCCATCTCGGTAGCAGAGAGAGGAAGAAAGTACTGTATTTTTTGCCCCAGCACTGCCCTATAGGACGCACCTACTTTTTTGGGGGGGGGGGAATAAAGAAAAAAAATTATTTCCCCCCCAGGCATGGGGCTGGCGCAGGGGAAGCCCGAGCTTCCCCCGACTCCAGCCCCCAGAACAGCCTGCTATCCGCAAGCCTAGGGAGCCGCACAGCTCTGGAGCGCAGAGCCCGGGAGCGCAGGCAGCTCTGCACAACCCTCCGGAGCCCAGCGCGGCTTGGCACCGGGCTCCCGAGGGTTGCGCAGAGCTTCCTGAAGCCTATATTCGCCCCATAGGACGCACACACATTTCCCCTTCATTTTTGGAGGGGAAAAAGTGCGTCCTATAGGGCGAAAAATATGGTAAATAAGACCAACATGGCAACTGAAAGGCAGAGCATCTCTATAAACCCACTGAATTAAATACTCTCAGCAAACACATCTCCAGTCTCAGTAACATTCATGTAGATAGGCGCACGTATACTAGACTAGCGATACCATCAGGTGCCGCGTGTGGCATTGACAGAACTATCTCAAAGGCAAAAGACATGTTAAAGCTTTTGTGACATACAGTTGCAAGACTCCTGCAGAATCCTTAACAACTGGTGCTTGGGACTCCTTTAACCTTCCCAGGAGGATCTCCCTTTTATCCGAGTGCCATGCCTTGCCGTAGCGGCAGCCCCAGTAGCTAAACTCAAATTTATGATTCTAATAAAATATGCTCCCTATGGGGCTAAGGAAACAGAGCTGGGGTTTATGTTTTCATTAGTTACAAGTCTGGCTCCTGGGCTGCACTATGCTCTGAGGCAGACAGAGATGTTTGCTACAAGTTTCCATTAGCCAATCAGTGCTTTGGGGGGACCCAGGGCTGATTTCTTGTAGCACATTTGGAAAATTCAGACTAGAGCTGAGTGGAAGTGGCTCAGAAAAAAATAATAATTTCCTGAGAAAATGCTCATCAAAATGGCTCCCTCCTCCATTTATTTGTGTCCATGAGAAAGGCTAGCTTGAGATCTTCCTGGGTATGTCAAAGAATTCCATGGAAATGAAGAATGGTGCTAGGAACTGGGTCAGTTTGTGTGTCCATCTGCAAATAGGAATGGTAATCAGGAAGGCAAATACAATCAATATTTGCTCCCATCATTTTCTTCCACAGTCTGCAATTCGCTATTATTTTTCCCCACTACACAAACAACATATTATTGATGGTGTGCCCCGTTTAAATTAATGATGCGCAATCATATAACAATAATGTAATTAACTATATTATTAAATCTGTCCGCAGATTTAATAATATAATTAATTAATTGATAATACAATCCAAATCCAGCTCTTTCCACAATCTTTCTCTGTCTAACTGTGTATTGCTGTCAGCGTCAACAGCATGTAGACATTGTTAACGACACCAAGCCTTGACTAGGAGCTGATTTCTGGGAACATGCCGACTTTTAGTAACAAAATCCTCAAGACAAAATTTTTTTCCTTCCAGCAGCACCTTAAAGACCAACTAAGTTAGTTCTTGGTATGAGCTTTCGTGTGCATGCACACTTATCTGAAGAAGTGTGCATGCACACGAAAGCTCATACCAAGAACTAACTTAGTTGGTCTTTAAGGTGCTACTGGAAGGAAAAAAATTTGTTTTGACTATGGCAGACCAACACGGCTACCTATCTGTAACTAAAATCCTCAAGCTAAGATCCTATTTTGTGGTACTAGCAAAAAAAAAGTGGAGCGCTCCTGTTCAGGTCAAGCTGGAACAGAGTAGTACATTTCATTCATGTAAATAATGGATTGCCTGCTGGTACAATCCAGAATAGCCCTCCTGTTTTAGGCCAGTGGCCCATCTAGCCCAGTTTTCACACAGGCAAACCAAATGTTTCAAGAAAGTTCACAAGCAGGGCACAGAATCATAGACGTGTTGAGTTGGAATTGTTGAGTTTCTGAGCACAATTCAAAGTGTTGGTGCTGACCTTTAAAGCCCTAAATGGCCTCGGCCTTGTAAGGAGCCTCTCCACCCCCATCGTTCAACCTGGACACTGAGATCCAGCGCTGAGGGCCTTCTGGCAGTTCCCTCACTGTGGGAAGTGAGGTTACAGGGAACCAGGCAGAGGGCCTTCTCGGTAGTGGCGCCCGCCCTGTGGAACACCCTCCCACCAGATGTCAAAGAAATAAACAACTATCTGACATTTAGAAGGCAGCCCTCTTTAGGGAAGTTTTTAATGTTTGATGTTTTATTGTGCATTTAATATTCTGTTGGGAGCCGCCCAGAGTGGCCGGGGAAACCCAGCCAGATGGGTGGGGTATGTATGTATGTATGTATGTATGAATAAATAAATAAATAAATAAATAAATAAATAAATAAATAAATAATCGAATGGACTCCAAGGGTCATCTAGTACTACCCCTACAATGCAGGAATTGCACTGAAAGAATCTCTGACTGGGACAGCTTTCCAACATCTGTTTAAAAACCTCCAATGAAGGAGAGTTGGAGTCCATTCCATGGGATGAGGGCTTCAGCTCTCCCATCCCCCACCCTACTACCCCATCAACTGTTATTCACAGATTTATCTGATTCTCTGGATGGTATTGAACCAATCCATATTCACTTTACAAGGAGAATTACCCCAAGAATACAATATCGTCTGTTTACCACATTTGCTAGGAAATTAAGCTGTGACTCACTAGAAGCAAGGATATATGAGGGAGGAGGGATGACTACGCTTTTAAACATCTCATTGGAATGCCAAACAAAATCCTTCTTTGTAAGAGGGAAACACTTTACAAATTGCTTTAAAATTAATTCAAAACGAGATCATTTCATCCTCCAGATGCACAAAGTTTGTCATGTTTGTGTTCCTCCCCCCACCCTATAAAACATCTGAGTCATCATTATGCTCCACTAAGGGAATTAATGCTTTCCCAGAAAACATGACACGGATAATTAAGCAGGTAAGAGAAAACAGTTGATTCCATTGTGTGAATTTTGAGGAGTAAACTTAACAACAACAACAACAACAACAACTACAACTACAACAATAACAACTACAACAACTACAACAACTACATGCTTTGGCTCAGTACAAGGAATTATCAGCCTCGTTGAGTGAAGACACACATTTTAGTGCCAAAGAGGTAGAGTTTGCATGAAGTGACTGTATCCCTCGTCATTCTGTAGGAAGGGGCCTGTAGCTGTTTGCTTCTATATACAAACCGGCTATCAGCTGTCATCCTTGACTCTGTTTCTGAATCAAGTCTTTTTGTGCTTGTACAAACGAAGCAAAAATGGCTTCCCCCATGGGCAAGAGGGAGATATTAGCAGACTCAGAATAACCCCCAAGGTTTGCAGAAGTCTTCAGAAAGGAGAGAGGGGGAAACCCCCCAAACAACCCAATAAATACTCAGCTGCCATCTGTAGACTGACTGAAAAGCAAAATACTGGAGAGGGCGGAAAGGAATGCAGTAACTGGAAAAGGAAAATGAAGGAAGACACACAGTTGTAGAAAACATGAGGAGAACCCTTCTCATTGCCTAGATGAACAATTTCCTGGCTCACACTGAGAAGCTGTGGTTAAATGTCCTTAGGAAAGGAATGTGTGTTTTCTGCACTGAAAAAAATAATGGCGTTGTTGCTTCTTTTAAAAAAAAGTTTTAACAGTCAATGTGCAAAAAAATAAATAAATTAACAAATTGTGTATATACAGCTAATTATAATTAGTATGTAATTTGGTTGGGCTTACTATTTATTTATAAGTTTTCTCACTCACCCCTCTCACAGAAAATGCAGTTATAAAAACAGCTAAAATCATAACAATTAGAAAACACATAAAACCATTCCATGTGGGACAAAACAATATAAATTCAGCAAATAGGGTTGGACTTGCAAAGCAAAATACCTTAATTGCCAAGGGCCAAGGTAAAGAAGTGTATCTGCAGCATAGAGCAAAAACTTGTATAGTGGAAGATACTAAACACACCTCTGTGGGGAGGGAGTTCCACAATGTAGGGGCTGCCCCAGAGAATGCCCTCTCCTGGGCCACCATACCCCACAGAGGATGGAGGAAGTACCACGAGTCTATACATCTTAACACCCAAGCCAGTTGTTAAGGATGGAGATAATCTCAGATATAGGGGGAAGTAAGTTGTTGAGGGCTGTAAACACTAATGTGAGCCCTAAATGTGTAACAGTAGCTACTACAGTACTGTCTTCTGAGGAGACCAAATACACCAGTCTCCTTTCATGCTTTATAAATCTCCTTGGCAGCGTCCTATGCTGCCTGTACAATTAACACATTTATTTGATGCTTTAAAATGCTTTAAAAAGAAGAAGACCACAATGTTTGCATTGCTTTGCAGAATTTGGAGGAAGGGGTAGAATAGAAATTCAGTAAATAAATGGGAGTTGCCCAAAAAAATAAATGAAATCCAAGAATTTACATTTGTGCACACACAGAGACAGGGAGGGGGAACCAAAATGAGGACTGAGCAGCCACAGTGAGCACAGAATGCTGAGTGAAGGTTTAGGTGCTGATAAGAGAATGGAGTGATTTGAACTCTAAACAGAAGCCAGGAAGGCTATATAGCCCAGGAATGTCCCCTGTCTGAAACCCGAGAGACACACTGCCAGCCAGTGTAGACAGTTCTGAGCTTGATGGACTAAAGGTCTGCAACATTTTGTTGCAGGGCCCCACTTCTATAATTTGAGTGCCTGGGGTTTCAAGAGCAGGAGTCAGGAAATGGCCAGCATACTACTGGCAAGTTGGATTAGACTTCACAAGTAATTTGTCTAATGCTGCAACACCAAATATTTCATTGAAGAACGTGGTAAAGGGGATCAATCCTTCTCTTAAAATTTAAGCAGATGAGTAGCTCTATGGAAGTAAACTGGGGCTTCCGCCATGATTAATGCCAGATGTGCATTTCGGATGCAATATATTGCTCTAGGCATCTAAATAATAGAAAGAATGGCAGAATTAATCAGCCCCTGTCTGTTCCATCTTTACTGTAGCAAGTCTTATACTTGGCAATACTAAATGAAGCACCTGCAGTTTTATCTGCTCTTCCTTCACCTTGATATATGAAAAGGAGAAGCTGCGGAAATGTTTATACACAGCAGCCCTAAGAATTCATCTCCGCACTGTTATTTTTTTAATGGGGGAAGAATAGGAGGAACTTGAGAACAGTTTCATGGGGACCTCGGCCTATTTTACAGCAGTTATGAATGGCAGTCGCACAGAGGCCTTGAAATATGTCTTCCCTGAGGCCTCAGCAGCGAATGAGGAGTGGAGTTCAGTGGCGTTCTCAGACAGAATTTTTCAAACTTGGGGGAGGGAGTCTTCTGAAGTGGTAGGGGGCCTAGGGGACAAATGAGCCCCCCCCCCGAGCTTCTCTATCTACTCCTTGGAACTTTTTCCAGATCATCTCCCTCACTGGCTTTGCATGAGTGTTTTTGCCTGCTTAGAATTTGCCCTTGAACTCAGCGGATGCCTTTTGTTTGTCTGGAGAGAGAGGGAGAGAGGGGTGTGCATACTTCTGTATAGTCAGGTGTGGAAACATTTTTGGCCCAGTGGGACAGACATTTATCTCCCCAACATGTGGGCCAAAATGGACAGGTAGGTGGGACCACCAGCCAATCATCTGAAATTATAATGACACGAGGTGAGTGGTCCTGCCCACTTGTTAAAATTGACCTGTGGAGATAGGGGAAAATAGTGACCAAGCAGGATTGAACTCCCCCACATATCAGCTGACATACAGGGAGTTTGATCCTGGTTTCTGCAGGATTCAGGTGTACCAGCAGGTTCCCTGTGGGGAAGAAACTTGTGAACCCTCAACCAAACAGGAATGAACTTCTCTGCCCATCCGCTGATGTGTGGAGCGTTCAAACCTGATTTTCCAGATGCAATTTCCAGTTCTCTCTACCTGACATTACCTATGGGCAGGTAGGCATGGTTGGGGGAAGATGACTGAGTGAGCCAAATGGAGAGTTCTGTGACAATGGTGAATTTTGCATTTGTTGTGTTTCCCATTTTCATACCTGCCCCCACCCCCCACTGACATATGGCCCTCAGAAAGCACCTTGGGCTGAAAAGTGTTCCTTACCCCTCTTCTACTATTCTCATAAATTTCAGGTTCCCCTTTAATGTGGGGCATCCACCCCTTTGTTGCACAAACCTACTGATTCTCCTGTGCACCCAATCACATGCAGCCTGCAGCTTTGCCTGAATACCTGTGTCTTACAGAAAAGGCATGTTCTCAGCCTCATCAACTCCTCAAAGTTTTGTGCATTTGTAGTTTGACTCACTCACCCAATGTGTGACCATCCCTGAGACAACCCAATCAATGGTAGGTCCAGCAATGGCCATTAACCATAGTGCAGTAGCCAATAAACAGGAACCCCATGTTCTGGCATAATCAGTGGAACATTCACTAATGGAAGAAAAACAAGGGGAGATGGCCTTCATTTTGCTCAGCTTCCTATATTGCACTGACCAATCACTGCTGGAGGCAAGAGCCTTATTTGGGTGCTATCCCCCGTGTGAACCTGTTATTTTTCCAATTTTGATGATTTTGTCTTTTATGTTTGTGTGTGTGTTTTTTTTTGTTTGCTGATGTTTTCAATTAAGTACTGACTATGTACAGATAATGTAAGAAAACAAAAACATAAACATGCACATAAACTGAAACACGAATGGACATAAACATGTCTTTTGCATGTGGCCAGCATGACTAAGCCGCTTCTGGCGAACCAGAGCAGCGCACGGAAACGCCGTTTACCTTCCCACTGGAGCGGTACCTATTTATCTACTTGCACTTTGATGTACTTTTGAACTGCTAGGTTGGCAGGAGCAGGGACTGAGCAATGGGAGTTCACCCCGTCGTGGGAATTCGTACTGCCAACTTTCTGTTCGGCAAGTCCTAGGCTCTGTGGTTTAACCCACGGGAGCATTGTCAGTCATTACCCAAGTTACTGTGCTCAGAAACCAAACAAGAAACCAAATCTTCAGTTTCATTGGCCACATCCCATGGAATACTCTGCCAATAGAGATTCAGCAGGTGCCTTTGGGGCCAACTTTTAAATTCCTGCCGAAAACTTTTCTGTTTCACCAGGCCACTTAAGAACATATCCTTCAACAATGGTTAATTGATGTTTGTCTTTAACATTTCTATTTAATTTATTTATTGTATGGTTTTGTGTTTTATTTCTCATTTATATACAGTCATACCTCATGTTACATTTGCTTCAGGTTGTGCGTTTTCAGGTTGCATCCCACGGTGACCTGGAAGTACTGGAAAGGATTACTTCCGGGTTTCGCCGCTCGAGCATGTGCAGACACGCAAAATGACACCGCGCGCATGCACAGACGCGGCAAATTGCAACCCGCCCGTGTGCAGACGCGCAGATGCGGGTTGCGTTCTTTTCAGGTTGTGAACGGGGCTCCGGAACGGATCCTGTTCGCAACCAGAGGTACCACTGTATATTTGACATAGTGAATATATATATATATATATATATATATATATATATGAATTACATTGTCCACAAGAAAGTCAGAATGAGAATATTTTACACACACACACATACACACACTTGAGAGTTGGTGATAAAATAAATCAAGGAGAGAAATGGAGAGAAAAGGGGTTATATATTTTCTATAGGGACATAACAAATATCCCTAAATAGTGCTGATGGTGAAGGTTGAGGTCAGGGGTAGAACCAAGTAGAGGAGGGTGAGGGGAACCATCATTTCATCTGCATGCATGTTTGTTGCTAGAATTGTTCCACAGATGCATTCCAAAAATTCAGTGAACAAAGTATCTTTCTCTTAAATTATTTACATATCTACACATACCATGAAAATTAAACATGCTTTATCCTGTTCTGTGAGAGTAGCTCAAGCATGCATATTTATGATCTGGTTAATATTTAAATAGGATGTATTAAAACAAGCGCCTACACATGGCATGTCTGCAACTCTCAAATGGCCGCGCACAGGAATTGCCTTCCATGCAGATCTTGCATTCAGTGCTGCCTCTCTTTATGCTCTAAATAATTCTGTTTGCTTTCCTTATTAATCTTGGTGATATTGATCAGTGCACAAGAAGCTTTGGAGAATTTTAGACATTGTTTCTAAATTTTATCTTTTGTTCATAGCCCATCCCCATTTTTCTGTGTTAAGCTGAAGAGCTCTGCACCTATCTCCTATCTCATAACACACAATGCTTGTCTCATGCTCAAAATGTGCTTGGGAGGTCTTAGAAGGATGAAGTAGGCGAGGCCCCCAGAGTCTGTGAACCACCAGATGAAGGTCCTATCTGCACTATACATTTAAGGCAGTAACATTATACCGCTCCCAAAGAATCCTAGGAACTTGAGTTTGTTAAGGGTTCTGCTATTTGTTAAGGTAAAGGTAAAGGGACCCATGACCATTAGGTCCAGTCGTGGCTGACTCTGGGGTTGTGGCACTCATCTCGCTTTATTGGCCAAGGGAGCCAGCGTACAGCTTCCGGGTCAGGTGGCCAGCATGACAAAGCCACTTCTGGCAAACCAGAGCAGTGCACGGAAACGCCGTTTACCTTCCCACCGGAGCGATACCTATTTATCCACTTGCACTTGACATGCTTTGGAACTGCTAGGTTGGCAGGAGCAGGGACCGAGCAACTGGAGCTCACCCCATCATGGGGATTTGAACCACCAACCTTCTGATCGGCAAGTTCTAGGTGCTGTGGTTTAACCCACAGCGCCACCCGCGTCCCACATGCTATTTGTTAGGAGGCCCCTATTTCCCTTACAGAGCTAAATTCCCAGCATTCCTTGGGTAGAGGGATTGATTGCTAAACCACTATGGAAACTGCACCTCTGAGTGCGGAATAGGAGTCTTTTCTGAACTCTCAGCACTCTTAACAAACTACAGTTCCCAGGATCCTTTGGGGGAATCCATGACTAGCAAACCAGGACCACACTTTCTGCTCAGTGGCTTATAGGCTCCTCTATAAGGTTGAGTTCATTTGAGAATTGTTTTATCTGTTTTTATTTGTTGTATTTTTATTTTATTTATTTTATTTATTTGTTGTGATGTTTATTGTGATGTTTATTTTATAATGAAAAATAAATAAATGTATGCATATTACTAAAACTGACCAAAACTAAATACAAGACTTGTTAAAAGTGGTGGTGAAATACCTGCTTTAGATCTTCAGGAAATATTTTTTCAATGTATGACATCTCCTTGCCTCCATGGATGTTGTTCCATTGCATGATGGTAATAAATTATTTGGCTATAAGTCTAGGAAGTTTTGCCTTTTATTTGTGAAAGAGGTATGATTATGAAAGCAGCACAAACTCCCCATCATTGTTTAGGAAAAATACCAACTTAGCAGCCCCCCAAGAACCATGAAAAAAACCATTCATTTTGTTATTGCATTTAAACATGACTCTCAACATGGCTGCTCTGTACATTCTCAATACCTGAAATATTCCATTGAATACCTGTTGCTGGAGAGCAAATGCTGTGTTAACAGCACTGAAGTGACCTCCCTGGGGTGCAAGCTTGGGCAGTGTGCATGGAGGCCCTGGGTTGCCAAGACAATAAGACTCTTGCTGACACGTTGGACCTGCTGATGTGGTCCAAAGGAAAGCAGAGCAAAATGTTTTACATCAGCTGGGCTGCAGGAGTTGGTAGAAGGTGTCTCCAACCATCTTTGGGATTCTACTCCAGATTTGTAAAGGATTTACTCCTTAACCTTATCTTATTTTGAAGATGTCCTGCAGGGCAGCAGATACAGAGCAAATGCAGGGGAAGGCTATTGCCCAAACAGATATCTTTTTGTCTTCTTAAGGCAACACTATGTCCCCCCCCCCCCATGATATATGTATATATAGTCAATATTCATTAAAGGGAGAAAATAAAGAGTTGGAGTGAGACCTTATAATGCCTAGAGTAGACCCACTGAAACCGTAACTCAGTTTTAAGGAGCAGTATCTCTAGTGGATCCACTCTGGATGCAACTAAACCTGGGTATATCCCATGGACTCAGTTACAGCAGAGGGTTTAAGCTTCCTCTTCATCCTTAGTCATCCTAGCCACACTGAAATCAAGTTTGCATCCTGTGTTTCGAATTTTGATCACCCCAAAGTGTGACACAGTGTTAAGGACTTAGATTACAGTGCTGGAACTCTTTACAGAACATGAGCAAAATAAGTCCCTGCCTTCCAAGGAGCTTACAATATAATATACCCCTCTACAAAAACACATTCTATTTTGCAAACACCTGTAATATGCTACTTGCCATTCCACTGGTAAATCCAGAGTTTAATGCTTTCTATCTGTCTTTCCCAGCAACTCAATAGTCAAACCAAGGAGGAAACAGCTCAACAGCCTGCGATTTCTCACCGATCACCCCATTCTAACAACAGCATAGTAAGCTAATAATGTTTACACACTGAGAGAGAGATTGTATTTAAATGATAATGTATTTCAAGAACCGACAGAAAATTGCTCAGTACCGTCTCCCAGTAGTGCCCCGAGCAAGCAAAGATTTGACAGAACAAATTATTAAAAAGTATGACAGTTCCAGATTCCTCTCCTTGCCTGCCCTCCCCAATTTTCAGTGGGATTTTGGCAGTGACGTATATGAGGTCTTTTACTGAGCCATCTGATACAAGCAATCACTCACCACAATTACTGGGGAGGCTCTTGCGATGCCCCCTTATTTGAAGACCCATCACAATAGATTAGGTAGGCTACCCAAACTGCCAAATGTTTCAGATGCTGTCAAATACAATTACAACTCTCAAGAAGATGGGATTTAGGGTCTCCTGCTCCAAAAGGTAATGCACTTGTCCTGCAACTCCAGCCTGCTCTGGTTTCCCCCAGAAACAATAAAAGTAGATGGAAAGTAAAAAAAAAACACCAAGCCAAGACAACCCAAAACAAAAAACCATTGGAAATTCTACTGACTTCCACATGGTCTTACAACAAACATCCACCAAGCTGATGCTCTTCAGTTCCAGGACTTGAGCAGCCTTAGATCGCACCCTCTGTGTTCTCAAATCTCTCATGGGGAGCCAAGTTTAGATTGCTCATTGGAAAGCCCTGAGCTGATACCCCTCTCATACCATTCCCAGTGGATTCTACAGGCTTTGAGATTTCATGGAGACATTATCTTAGGCATCACTAGCAGAAGGACCTGGTTACCAGAACCAGAGATACATCTATGCTGCAATGCATATTTGAACCCTTTATACCAGTACAAACTATATATTCATTTAACTTAGCACTATCTATTCTTGACTTACCATACCATGCTGGAGTCTCTGGCAGAGACATTGCCCATTACCTGAACCTTGTAACTGGGGATACCCGTAGGGTTGCCACCTTGTCCCTAGAAAAATGGGATCACCATGCTTTTTAACAAAAGTGTCCCCTGTCCCATTTGGACTTAAAAGGGATGTCTTTCCCCCCTATATTTGAGCTCGGCTGGCCCAAAATGGTGGTTGCATCGCTGTTGGTGCAGCTGATGAGGAGCCTGGTCCAGCACAAGAGAGAAGGGGTAAGGAGTGACCTCCTCCCCCTCCCTCGCTCCTCCTTCCTTCCCTCTCACTGGTTCTCCTCCTCAGACAGCTGCTGCCCATTGGTCTAGCATGGTGTGGGTCTGCCACTGCTTGCCCCCCCTTGACCTGAATTCTCATCCCTCATCCCTCCTCCTCCTTCCCACTCGAGTATCTTCCAATGCCAGCAAAGGAGAGAGTTAGGAGCTGCAGCTCAAGTTGCCTATCGGAACTGGCTATCTAACCTTGGACCCTGTCCGTCTACATGAGTTGAGGGGAAGAGTGGGACCAGGGTGGTGAGGAAGCCAGGAGGCAGGGATTGGGTGTCATGAGAATGTGTGTGCCCCTCCCAGTTCCCCCCAACCTGTCCTTTATTTTGCCTGACCTTTCCCTTTTTTGCCTGACCAAAGGTGGCAACCCTAGATACCAGTGGTCACAACTGGGACTTTCTGCATGCAGAAGATGTGCTCTGCCACTGAGCTATGCAAAAGGTACACTGTGCAAGGGCATTTTCAAGGTGGGACATGGTAGAGACAAAGAGGTTTGCATGGGTTGCAGCATCCTTTGGTCATTCATCAACCATGGAGCAAGAATGTACGTAGCTCCCTCTGTTCTGCCACTGGCATACCCTAGTAGCAAAGTCAAGTTTAGGTGGAACAATATTTCTGCCTTCCTTGACTGAGAGAGTACAGTTTTAGAAGGCAGCACACCCTCTGGTGTAGCCAGTCTACAGGTCTACAGCTACAGGTCAATTAAAATACACACCACTAGGAAAATAGAAAGTTGTCTGATATCAGATCTAGCCCAGTTTTGTGTACTGTGACAGTGATTCTTCTGAGTCTAAGGCAGAGGCTTTTCCCAACACCTACCACCTAAATCTTTTAACAGATGTTTTCCTGGAGATTGAACCTGGAACCACTTGCATAGAAAGCATGTGCATTACCTGTGAGCCATGACACCACCATCCACCTGTGCATGAGGATGTGCTAATAGGCCTATATTACAAAGTGAATCAGGACACGCTTCCCAAACAACTGCTAGCAACTGAGCTGTGCATATGAATGTGTGTGTGTGTATTGGGGCCTAAGCATCTCTATTACATTTTATGGATTTAAAGACCTCGGGCAGTAATTACAACACTTCTTTAATTTCTTAGTCTGGGAAAGATATCCTCACAGGGCATTAACAGCACAAAAAAGATGAAACAGATGTTCTGACTGTGGTTGTATCTGCCCAAAACACAAACTGTCTTTGCTTTTTTTTGGTGAAACTGTAAGGCAATTATATTTTTATAGATATTTACAAAATCAGACCAAGTTCTCTTCCCCAGCTAAAAGAAAAAGCGGAGAAGCTCCAAGCCAGTTTTCTCCCTATCTGAAATCTGTGGGTAGTCAAAGCTATTTGAATACCTAGCCTGCGGTTTCCAAGCAGCAACTAATTTTGGAGCTCGCCATACTGTCTTGGATTAGATAAGAGCAGTATTTTTGTGTGTGTGATGGTGCCCAGTGGTATACTGTACCCTTGCCTTTCTCTCAATCACTGTTATCAAGATATTAATACTAGCACCTCATTTTTAGCAAAAGGTTGGGGAAAAGCACTGCAGTGAACTTTACATTTGTATGAGTGTGTATCTCAGCAATTTGCTTTAGAGAACCTGGCTTTGAGATGTATTTTAGTTCCTCAAGAGCTCTGCTAAATTTAACATAGGTAAAGGTAAAGGGACCCCTGATCATTAGGTTCAGTTGTGACCGACTCTGGGGTTGCGGCACTCATCTCACCTTATTGGCCGAGGGAACCAGCGTACAGCTTCTGGGTCATGTGGCCAGCATGGCTAAGCCACTTCTGATGAACCAGAGCAGCGCATGGAAACGCCGTTTACCTTCCCGCCGGAGCGGTATCTATTTATCTACTTGCACTTTGATGTGCTTTTGAACTGCTAGGTTGGCAGGAGCAGGGACCGAGTAATGGGAGCTCACCCCGTCATGGGGATTCAAACCTCCAACCTTCTGATCGGCAAGTCCTAGGCTCTGTGGTTTAACCCACAGCTCCACCCGCATCCCAAAATTTAATATAAACTGTACTAAAAGGTGCATACAAAGCAAGTGATAGGATTATTCCTCCCTGCTCCCCACCATATACCATGGATGGGAAATCTCAGGCCTCGGAGCAAAATGTGGTCTTGTGACTCTCCTCTGGCCACACACTTCTCACCAGCCCTGCTTTGCATTCTCCTCAAATGTTTTTGCCTGGATGGAATATGTAATTACATTCTGATATTGCCTCTTGTTTGCCTGGATGGTGGATATAGAGGGGCATGTGACTACAGGTAGAAACTAGCCTAGCCTACTCTGCAAAAGTAAAATTTGCTGTTATTGCTCCAACAACTTTTGCCTCTGGCCACGCCTACCACCACTGACTTGTGGGTGATAAAACTGCTGTGCAGAATAGAATACAGCACCCCCCCAAAGATAAAAGAGTGATGCACTGGTCATTTTAGCCCCCACCCAAAGGCTTTTTAAAATCAGCTTTGCACAGACTTTATCAGCCCACAAGAAACCCAGAAACCCCAAAGCTGAAAAGCTTCACTCTATTGAAACTCAACTTTTTGCTTCTTGATGGTGGTAACCAAATTGTCACTTTGGCCTTATATAAAGAGGCAGCAGAACTCTAAATCAGTATAGAGTTGGAATAGAGGGTAGCTTTTGTTTTTGTTTGGTCCATGCTTTTCAGTAAACCAAGCTCCTGGACTAACAAATAGATCAGAAAATCACTCAGGTTTTCTCCAAATTTTGTGAAACAATTTTCGCTTAATCAAATTGTGCCAAAGTGTGCTAGAATTATTTATTTAATTTTTTTTATTATTTTATGTATACCCAGTGCCTTTTATTCTGGGGGTATGCAGGGGTACACATACCCCTAAACATTTTATGAATCTAAGTTTGACCTCATTGAGGGGAAGTATTTCAATATGAGTAGGAAAATGAGAGTACTCCCTAAACATTTTTTAAGGGAAAAAAAAGCACTGCGTATACCACTGAAAGCCCAAATAGACGTCTAAGCAGCTTACAGGTATAAAAACCAGTTTTACATACGTGGAGATATAAGCATCCGCACTTAAGACACACAATACAACAATCCCATTTTTAGATATAAAAATAAACTTGAGTATAAAATGAATATTTTAGGATAAGGTATGCTTAGAAAAACTGGGACGCAGGTGGTGCTGTGGGTTAAAGCCTCAGCGCCTAGGACTTGCCGATCGAAAGGTCGGCGGTTCGAATCCCTGCGGCGGGGTGCGCTCCCGCTGCTCGGTCCCAGCGCCTGCCAACCTAGCAGTTCGAAAGTACCTCCGGGTGCAAGTAGATAAATAGGGACCGCTTACCAGCGGGAAGGTAAACGGCGTTTCTGTGTGCGGCTCTGGCTCGCCAGAGCAGCGATGTCACGCTGGCCACGTGACCCAGAAGTGTCTCCGGACAGCGCTGGCCCCTGGCCTCTTGAGTGAGATGGGCACACAACCCCAGAGTCTGTCAAGACTGGCCCGTACGGGCAGGGGTACCTTTACCTTTACCTTTTTATGCTTAGAAATGTGTAATGCATATGGAAACATGTATTTAAATATGAAATTTTATATGGATTCAAACATGTATTTAAGTATGGATTTACACATGGAGACACATGCACACACGTGTGCGCACAGTACACACACACACACACAGTACACAAACTGTATGTATGTGTGTGCATATATATATATGTGTGTGTGTGTGTGTGTGTGTGTATCCACATGCATACAAATACATTACATAAAGAAAACATGAGAAGAGCCCTGCTGGATCAGACCACAGCCTCATCTGGCCCAGCATCAGATTCTTACAGTGGCCAATCAGATGCCCATGGGAAGCCTGCCAGAAAAACCTGAGCATCACAGCACTCTCCCCACTGCTGCCAACAGTGGAAGTGGAAAATAGACATTGTGACCAGGAACCATTGGTAACTTTGCACTCCATTAATTTATCCAATTCTCTTTTAAAGTCATCCACATTGGTGACCACCACTGGCTCTTGTGTGATAGCAGTGTGAAGAAGTACTTTCTTCTGCCTCTCCTAAATCTTCCAACATTCAGCTTCACTGCTTGCCCAGAAGTTGTAGCATTACGAGAAAGGAATAATTTCCTGTCTCTATCCACTTTCTTCATGATATGCATAATTCTATACACCTCCATCAAGTCACCTCTTACCTGTCCTTTAACTAAAAAACCCTAAGTGTAACCTTTCCTCATAGGGGAGCAATTCCATCTCCTTGAATAATGCAGAAATGGGATGGAATGGGCTTTTGAATGGGCACCTCTGGTCCAAAATGTACTGCTCTGCCCATCCTTTGTGTGCAGAAAGTAATTAGTTTGAGATAAGGAAGAGCATAGAGATATAAACTCCAGCTGGATTTCTAAGAAGGGGAAGCTAGCATCTCTCCCAGGTTCTTTGCACAGCTTTCTCTGTGATTATTTCTTTTTCTCTTTTGGTACTTGGGATTATTCGGTTAAATGAGCTGCCCCTTCGCTATGCAGCCTGAAGTGGTATAATCCAGACACAGTGTCACTACCTCATTTGCTATTTGTGAGAACCAGGCTTAGCATAACATTGTGATGGGCTGCAACCATGGCACTGCTTTTTAAAAATGCTATTATTATTGGACCTTGCTAATATTTGCTTAGTAAAAATAAATATTACTTCATTTACGCTGCTTCTTGTATTTAGCATCTTAAGAACTAGCATCTAGGTTTCACCTCCCCACATCACAGAGCCACAATGAGAACTAAGGAAGAGGACTAAGAATACTTAGCCCCAAAGGTGGCTTATTTTGACAGCTGAGAGTTAGCTTTAGAACCTTTGGCATGCTGATGCAACCTAGGTCAGATCTGGCTAGGGAGCTGCCTGTTGTCAACACATATCTAACTGTTATTTATTTATTCTTTGCATTCTTTATTGCATTTATACCCCCCCTTTTCTCTACAGGGAGCTCAGCATGATGCACATGGTGTTCTCCCCTGGCTCATTTAACCCCCACACAAACCTGTGAGGTAGGTTAGACTGAGAGCCAATGATTGTCCCAAGGTTGCCCAGTGAGCTTCATGGCCAGGTGGGAATTTAAACCCTGGATATGAATCCTAGTACAACACAATACCATGCTAGCTCTCAGATGATGATCCAGGAAAGAAACTGCGTAGCTATCATGATGATTAAGCAGTATACAAATTATGTTAGATAAAATACCTTGTGTGTAGGAGCAGAAAGAGGAAAGTGCAGGGAGTTCAAAGGGATTGTCTTACCTCTTTCTGTGTCATAGAGGTACACGAACTTCTCCCAGTTGTAGTAAGTCAGGAGGCTCAAGATGGCTCCCTTCAGAGCTGGGCGCATTTGAATGACAAATTGCACATCAGCATCAGTTGGGAAACTGGGAGTGATGAAAGATGTGTGCAGCGCCCCACAGAAAGATGTCAGCGTGTTCATCGACATCTGGTCGTAGAATCCAAAGATGGCATACACTCCCCTGGAAAACTGCGAACAGACTAAGAGACAAAAGAACAAAGCTGTTACAACTCAGGGATGGGCAAGGATGGATGATAGTGCATGAGAAACATGAAGAAGTTTCAGTGATGCTTATATAGCAAGTCACAATCATCTTCACTAACAAGGCAAGTTGCAAAGATGATTGCTGTTTGCTTTGCTTTCAGGCCAAGAAGAAAATCCAGATTTAGAATGGAGTGACTCATAAACTTGGTTCACTAGAATTCTTCTATTGCTAATTTTACATTTAAAAAAGCAAAACAACAACAACACCACAATTTTATGTTTCAAAACAGACAACTGGAACTTATGAGCCCTTAGCATTTGATATCTATGAAGACCTCATTCTATGCATCTGTTTTTGAAAATCTGTTTTGTGCCATCTGAAACACCCTTTACAGCTATAATCTTCATTGTACTTGGAAACCAACCATTTCCTAGTAATGATATATTTAACTGCCCAAGATTCATGGAGGAATAATTGCAAGGGATAGAGACTACAACCTTTGCTGTAAATATACGCTGCTGCATTCCCAAGTACCAGATCCCAGAGCATTCATTATTTCCACAAATCATAATATTTAGAATCTCTGAAGTCTGCTAAAATAATTTTAGAAGGGAAAAAATATTATCCACAATAGCTCCTTGACATAGAATCAAAAGAATACCTTAGGAAAGAGAAACTAAAACACATCTTTTCTCATCCTCATGAAACACAGATGCAAAAATATAAAACTGGTAAGAAGAGGTTTTATTCTGGAGTGGTTACACACTGTGAATGAGTACAAAGCAAAAAGGGCATGTGGATATTAAGAAAAGGGCAGGTGCATTTGGATAAAGAGTCGATCACCACCAGACACATTGAAGAAATAAAGAACACACTTTAAATGAAGGACAAAATGTTAAGAGCAGCCTCAGTAGCTGAAATGAAGATATAAAAGCACATAGAATACTACATTTGCTTCTTCCCCAAGATTGAAGAGAACTGTTAGATCTTTTGCTAAAAGTATATATGAAAGAAAGAGGATTTTTCAACATTGTGAACAAATAAACATGGGCATATAGAGTGGGGAAAAACATTTGAGTGTTCATGTGTCAGAGGCGAGTAAGCACTATCATCTGCAGCTATTGCAACCCATGGCTCTTTGTCACCCAATGGCAATAGCTCAATGGTAAGAATGCATGTTATGTGTGCCCAAGAGTCCAGGCTTGGTCCTGAGAATTTACAGTTGAAGCACTCAAAAATTATTTGTAGAAATGGTTGATGGTCTTATAATTCCACAACGAGGGGTGTTTCTGAATATGCACAGCAGAGAAAAAGTCTTGCTGCTAACAATGGACCCAAGTAGGAAGAAGCTCTTGGGTAGCTCCATGGATCTGAGCAAAAGCAAGCTGAGCTTGAATCATGGAGGCACTGCGGGTGAGTGGTTCTTCTGCTTGAGTTGCCTACCCTGTTCCTGGCCCCGTTTCTCTTCTTAAGGTGCAGTCTTACACAATTTCCTTCCTGAATCTGGTGGCCTTCAAATGTTTGGAACTACCAACTTCAACTAGCCAGACAACCTTACCTACCTAGGGATACGTCTCTTTTAACTCAACAGGAATTACCTCTAAGTAGACCTGCATGGGATTGCACTGCAAACCTCTTTAGATCTGGCAACAATATTTGGGCCTCATCTACCACACATACATACCAAACTGTAAGGAAGAGGATTCTCTCAGATGGTTGTTTTATAATATACTGTATAAATAGAAGACTGTGATTGCTGCAGGGAACACATCTGGCTTACTTAGATGCTGATCAGAATGCACGCATGCAAATAAAAAGCAAATGGACTTTTAAGTTTAGAACGTGAAGAACATGGGAAAAAGCCAGCAGGTACTAAAGACGGCATATTTCCAAGGCTATTCTTAAGGCAGAATAACCATTGTGGTATTTGATCTCTCCCTTGCACTGTACACAAAATTCCCATCAATTCTACATATGCTTTAGTGCTGTTTGCATGAAGAAAAATGCGGAGCAACTCTGTCTGCTGCCCTTCCCTACTACTTCCATGTAATTCAGGTAAAACCCTCCCTCCCCTCTCCCCGCTGCCCAACAGCATCAATGCATTTTTCATCTCCATTTGACATGTGGTCAGAACGGGAAGCTCATAAACAGGTTATTAAATAAGCAGTTTTGGTAAGTCGTGATGGAGCAAACAGCAATAAAATATTCTTTAAATAAATTCTGGCCTCAACAGGCTCATCTCCTTAATAATTATTGCTCCTTAGAAATGCTTTCCATTTTTATTCACTTAACACTGTAATATTTATTTCAGAGGATTATTTTTTTAAGGACACTAATCATTTTTATTTTATTTTAGTCTTTCCAGTACAGGGAATTTCTCAGCAGAGTGGATTGTCCTTTTGACAGTGCAGTGAAGGACAGTACATTATTTAGAATGCACAGAAGATCTCTCTCCTCTGTGCTGCAGTTGCTTGTACTGGAACAGAGAGGAATATTTGCTAAGGATGACATGGGAAGAAGTAGGAATACAGTGGTGCCTCGCTAGACGAAAAGAATCCGTTCCGCGATTCTCTTCGTCTAGCGGTTTTTTTCGTCTTGCGAAGCAAGCCCATTGACAGCTTAGCGGATTAGCGCTACAGCTGTCAAGCGGCTTCTAGCGATCAGCTGTTAAGCGGCTTATCAGCGGAACAGCTGATAAGCGGCTTAGCGGCTTAAGAAAAGGGCAAAAAAAGCGAAAAAAAACCGCAGGGGGATGCAAGATTTTTTTCGTCTTGCGAAGCAACCCCATAGGGAAATTCGTTTTACGAAGCGCCTCCAAAACGGAAAACCCTTTCGTCTAGCGGGTTTTTCGTCTTGCGAGGCGTTCGTCTTGCAGGGCACCACTGTAGGTCCAGGTGGTCTGAGCCTAGGAACGTGTGAATCTGTCAGTTTTGACTTCACTCAGCTTCTCAAGTTTTAAATTTAGGTTTTCATATTTTAGCATCAGTTTCTGAAATCCTTATGAAAATTTATCAGCATGTCAGTATGAATTTCTCCTAATATATACATTTTTGCAACACTTTTGCCTAATATGCTCTTTTTTTTGCAAAGCAGGTTTCCCTAATTCATTTTTGTACGCTATTTTTTTGCAAATATATGCATTTTTATGCATGCTTTATCCTAGTATAGGCATTTTTGGGGTACAAATTGCCTGGCTGGAGAACTGCACTATAACAATGGGCTTTGTGGGCTTGTCTCTCTGTCTGAATCTGGTGGAATTCTAAAAACATCCCAGCACAAACTGAAGACATTACATTTACAAGGCTATTTTTAGGGTAGGATAACCATGGCAGCATTTGATCCCACTGTTTAACCCTAGTGTACCTACAGATCCCATTGATTTTGCATGCTTTAGTTCCACTTGCATGAAGCAAAACACACTCTCTAATGATCTGCATGCTGGTTATCTAACATGGATATTTTTCTGCCCCCCGCTTCTATGCTGTGGTTAGCCATTTGCAGAAATGGACTTGCAAAACTGAATTCTACACTGCAATGCAGAACCCTCAAGGAGCACTAAACCTATCATTATCTGCTCCTTTTAACCTCAGAAACCAGGGATTGAACCTAGCACCTTCTGAATGCAAAGCAGTGATCTTTGGATCTAAAGGGGTAGTGGCTATGTGGTAGCAGGGCAAAGAGGTCATGAAGGTGTGGCCAAAGCAGTTGTTAACATGCTAATAATAAATAATTATAACAAGTATGACAGTGCATTTACTCAACCACCACCACCACCAATACATTTATTGGGCTATTAAAATAAAGCAACAAAAGGCAGCAGCTCCCTGTCCTGAGGGACTTACAGTCTACACCCTCAACATGGAAGTCACAGCAAGACTCAACTCCTGTATACATTTATGCAGGAATGAATCTCACTGACCTATTGTAAGTGATCAGCAATTATGACTGCATCATGCCCCATGGCAAGCTATGTGTTCTACTAGTGTGCAAGAGCCTGAAGAACTTAGGTATGTGATGACCAGAGATAGAACATTATCTGTGGAATATCAGAGAGAGAGAGAGAGAGAGAGAGAGAGAGAGAGAGAGAGAGAGAGAGATTCATTTGCTGCTACCATTTGCTCTTTGGACATATGGAAACAGTGGTGGATGTAGTGGTGGACGCAGAGCCATTGGCAGGCTGAGCTGACTAATTTTCCATCTCCATCCTCCTCCTTTATGAGTTCTGTAGTGTTGACACTGAGACTAAGGAGGTGGAAAGCGGATAGTCCTTGAACTTGTCAGAAAGAAAGCAGGGAGATGGTTGAGAACAAGTTGAGTATGGTTGGTCAGTGCCCCATTCACCCTAATGGACTAGCCTCTGTTGGGTGCAGGACTATGCTGCTGCTACAATTCTGTTTTTGTTCTTGTTTTCTTCTCTAGGAGGGGGGCATTTTATGAGCATCCTTCTCATTCAAAACTGAAAGGTTAAGAAAAGGGTGGCAGAGCAATGGAGCATCAAATGTGGATTCAGGGAAGACTTTTTTCAGTATGTTGGCAATGCCGCCGTTCCTAGAAATGGCATTATGTAAGACAGAAGGAGGCAAAATGACATGGGTGGGAAAACTACAGCTCACCAGATGTTGCTGGACTCTAACTCCCAGCCCTAGCCAGCATGGCCAATGGTCGAGGATGATGGGAGCTGAAGTCCAACAAGGCATCAGGTTCCCCTTCCCTGTAATACTAATAGCTGCATAATTAAGAAGACTCCACACATTGCTGTTCCATTTGTACTATATGATTGTCTGGGTTCTTTGGAGGGGGAGATGCTTTTGAAATCCTCATTCTATGCTGCCTCGGGGAGTGGGCATTGCGACAGAATAGCAAGAGCTATTTTCAATAAAGCGCAGGACAAAAAGAGACGTGCTTACATTTGTGACCCAGTATTTGTTTGCTGTTTCATTTCTGAGCTCAGTTCACAAAGCCAAAATTTGTGTAGACGTTGAGCCATGATGCAGCCTTTATTCAAGCAGATTGCCTAGGAAGCTAAACATTATGCAGAAGGGTTGTTTTTTTTATTTTGGGGCGGGTGGGGGGGGGGGAGAGAAACTCAAGCATGAAATTGGCACTTTAGTCTGCAACCTGCCAGATTTGAACAAAAGCCCTCCAAACTCCCTCCCTCTGCTAGATTCTCTCTGGTTTAAATAACTCAGGGATATCTCACTCATTTTAAAAGCAGTATCTTCATTTTGCTCACTTAAGTCAGGGGTTCCCAAAGTGTGGGTCTATAGACCACCAGTGAGCTTCAGGTGGTCTGTGGAGGTAGTGGAGGGTGAGAAGAGGCTCTGCCTTCTCATCCTCAGAGGACAAAAGTCCCAAGCTGCTAAAAGAGGCTGTCAAGGCACTTGAAAGGAGTGGAGATTCAGTACACGGGAATGGAGGAAGCAGTAAGAAAGAGGGGGGGGGGAGAGCTAAAAAAGACCACTGCAATTCTGAAACAACAGGGAGCAAAATCATTAAGTGCTTTGTGAACACCCTCAGCAATTTTCAAGCATTTCACAAGGAATTTTTTGATGGGATCCACTGACTTAGGATATTCCAGGTACTTGGGGCACTCCACCCCCCCTTAAAATCATGGAAATACTTTAACCAGAATTAATTATATAATTAACTGTAGTATTAATAGATGTTTAGGCGTCATCAAAATGGAAAGGTTGCAGCATTTTAAAATAACCTCAGAACAGGCAGTGTTGGAGTTTCTATATAAATGCTACAGCCATTTAATAACATTCCTTAAGGTCTGATAGCTTGCCCATTGTTTTAGCTTGAATGCAGCCTGGTAATTGATGGTCAAGGGACATCGCTCAGGGGTAGAGTGCATGCTTTGCATGTAGACACTGGCAGAGCCAGTGTGGTGTAGTGGTTAGGTGCGATAGACTCGTTACCTGGGGAACCAGGTTCGCGTCTCCGCTCCTCCACATGCAGCTGCTGGGTGACCTTGGGCCAGTCACACTTCTCTGAAGTCTCTCAGCCCCACTCACCTCACAGAGTGTTTGTTGTGGGGGAGGAAGGGAAAGGAGAATGTTAGCTGCTTTGAGACTCCTTAAAGGGAGTGAAAGGCAGGATATCAAACCCAAACTCTTCTTCTTCTTCTTCTAGACGCTCCCTGTTCAGTCTTTGGCATCTCCAGCTAAAACATTTTTTTTTAAAAGACCCATAGCACCTTGGACAGCTCCTTCTGCTTGAGCAGAAAGTACTGCAGGTCTTAATTTAGGCTAGGGCTGAGAAGCTTCAGCCCATTGTCAGATCTCAATCCTGAAACACATAGAGAACAGACAAGACAAGGCTTCAACAGCTTCAAAGGGCTGTGGCTCAGTGCTAGAACACTAGTCTGGCTTGCAGGTCCTGGGTTCAAACCCAGGCATCTCCTAGTAGGGCTGGAGTCATCCCCCAAGGCCCTGGAGAGCTGCTGCTAAAAAGTGCGGACCATATTGACCTAGATCAGGGGTCAGCAACCTTTTTCAGCCATGGGCTGGTCCACCGTCTCTCAGACCATGTGGTGGGCCAGACTATATTTTTTTGGGGAAATAAAAATGAATGAATTCATACGCCCCACAAATAACCCAGAGATGCATTTTAAATAAAAGGACACATTCTACTCTTGTAAAAACACGCTGATTCCCAGACCGTTTGCAGGCCAGATTGAGAAGGCAATTGGGCCGCATCCAGTCCACAGGCCTTAGGTTGCCTACCGCTGACCTAGATGGACCCAAGTAAGTATAAAGTCACAGATATGAGGGATTGGAAGAGAGTGGTGGGTTTTTTTCTCTGATAAAGTTTCCAGGCAGATAATTTCGGCATCTCTCCTTCTGGAAATTAAAAGCTGCATAAATGAACCAACAACAGCATGGCTAGACATTCATGAAATAGAGGTTGGAAACAGAAAAGGTATTCATTAAAACAATAAATTATCCCACACTTCAGACAGGAAACGTTCCCAGAGCAGATCCCAAATCACTAAAGAGAGAGAGAGAGAGAGGGCGTGCGTGTGTGAGAGAGCACTTACAATTTCAAAAATACATGACACAAAAGGGAGATGCTTTGGGTGGGAGGTAAGGGAGGAAATAAGCAAACTCAGGTTCAAGCTGTTAGTTTCAAGCTGTTCTAATGACCAGCTGGGATAGAAAAGGACTCTTTGGTCACTCTTTGCTAATTTGTTGGTCATTCTGAAAATGAGAAGCTGCATTTTCTTGAACTCATACATGACAACAAGCGATTTCCTGCCAGTTCAAGACAGGTCACAGGCAGAACTCCTCAATATATTTTAATTGTCTGTAGAGTCATGCCTGTATTTTTAATACTTTGGCCCACACCTTTGAACATCACACATGCATTGATGCAGAGCATTTCCTTGCATGTTCAGTCAGAGATAAGTATCACTGTCAAGTTTCACAAATAAGAACAATGGGGCTTACTCCCATAGATGTGGGAATAGGACCACTGCCTTAGATCATTCATAGCAACTGAAAAACGAGCATGAAAGCAGCAATATTCTATAGGACACTGCCAGGTGAGTGTTTACTGGGGAAGCTTTTTTGATGATAGTTGTTGTTCTTTTGATTCATTGGAATCAGAATGCCTGCCCATATTCCTTTCTCTGTTTAGTCTGGATTTATCTTTCCTCTGGAGAATGTAAGTACACAAACAAACAAACCTCTGTGGTCAACAATGTACCTGCAATGTCTCAATGACTTATTTGCAATTACCTGTTGAAGTAGGCTATTAGCTGCAATAGCCATGTTTTACCTCCAGTTGTGAGAATCACAAGTGAGGAGAGTGCTCTTGCACTCACATCCTACTTGTTTGCTTCTCATAAGCATCAGGTTAGCCAAGGTGAGAACAGGAGATTTTTTATTGTGTTCTTAAACTAAACCTGATACGGAAGCACCAATACATTTATGTGAAAGCGAGTCCACTGAACAGAAAGGGGCTTACTTCTGAGTAGACATGCACAGCATTGTCAAGTTTATAGCCCAGACCAAGGTGAGCTACCTACCATATGTCTGATTATTTCCCCATATTAACCTGTAAATGGAAAATGGACATTCTGAAGGGGGTAGGGTGGGAGAGAGAATCCTTTCCTTAACATGCTAAGTTTTCTATTTGCAGAGTGTTATTTTCAATATGTGAAAACATGCAGAATATCACCTTTGCTCTAGCTTACTGTCAGATTTAAAATCAAAATAAGGGAAGCATCATTTTTGCCTTGAGCTCACAAACCTATTCTTTTTGGTTTTTTCAAAAAACAAAACAAAACCAACAGTCCACATTACTTATTCTATTCTTTAAAAAAACAACCATGCAGAATTCAGCATTTTAGCAGGACATTCCTTGTCAAAGGAATATTTAACAAATTGTCTTCACTGGACATGAGGGCAATTTGTGTCTAGCAGCGGCGCACAAATTGGCAAAGATGCCACCAGTAGGTGGTGCCAGAAGCCATGACAGGTAGGGGCAACTCATTCTACATTTGTCTCCATCCTTCTCCATGGTGAGTTTTACAAGGCTGACACTGAGACTGAGAAAGAGGAAGCTGATGGGCAATCTGACCCTCTTGACTGTCTGTAAGTAAAAAAGCAGAGCAGGTGAGGTTGTGTTAGAACAAAGGAAGCTGTCTTATCCTGAATCAGACCATTGCTCCATCTAGCTCAGTGTTGTCTACAGTGATTGGCAGTGTCTCTCCAGTATTTCAGAGGAGGGGCATTCCCAGCCCTACCTGGAGATGATGGAGCTTGAACCTGGACCTTGAGCTACAACCTAATAAACTGGCCTCCACTGCCTGTGGGAGTTTTGCCAAAATCTAAAATGGAGGTTTAAGGATCAGGGTGGATTAAAAAGCAACAGAAGATACAAGAACCCACCATGCTATTAATAGTGGTTTTCTGTGGGATGTTGCAACACGAACTAAAGATTCTATCTCAGGAATTTATGCTTAAATGCTCACCACTGAGAGTTATCCTTATTATTTTGCTGGGTATTGTGGTAATTAGAAGGGCTAGCAATTTGGAACTCGGCAAATTTCAGGTAAGCAGGCAAGCTGATTAGGGTTTTAATAGCTTCGTTGCAGCTAGGCCAGATTATGGCAAAATGCTGGAGCCAGGGGTTACACAGCTACACCTAATTTTCCATTCCGTTCAAGTAAAACTTCCTTGCTGTCAAGCCAGCAAGCAGGTTTCATTAATTCCCAAGGTCTTAAAAAGGAGGACAACCAGGCAATTGGTGTGTTTTTAAAAAAATTTGTTTTGTTTTTTAAGGAGAGAGAACAGTATGCAGATTAATGTCTTCCCCAACACACAAAGCTAGCTCAATATGTTGAAGATGAGTGTCAGCCAAAACTGGAGCCTGGCAGCAGCAGATTTCAGGGTCTGGTCACCGTTGGGTGGATATTGTGGTGGGTTTGGGGGAAGGGCCATAGCCCAATGGAAGAGCATCTGCTTTGCGTGCAGAGGGTCCAAGGTTCAATCCCCAACACCTTCAAGTAGAGCTGGGAAACATTTAACTGTTTTAAATGTATATTTAAGAAAAGGCCTCAGGGACAGTTGTACAAAGCGCCTTTCTTTTTCTGGGTGTGTCTGTGGGTATGAGTGTGTAAAAGGCAAGTCACAGAAATTATCTGAGAAAAAAGTGTTCTGAGAGTTTTATACTATTCATTTGTTTGTTTGTTTTTCTCAAATGGAAAAAGGGGGGGGGGGAGCTGAAATTCTCCTAGTTTTGTTCCACTAGGCCAGACAGAATTTCTGACAGGTCAAATGCTGCCTATTGCTTGTTTCCCTCCCTCTTGGATGTATTATTATTTTTGTTGTTTTGCCCCAACTGCATTGTACACCATATGCTGGATCAATACTTTAAATAATAAGCAAACAGTTAAACAAGAATTTTATAGCATAAGGGAAGGAAAAAATGAGAAAGAAAATAAAATCAATTGGCAGTGTAAGGCACCTGCTAGACTAATATACAACTGTAGGCTTATATCCATTAAAAGAATACTTAGAAGAATGCTGTGTGTCGCATTCATGGATCAATTCTGGAATATCTATTGCAAGGGGCCATTTCCAGAGGGAGCTATCATTTAACTTCACAGCTCCAAAGCAGCTGTTGGGCTCTAGTTTATGAAATGCAACCTTGCTTAATGGCTTCTTTGCTGATGAACAGAAATTAAGACCTCTTTATGGAAGAAAAAAAGTGTGTTATTTCATCATGAAGTCATTGAACAAGGAGAAGTACCAGTAATCTAGGAGTTGTAGTCAAAGCTAGTCCTACCCAGAGTAGGCCCACTGAAATCAATAGGCATGGTTAACTTAGGGCAATTAATTTCTGTTGATCAGCTGACCAGCTCTTACAATCCCTGGTTAGTTTTCCAACAGATACTGCCAGCAATAATAATTATGTAATATTGTTCTTCCACACTAAGCATCTATGAGAGCAGGGCAGGAGGAGAGAACCTGTGGCTTTTCTGATGCTGTTGGGTCCCCAAAGAATCCTGGAATGTTATGGATGCTGAGAATTACAGTTCTGTGAAGGGCTGAACTACAGTCCTCAGGATTCTTTGAGGGAAAACAATAACTGTGGTATAAATGTGCATTAAATGTATGGTGTTTGATGTAACCTTGGACTCTCAGCTCCCATCGCCCACAGCCGGCATGACTAACAATCAGGGGGGACGGGACCTGTAGTCCAGCAACATCAAGAGGGCAACGGGTTCCCCAGCTCTGCACTAGAATCAGAAGAAATCTGTCAAATCTGCAGGCTCTAACAATGTATATCAAAAATAACCCCCTCACACATTTAGTCCAGAAAAGACCAGAAAGCAAAAAAAAAAAAAAAAAAAAAAAAAAAAAAAAAAAAGGAAAAGGGAAGAAAGACACAAGAAGCAATATTTATGATTGCATGTCTATCCCTAGTGGAGGACAAAGGTTCAGTCTTTTGTGGGAATTGACCCATGAGTCTTTCCAAAGGTGCAGGGGGGATGATCCAGATGCTGCATCAATTTTAGCCCTCAAAAGGGCCCTTCTTCTTCTTCAACATAATAACACAGGACAATTCATCATCTAAAAAAAACCAAAAACCAAAAACCAAACACATTCACAGGAAAAGAAAAAGATTTCTCAATGTAAATTATGCATAATCAGTATTTATCGAGCTCAGTTAATTGACACATAACAAAAGAGATGTCTGGTGCACTGCTGAGTAATGCGCACACCAGAAACAGGGAGGGAAACTGAACAATGAGTATTTGATTGCACAGAGAAGGAGTCATTGCTGCTTTCAAGATGCATTTTGCATTTTCAGAAGAGGCAGAGGTCAAAATCTGATGGCTTGGGCACACATGCGCAGAACAGAATTCATATCCCAGTTCAGACAAGATGTTCAGTGGTTGGCCTTAGGAAAGTCTCTCTCTCTCTCTCTCTCTCTCTCTCTCTCTCTCTCTCTCTCTCTGCCTCAATGAACCCAAATTGCTACTATGATCAGAGAGGTATGCAAGCAACTATAATGTAGTCAGTAGATAGTTGGTCTCGGACTACAGTTCATATCTCTGTTCATTCAGTCATTCTCTATCACCCTATGGTACTTCACAGGGCATTGGGAAAAATCTAAGTACACCAACCTGAGTTACAGGATGGAAGGATAGAGCTAGCATGGTGTGGCAACACCCTTGGGGAACTTCCGGAAAGATCAACTGGAAAGAGTTTTCTGGGCCTTTTGCTTCCAAGTGGGCTTCAGGATCTAGGGCACAGGAGGGGGACACGTGGTGCAAGGATTAGGATTGTTTTAAATTCAGCACCAATTGCAAAACCCACTTGTATCACCTCCTCTTGGGAGTTCCTGATCAGAGCTCCCAGAAAGGGTGGAGCCAAGGCTTGCAATGAGAGCTGAATTTGCTGAAAGCAAGACCTCCTTTCAGTAGGAATATTGTCAGCTGTAGCCTGAATTCAGTCCAGGGCAGCAAAGGAGGAATCAGGAGTGCGTTGAGTATACTCCCAATTCTTCTTTTGAATTCTGACACCTGACATCATAGGATGTCTTGTGATTGATAGGTGAGAGGCTCTGCCCTGCATAGAGTCAGTTCTGTATCTGTTCCCCACCCCTGCCAAAAAAACCACAACATTTTTATGCTGTTCAAAGTATGCCAATATTTTCCTCTTTGTTTTTGGGTGGCTCCACTTTGCATGTAATTTTACTGGCACTTCACAATGGACTTTGCTACTAAAGGGGGTGACCTTGCATTTGGGATAGGTGGATGACTTACTTTTCAGAGCAGAAGTGTTGATAAGTACAGTACATGAAAAGTAATACTGCAATAAAACCAGTCTTCCTTTTAATGCAAAAAAGGTATTCCATGCAGATGGCCCAAATGACAAATTCTAGCTTACCTTTACCTCTTTGAACTTGAAAATTATATAGAGGTTATTTTGCCCCAAAAAGAATTACAAGCTGGTTGGACAGTTTTATTATTGATGCATCCTTCAAGTACCCATGCTTGGCAAAGTAGGATAATACAGTTTCACAGGCACATTCAACAGATTAAGTAAAGTGACTCTTCAAAAATGAGGAGTGACAAGAGACCTCATTTTCCAAGAAGGAGCAGTTCAAAGAACAGAAAGAGAGTGGGTTTTGTTACAGCTATTGTCAACTTTTTCATCTCCATGAACAAATCCATGCTTCCACAGTCAGTGTTGTTATCAATCAGTACAAACCTTACCTTGGACAACAATGGCATTGGAAACAACGAACACAACTGAGCTTCATTTTTAAAAAGCGATTGTGAAAGAGACTGAATTGAATTCATTCTGATTGTAAGGAATGATAGATTCAGTTATATTCTAGCCTCCTTAGGTCCCATCAACAGCAAGGAAGAGACACTTGAAATTGCAAAACTTATATTTGGACATTGTTGGACTGGTATTGCACAGTAAGTACTGGGCGGTAGGATCAGACCCAGGAATACTGGAGCAGACAGATAGAACTTGAGCACGATTTAAAACTACAGCTCCCACAACATAAGAGCCCTCCCAAAAATATGTTTGCTGAGACAACAAGTGGGGTGGGCAGTATTGGGGGTGGGGATGGTGGTGGAGAATAGATGAAGGACTGAATACGTCATATACATAGACACGACTTCTGCAAATATCCCCAAGCCATTTCCTTCCACACTTGCTCCACAATAAGTAGCCTCAGTTGGGGGAGGTGAGTTAAACACAGCCTGAATAACTTCTATACAGTACTGATGAGGGACAAGTGAAATATAATCTCTAATTATATACGGGTTGTTCCAGAAGTAGCCTTTTCCCAGGACTGGACTAGAATTTCCAGGACTGGAATTCAGAGGAGGAGGGCAAGATAAATATTTATAATATTCATTTTATTTTAAAAGATTGTGCTGCCTACATCATTGAACAAAAGGCACCAGAACAAGACTGGCCCTCTGGCATAGGTCTGCTAGGGCCATGCATGCTGCATGGCATCCACAGCCCCGGACACCCAGAATTGCAAGGCAAAGTAGGCACTCCTTGTGGCACCCTAGATGTTGCTGGATTTCAGCTCCCAGCATTTCCAGTAGTAGGAGGAGTAAAGAAAATCTGCACGGTCACAGGTTTCCCACTGTTTCCTTTGAATAGGGGGCGAAAGGATGTCCCTGATTATTAACAGCAAGGAAAGCAATCAGGAAGAATGCAATCAGAAGGCAATCAGTTCTCTCAAGAATGTAATCAAGCCAATATTGCAAGAAGCCTTTGTAGCTCTATAATGCAGTTCATCCAGTGTGTGCGCGCGCACACACATGCATCCACAGCCACCAAGCTATGACATTAGCCCAGGCCTTGTTTTGCTTAGATGTGGCAAGATCATTTTGCCCTTCTAAACTTTCTGTTTAGTTAGCAACATGTTTAAGGTGGCATAATTGAAGTGAAGAGAATCACAATTTGTACAGAGCACAGATCACAAATAGAGGTTTGGTGCAGTTAGCATGCTGCTGCTAATACTACCTTCTAAACCAGGGTAATATTATATTTTTCAGACCAAGGGACACATTTCCATCTGGGCAACCCTTCGGGGGCCACATGCCAGTGGTGGGTGGGGCCAGAGTCAAATGTGGGCAGAACAAATGTTATTGTTACTCCTATACAGTATGCTAGTTTCCTCCCCGCCTCCTTATTCTCCATCTAGGCAGCCAAGAGACATTATTAGAGGATACATTCCAGCAAAGCAAAAAACACTCAGAGGAGGTGAGAAGCAAGGCTGGGGAGGCCTGAGGCCTGGAAAGGGCTGAGGAGGTTCCCACTACTACGCTAAATATTTATACAGGGCACTTTCAGTGGTGGCACCCCAGCCCTCGAATCTCCACCTTTCTGAGATATGGGTTGCACCAATTCCTATGAGCTTTCTGTGCCAGCTGAAGTTATTTGTCCAGCTTTTTTTCTAGCTATTAGTGCCTGGACCTGATTTGATTGCTTGTACGTAATTTTGCTCAATACACACATTTCTGCAAAGTAGTGTACCCTAATATAATGGACTTTTGCATGCTTTTCTCACTAACATATGCATTTTTATCCACATTTTACTGTAGTGTGCTGATTCCTATGCACATTACTTGCCTGAAGAATAGCATTGCAAAATTGAGAGGACAGCAAATTTCAGAGGGTGGCTGCCTGTTGGCTTGTGTACTGTTTCAGAAAGTGCAGGTCAGACAGATTTGCCTTAAAATGTGCCACATATTAGATTTCTGTCATCTTAAATAATACATTGTGGGTGTGGTAGTATAGCATGGAGGACACTTCCACCCATAAGACATGATAAGATTAGCAAAATTTGCGCTCAAAGAGAAAGAGACCAAAGAGAAAAATGCTTTCGCAGGGGAATTTTTATGGGTCCATGGCAAACATCTGGTCTTCCTCCCTTGCATTCCTAGTGACATCTGTCTCTTTACTTAGAAATGCTAAAAGGTACTGAATGTGCTCACATGCACAGCAGCGTATTATTTATTTAGGCCAAATTCTGTCTCTCGCCCACCTTCACGACATCTGCCTCATCCTAGATTTTTTCCCCCACTAGCACTTTGCACGTGTCTGGAAATGTGATTTTTTAAAAATTTATTTTTAGGAAAAACAAATTAGGTCACTGTCTCTGCCCCATGAACTTTCACTTTTTCAACTCTACTGCTGTCAACAGCCCCAAAGTTGTGCTTCATCCCTGGGGTGGGTGCATTCTTTCAATGACTCTCTCCTTAAAATGCTTTAGATGGCAATGCATATTACTTCACTTTTTTCAAATTGCCGGAAGCCAACATGGCTGTATTTGACAGCCCTCCTACCCATTCTGGAGGGCGGAACCTTGGATCTCTGTCCCAAAGTGTTGGTCTGATGGAACCACTGCACCTTCAACATGTTACAGACTAAAATAATGAGATGTTCTAGGCCAATATTTGAGGTTCTAGGCCAACCAGAAATACCTGAGCACCCCCTTTGCTCAGATTATTCTTCTTTACTGAAGGTTCTGCTCACATCTTGTATATGTGGTGCTCATCTTCCATTGGATCTAAACTCCAAGCTATTTCAAAAGCCTATTGGGCCAGTAAGGCGGTTTGTGTGTGTGTGTGCATTACACATACACACGGAATGAAACACTAACATCACAATGTCCTACACGGGTATGGACATTGAAGGTAGATTCGTACCTGACAAAGTGATATGCAAAGGTTGTATACAACTGACCCACTGAGATTAAAGAATCAGAGTTAGCCATACCCCAGTGGCAGAGGAACCCTCTCCAGCACCCGGGGCGGGGCATCCCATACGGACCCCGCATGTGTGGCATTCTGTATGAAGTGCGCACGCGCTGCAGCCCGTACAGTTGCCATGCGAGAGGCAGCACATATGGACGCCACGTGAGTGGCACCCATACGGACTGCACGCACCCTTTGTTGCTCTACAGCTGGGGGGACCCGGGGCGGACCACCCGATCCGCCTCCCGCTTGGTACACCCCTGCCATGCCATACTCTGAGTAGGACTAGCATCAACTACAAACCATATAAAACTATTGAGAGTTCACTAGGAATAGATTCACCAATAGAAATATTCACAATCACTGCTACACCTGTCTTCTAAAGGGTGCCTATGAAACTCATATTTCTACCATGGTGGAATTCCTGAGTAGCAATTTTAGCTAGCTTCAGATCAGCTTCATGTTGCTTCTAGAGGAATAGAAGCCTTTTAAAAAGAATCTGCAATTGGCCTTTGGACCAATCTGCAAAAATAACCTTTGGACCAGGCACAGCACATGATCCCATTGTTGTTGGGCAGCTGCCAATGCCAAAACATCAGCAGGGTGCCCACAGCTGACCAGAATGGACCTCTGGTCCTGCTGCTACCTCACCTATTGGTAGAGGGAGAGCACCTATGAAAAGGGGAAGCAGCAGTTTCAGCCTCTTCCATTCTCTTACCTTGTCTTCTCTAAGTGGCAATAGAAATTGGGCTCAGCATGTGGGTGATGGGACTCAAATATAGTATGCTGCCCAATGTCCTCCTACCTCAGCCTAAAGGTGGCACTTCTTTGGAGCAAATTCACTAATAAGCAACTAATTGGTGCAAAAGAACCTACCCTGGCCTAAACACAAATGTATAAAATATCTGCACCAAAGTTTGATGGTCTGGAAGCAGCCTGCATCCTAGCTTCATATTTGAGCATGGCCACCACCAACCTGAGCAGATTTTAAAGAGAGTTAGACAAACTCATGGAGCAGATGGCTATCAGTGGCCAGTAGCCACAATGCCTATGCTGGTCCTTCACTGGAAATCACAAATAGGGAGACTGCTCTTGCACTCTGTCCTGCTTTGGGGCTTGCTGTGACTAGTATCTGGTTGGCTACAGTGAGCACAGACTGCTGATAGGGTTGCATTCCATCTTCCTGATATTTCCTTACCTGAATAGTCATGTAATCTTTCCTACGATGTAAACAGACAAGACAAAACAAAACACCTTCTGAAAATCTAGGAGAATCTAGTGGAACTTAGCACTCATTTCCATGTTAATTGCTCCCAGAAAAAAAAAATCATTTGCAATCCCATTATCCCAGATAATCATATATAATTATTTCCCAGCACCTTTATCAAGGTGTGTGTGTGTGTGTGGGGGAGAAGCATATATGAGCATATGTAATGTGTTGGGGGGGTTGATATGTTTTGTGATGTCTGCTGTTGTATCACACCACACCCATTGGTTTGAATGAAATGTAGCATGACATGTTGGTATATTAGTCAAAAAGCTATGGTTCCATAAGATGGCAGCTAATGCAGAGTGAAATGTATGTTATAAGCCAGGGCAGCAGTGCTAGCAATTAAACTAGTGCAGGAAAACTAGTGCATTGGTCTGTACATCTGAATGCACCCAAATGGGCCCAAGGACTCTCCTTATACCTTCTCCATCCCTTTTTATTATACTGTATTGCCATGTTTCTCATCTCTCTGCTTCTTTTCTTGTTATTGCAGCAAAATGAGTTTGATGGGGGAGGAAAGTTATAAATCTTTTCTGAAGTTTTTTCTATGTATATGGTTTAGGAAAATTGAAAATGAAATCAATCTGCCACTGTGCGTAGTTTTGACTAGCAGAAATGAAATTGCATCAGGAAAAGTTACCATTAAGGATGGATCAAAAGCATTTAAGGGGGGGAAAAGGGGGGGGCTGACATTTTCTTGCACAGTAGGGAATCCTGTGAAAAAGGTAAATAAGAACAGTGCCTAATGTTTTTGTAAGTTCAAATAAGAGGGCAAATCTATCTCACTATCCATCTTTGCCCTGTCTTTTTCCTGTGATCAAGTCACGGAAATATGACTGCTAAGCAATAGCTGGCAGCTGTCGCTATCTTTGGGCTGTGAAAGTCTCCTGAGGCTCAAAAAGAGAGATAAAGGAGTAACAAAGGGGTAATTTATAGAGAAAATACAGTTCCAGATAACTCCAAGAAGCTACAGAGAACTTAATTGTTACTTCACCCCCACCATAGTTAATCCCATTCATGGAGGAAAAATAGGTGTGGTTGTAGTCAACTAAATCCTATTCAGAGTAGACTCATTGGAATTAATATGCTTAAATTAGTCATGTCTTTCAATTTCAATAATTAAACTCCAAGTATAGTTAACATGAGAAGCAACTCAACCAGAGCCAAGGAACAATGCATATTTATGGTGACAGCATCAATCAAGTTATCATGATGTGAATGGTACCCTGCAGATCTAATGCCACAACTCAGACTTTTCATTTTGCCATATAAAAGACAATGCTTTTCAACAGAGTCAGTTAACAGATTCAGCTTCCTCCCAGCAAGGACTGGTTCAGAGACACAAGTGGTGCACAAGATGACAGCACCAACAAGTGATGCCTTGGCATGTGTAAATAGACTTCTATGGATGCGAGCACCAGGCACAGAACTTCACTATAACCTAGCATAGAATATTTTTAGTGGAGTCAGTTTACATAACCTTTCTAGCTGACATTTGCTGCAGAGGATACAAGGATCTCTCATGTTATTGCATCAAATCGTTTTTTTATGTAAGCCACCTTGAAGATCTTTCTGGATCAAAAGGCAGAATAAGAAATCAAATAGACTGTAGTGGTGAACATGTAGAAAACCATTCTTGGTTTCTGTGACCCAGCCTCTAAACAGGTTTACTAGAAATTAGGGGTGTTGGGGAATTCTTTCAGAAACAGGAATAGGAGTGGAATAGGAGCGGAATTTGCAAGCTCGTCCCACAGAAACAGAAATCATGCAAGTGAATAGGAGTAGTATTAGCTATCGTTATTTTAGTCTGCAAATGTTATGTAAATAATTACATTATTATATGCATAATTTTAAATGCTTCCCTTTCATTAAAATTGATTACACAATTAATTATGTTAGTTTTGGCCATAGCAGATAATAAAAAGAGACTTTAGCTTGTCAGACTGTATGGAACTGTACAGAACTGGAATGGAAGAATGGAAACAGAGCCTATTGCGGGATGGGTTGGAAATTGCTACCTCCTTATATCCCTGCTCAGCATTCATTTCCTGGGTGGAAAATTTGCCATAAAGGCACAAACTCTGAAAGAGTAATTTCACTTCCTAGGCTGCCAGGGAATTCCTAAAAATTCATTTTCTAATTAAACAAACAAACAAACAATTCCAACAGCCATGCTTTTTAAAGTTGGTCGTTTCTTGATGTGATCTGCCTTTCTAGCTTCCTTTGCAGTAAACACAAATAATAACAATGAAATAAGTCATTGGTATTTACTATGACAAAATAATATCTGTTGCTTTATGGTGTAGGTTAGCTTCTGGAATAATATGACAGTATAGTGGAACAGGAAAAATTGCATGTTGTTTTAATTCAAGAGAGGCTGAACACCTACTGTTTTGTGTTCTAAAGCCATCCATTTCATCAACAGTAGGAGTTCATATCTCTCACAGATACTTATTTTGTTTGTGTATTAATGTGTATGTTAATGTTTGTGTATTAATCTGTGTAGATATTCTAATTGTGTATCAATACTGCATAAGTCTGGTCAGAGAAAACCCTGGCAATGATTAAAGCAGAGACAATCACAAGATTCACTGACATTTGGCAATTATTATAGCGCCCGGTCGATCTTTCCCATCCTGCTGTGTATAAGAACACATTTTCTTTCCTGCAGGATTCATAGGCAAGGGTGGTTGTTGTTAATGCAATGGAAGCCTTGGTCTCCTGTGGAAATGATAAGAGATTAGTGTAGCTCTGAAAATTATGATTGCTGCAGTAAATACAGGTGTTTTATACTGGTAGTGTTTCTTGTGCATGCATTTAGAAATCACAGCCTGATCAGGTACATGGAGAAAGCGCTGGCATGAAACAGCTCCTTCCTGCAAAATGTGTGGAATTGACCAATGTATGGGTTTTCTTTATTTCAGTTTTCTCTCTTCCTCTCATTATTGCATTTGGAAGGTACAGTTACCAATGGACACAAACACATAAATCCCAGTTGTATTTACTAAAGTAAAACTTTGGGTAGGGGATGGGCAAATCTGTTGATTTTAGTTTCTGACTTTTCTGGTTTAATGTTCTCCACATTCCCATATTAATTTGGGAATTTTTTTTTACAAAAAGTTCTCATGGAAATCAATCAGCATTTTATTGTGATTTTTCCCTAGCATGCAGTTTTGCCTAATATACATATTTTTGCAAAGCAGTTTCCACTAATATAGCACATTTTGTTTGCTGCTTTCACTAATAATTGCATTTTTGTACAGATTACGTGGCTGGAGAATTAAGATGTAAAATCTGAAGAAGTGTGAATTCAGTTAACATATTGTTGCAGAAAATGTAAGTTTGCCTATCGGACAAACCGAACTAAATTCCCCACCCCCAGCTCTGTTTCTGAACCGGTTGACAGAACTTTATGAAGACTAAAGGAGCAACATTGGAGGTATCCTCCAATACCATATATAACAGTAGTAGTAATGATGTTGGCAATACCACCCACAGTAGAGAGGTGCATGGACCCATTAGGCTTTTTCACTGGTGGTGCCAGAATTATGGAATTCATTCCCTGCTTAATTAAGACAGCCACCTATTTTGCATTGGTATTCCACTTGTTTTAGAAGATGCATCTATGTACACAGGCATTCCCTTGATTTCTTGACCCAAGTATGCAGTTTTAATTACATCATTGTTTTGATGGGATCACTCCATTGCATATTTTAATTATGGATGTTTATATTTTAATGGGATTATTTTATTGTGTATTTTAATTATAGATGCTTATTTTAATGTGTATGTCATCCATTGTGATACTTGTAAACCATTTAGAAGCCAATCCTGGCATTAAGCAGTGCTTAGAAAAATATTAATAGAACATTAGGAAGAAGAATGCACAGACATGTTCAATGCTCAAATTAATTCCCTCATTTCTCATCAGAAACAAAAGGATGACCTGGCCTCCAGGAGCAGAGGCATACGAATGGACCTTTCATCCATGGATTGCTCTGCAATCATATCCTAATGCACAAGACGTCAGGCGAGAATATTTGAATCTTGTTTAGATCAAGCAGTTCTATAATTATCCAATCATTCCTACAATTGTGTTTTTGACTAACAATTCCATCTCTTTCAAAGCCTCTCTGTGCAGGGTGGAGGTCCAAGTCTGGTCCCTGCCTTGCTGTGATCTATTTCATAATTCTGGATCCAGTTTTAGTCAGGGCAATTAAGAATTGGAACATGAGAACCCATTTTCGGCCACTTCCTCAAGTTACTTCTAACATGGCAGGAAAGAAACAAATGAGAAAATTCTGCAGCTTATCCTCACCCTGGGGTGCAAACTTGGGGGTGGCCAAGTAAGCCCTGCCCTGCCCTGAATAATTAATCACCTGATGTGGCACATGGACACCATTTGAATGGCAATGCCCATCAACTTGGGGTGGCGAAGATCTCTCGTACCCTAGGACTTGGCTCCCATGTCCTCACCTGCTATCAGGAGGGTTAGCCCACTCGTGAGGTGATTGTCTAGGGTGACAGAATCCGCAGGGGCAGCAGATCTGGCTTCCAAGGAATGCATTGCCCACTGATACTGCTGCTGCAATAACAGCAATGGCTGTGGTGTGCTCCTTGGAGGCTGGATCTGCTGCTTGCACCCCAAGCAGTGCCAGATTTACATATAAGCTAAACAAGTTATAGCTTAGGGCCCCACTCTCTTGGGAACCCCCCAAAAAATTAAAGAGAGAGTGTGTTGTGTAGTGATTAAGAGGAGTGAACTCGTAATCTGGTGAACCGGGTTCGCTTCCCTCCTCCTCCACATGCAGCTGCTGGGTGACCTTGGGCTAGTCACACTTCTCTGTGATAAAGCGGGATATCAAATCCAAACTCTTCTTCTTCTTAAAGGACAAAAAAGTGGATGTACATTTCCAAAATATAAGATAAAAAACAAATAAAATGGCCTATTAAGTCCATAAATTTCCATACACAAAAAACAGCGACAATTTGTTGTTAACAAAGGAGAGCTGGACATATAAAAGGCCCCATTACCTTCAGTAGCTTAGGGCCTCATCAAACCTAAATCTGGCCCTGACCCCAAGCTACCTCTACAGCAGCCTCTTGGTGAATAGGAAGTGCTGCTGCCCCCCCCCCCATTCCTCTTGTTGATCTTTATTTCTCCCTTGTTCCTGATGAAGATATTCACTCACCCCTTCCTCCTTGGTGCAAGGGCACCATTTTGTGGTTCGCTTCAGGTGCTAAGATGTCTTGGGCTGGCCCTGCCTATCATGAGTGATTTCTGTTAGCTAGCTGTGACCTGCTTCAAGATACAACAGGGAGCTGAAACAGAAGATACCTCCCCCTCATTCAGTTTTTCATTTTCCCCAACTGACACCCAGCATTCGATGATTGCTAATCCTGCACATTCCTAATTATGCTGTGGGGTTTTTGGGGTGACTCCTTAGGCAATTTTAAAAAATAAAGTTTGCACTTTTTTCATATTTCAGGGTTCCCTCAAGCATGCCTTTACTTCCCTCTTGTTATTCCATGGCCCCATTTCCCCTCAATTTCTATTGGCACTCACCACCCTGGTTTGCTATTAGGGGGAGTGACACATATATTTTGCTTGAAGATTCTGATTGAGAGCAACAGATTGCAGATGATAAGAACAGAGAAACAGCAGCCCAACAGCCATCTGCTGAGCATCTCTCTGGAGAATTCAACACTAAGAGAAGTAGGTGACTGAAGAGCATTGGAAGCGAATATACATACCATTAGCTAAGTGACAGCATGAAGAATAGAAACCTTTTTAGGGTTAGCTTTAACAAAATAAAAAATAAAAAGATTGCCAGAGATGTTTCTCTCTCTCTCTCTCTCTCTCTCTCTCTCTCTCTCTCTCTCTCTCTCCTCCCCATCAGATTTCAGAAAGGCAACAATAATGGTTACTGAGGATGCTGAAGTATAGCAGATTCTCAAGGAAAGGCATCACTGTCTTTTTCACTTCTTATCTTAGAACCAGAAAGGGAAATCAGGATTATGCCATGTTTGGAGCACTTTTGAAGCCCTAAATCTAAGGCAAAGGCCATAACTCAGTGGTAAGACATTTGCTCTGCATGCAGAATGTACATCTCCTGGCAACTCCAGGCAGGACTGTGAGTGTTCTCTGGAGAGCCACTGCCAATGTATTGGCCAAACTGAGTTTGATGGAATGTTGGCCTGACTCCAAGGCAGCTCCCTATATTCTATACTTTTGCTCTTGGGGCCCTTGATCCATTAGAAAAGGCCAAAGCATTTGTTGGCTTTTTCATATATGAAAAAGGTGTGTGTGGGGAAACACAACAGAGACTTACAAAGATTATTAGAGGGATTTCATAAAACTCAAGTGTACTAGAACCAGAGTCGCCTAATATAGCTGGAGAGGTTTGGAGGAAATGAAATAAAGAAAAAAAATCCATAATGCATTACTTACACGATCTTCTGTCTCAACTTCTGCAATGGCTGCTAATCTAAACCTGACACCTGCCCTCTGTCCCAGCTCCTGCCAACCTAGCAGTTCGGAAGCATTGCAGTTTAAGTAGATAAATAGGTACCGCTGCAGTGGGAAGGTAAATCGTTACGGTGTCCCATTGCACCAGAAGTGGTTTAGTCATGTTGGCCGGAAAAGTGTCTGTGGACAAACGCAGGCTCCCTCATCCTGAAAGCGGAGATGAGTGCTGTACCCCATACTCAAATTCAGTTGGAATTAACCAAGGATCCTTTACTATATCTTTCTTTATTAATGTAGTTTTTTTTCACTTTCCCCCCTTTCCTTCTCCTTCATCACCATAACTGAAATTCTTTTAATAAAATATTGATAATAAAAAAGACAGAGAAAACAAACAATGAACAAGATGGTAACATATGATTTGTGTGCATGGGGGGGCGGGGAGCAGCACTATGTATAGTTTAGAATTAAGGGTGGCCCTAAGATTGGCAGACTGTAACAGAAGACCATTGAATACTGCTGGAACCTAATAAATGATGTCTAAGACATAGAAGGAAAGCACAGCAGAAACTGATCTCTAGAGCCCTACTGTTGTTGTTGTTGTTGTTGTTGTTGTTGTTTTTCCTGAACCCTAAGTTCCAAAGAAAGAGCACAGCATCCCTGTAACTCATAGAACCATATTTATAAATTCCCCAAGGTCCTGGAGTCTTTTCCTTTCATCTCTCTTATTATAAAAAGAACTTGGGGTGTGTGTGTGAAACACAAGCATATCTAGGTATCTGATGACAACTCCTAGAGCTGTAAAAATTCTAGGGTGTCCAACGTTTCTCTTCAGTAGCTGTGTCTTAAATATCTGATGCTTGTGTCTGAGAATAACTTAGCTGTCCACTGCATTTTTTGCAAGGGAAAAGGATGGGGGTGGGGGGGTAATCAGAGTCAGATGACTGGCTCTGCCCCCCATTAGCTGCTCTGCCTACGGTCCCACCGTGTTAGTTTTTAGCCACCCCTGGAGAAAGACTATGGGTGTTTAATTTTTAATAAAGTGGAATTTTTTTTTTGCCCCTTGGTCTATGCAGCAGATGTTTGTCCATGCCAGCAAGACACTGCTTTTTGAGTTTGTTCTTTATCAGTGCAAAATTACTCCTTTTCTTAACTCTGCCTGTTTTTGAAAGCATTATAGTAATCTTTTGATTCTTAAAGCAGAAATACCCTATTATCCTTTCCTTTTAAGCATCCTAAAGTACTCTCGAGTGATGAATGGCTCTCAAATTCATCCGCCACTAAAAAGAGTCATAAGAAGAAAGCTTGTTATTTTCGGCATGCAAGGAAGGTATAACTCAGGGCATCATTTCATATCCTCATAATAGCTGCATTGTGTAACTGCCAGGGCAAAATGAATAGCCCTGTAAATATAAATCAGTGCAAAGTTCTTTCAAAGAAGTGGCAAAGTTGTCAAAACAATCAGCAGTTTCGCTGCATTTTGTTGGCCTGTCCAAAACTCAAAACCCGAATGGATGAGTTTAATTGCACCATAGTCATCATTTTTGTATATTTATATTATTATCCATTGTTGTCATCAATGTTGCTTTGGAGGTCAAAATAAGCTGGGGGGGGGGATTGCTGCCCCAAGGAGCTTTATGATCTAGAATGTTGAGAGTGAGGAAGAAAGCAGGGGAACACAGGTGATGGAATATGTATGTGCAAAGGTGAATTTACTAAGCTTCATGTGAGCTGGAGATCGGAACTAAAAGATCAGCATATTCTGAATGTACAATGCGTACATGGGGTGTATCTTGATCACTGGAGCTTCCACTGAATGAAACCAAACAGACCAAGCACTGACTCAACAACTGGCAAATCTTAAAGATCATCCAAGCGGTGCTGGAAACACTGCACAGGTACAAGTGTGCATCAAGAATACTTAATGGGTGGTACTCAGGCACCATTAAGTTTTCAACACCCATTTTTGGCAGTTCTTTCTTCATAATAGTGCACACATCCACCACTCACTGGGTCATAGGAGACCCGGTCCATAGCCCTAGAGAGATGTGGCCACAGGATCAAGACTTCAGATAATTAATAAACTCGAGATAGAGAGATAGCTAGTATGGGGAAAGTTCAATAAACGAGCCTATGCCATATGTGTTGAATCCCTGATGAACGGAGATTCAGTCACTGGGATTTGCCTGAAGCTGGCAAGAAATAGTGGCAAAGGAGAGTGGAAAGGGTTGGCTGAAGATCTGCCCTAGGGCAAGTGTAGTAAGGAGCAGGACACAGCCAAAGAGACTAAGGTAGGTTGAGGTTGCAAGGAGGCAAGGAACAGCTAGGATGGAAAATAGGCTCAGGGTTAACAAGAACATGGTTGGAAGTCTTAAGAAGCATACCATAAGAACATAAGTAAAGCTCTGCTAGATCAGGCCAATGGACCATCTAGTCCAGCATCTTGTTCTCACAGTGGCCAACCAGATGGCCATGAGAAACTCACAAGCAAGACCTGAATGCAACAGCACTCTCTCTATTTGTGATTCCCAATGACTGGTATGCAAAGACACCTCTTCATGACTTGTGCCCACTAATAGCCTTTTTCATGAATTTACCTGACGTTGGTACCTCTTATGGAAATAGTTTAAATATGCACTGTGTGAAGAAGTAGTTCTTTAGTTCACCTGAATTTTCCAGCATTCAGCTTCCTTGGAAATGACATGTTCCTCAGGCAAAGAGGGCTGGTGACAACTTGAGAAGCATTTCTACCCAGCAAAAAGGAAAGAAAGAGTGCAGGAAGGAGAAATTTGTTCTCAGAAGATTTATTACAGTTCAGTGTGCTTCGGAACACAAGGTTCCTTCTTCAGGAGCGGTCTGTAGAATATCTGAAACAGCTTACACAATATATTTCTGCCTGTCTGGCATCATGGCTTATGCATGCCCTATAAGAATCAGATGTCCGAAATCAGCACAAGCCAGAATCCCGAGGAGATTTCCAGGCAACCGGTGCCCTCACACTGCAGAATCATCACATGAGCACTGCTGCCCTTGATCACAGCTTCCAATCGTGCCAGCTTGCATTCTGTGCCAATGCTAATCAATAGTGAAAGGGATAAAAAGAACGTTAGCTCTTAAACTGTTCATAATTAGGCCTTGGAGTATAAAATAGGCCCTTCTTTTCAGTGTGAATGTTAGAGGCTCACCCATTTCTTTGTGGTTCTGCCCCCTGTGGCTCCAGGGACACAGATAGATCACAGCTTGCACTGTAAAGCTTTTCTTACCAGCCGACAAGGCTGAATCTGTTCTAAAAAGAAAGCTTTTTTATTTTATTTTTTAAAGATATATATGTAAAGCAGCTACATTTTCAGGAAACCATTAAATCTTTGGGAATCTCCACAGCTGTCAGACTTTGATTCCTGGCACAAGCATATCAGGGTCTGATTTGGTTTGCTTCATTCCTAGTCTGTACCAACCCTCATAGACTTTTGCATACCCTTTGCATACACAACAGTCAGTGTATACAAAATGAATTCATGCACCACACAGCACACATTGCTTATCATGATGTTCCATCACTGTGACGTTGATTAAAAGTTAACCAGTCACAAACCACAAATTAAGAACATAAGATGAGCCTGTTCAATCAGGCCAATGACCCACCTAGTCCAGCATTCTTGTCTCACAGTGGCTGACCAGATGCCTGTAGGAAGCCTGCAAACTGGACATGAGTGCAATGGCATACACCCCAACTGTGACTCCCAGCAATTGGTATTCAGAGGCATTATGCCTCGACAGTGGAGGCAGAACATAGCGATCCCAGCTAGTAATTGTTGATAGTGTTAGCCTTCATGAATTTGTCTAATCCTCTCTTAAAACCATGCTAGTTGATGGACATCATTGCCTCCTGTGGGGGTGAGTTCCATAGTTTAATTATGCGTTGCATGAAGAAGTACTTTCTTTTGTCTGTCCTGAATCTTCCAGCATTCAGCTTCATTGAGTGTCCATGAATTCTAGCATTATGAGAGGGGGAGAAAACCATTTCTCTATCCACTGTCTCCATGCCATGCATAATTTTATAAACTTCTCTCATAGGAAACCTAAATGGCCTCGGTCCAATATATCTGAAGGAGCGTCTCCCCCCCACCCGCCGTTCTACCCGGACACTGAGGTCCAGTGCCAAGGGCCTTCTGGCGGTTCCCTCCCTGTAAGAAGCCAAGTTACAGGGGACTAGGCAGAGGGCCTTCTTGGTAGTGGCACCCACCCTGTGGAATGCCCTCCCACCAGATGACAAAGAGATAAACAACTACCAGACTTTTAGAAGACATCTTAAGGCAGCCCTGTTTAGGGAAGGTTTTAATGTTTGATGCATTACTGTATTTTAATATTTTGTTGAAAGCTGCCCAGAGTGGCTGGGGAGGCCCAGCCAGATGGGCAGGGTATAAAAAAATAAATTATTATTATTATTATTATTATTATTATTATTATTATTATTGACTCCATATGTCATTGGATTCCAACTCCCAACAGCCCTAGCCAAAATGCCCACTGGCCAAGGATAATGGAATTTATTTGTTGTTTATTTATTGTGTCAAGCAGTGGACCAGGAAGAATCTCACTGGCAAATGATACCTAGCTGATTTGCATTGATATCATCATCATAATTATGATTTTCAAGACCCTCACTAGTACGGCAAAGAGTAAAGTACATTTTGTATTGTGACTATATGCATCTTTTCTCAGTAGTCAATCTCAACAAGTTCTAGAAGCAAGTCCTCAGTGTGTTGAAGAATTAAGAAACATAAAAGAAGATGCAGAGGCATCTCTGTAGAAAATGCCACAGCAGCTGGAAATCTGTTGTCACCATCAACACCAGTAATTCACCAACAAAAGAATGCAAACTAGCTTTCACTATCAGCTGGAACTATACAACCAGCCAGTATAAACCTGCCTTTTATGACTGCAGCCTTGGTCTGGAAACTGAGCTCTGTTCCAATCTCCTGTGAAAACATCAGAAAACCAAACAAAACTGGAATATTTGGGAGAAAGTATCTAAGAATGTAGGTTCTGAATGTGTGTTGGCATGTTGGATCCTGCCATTGTAGTGAATCTGGATGGATGGCATTCAGATGTTCATAGTCTTTTCGACACCTGGAAAGAAGCATAGTTAATGTTGGTCCACCAGTGATGTCCACAGCTGACCCTCAGCTACCTTTGGGAGGAACAAGGTGGCACTGCATATATATTTTGTTTAATTTCATTGTTCCACAGTAGTACCCTTGAGTGAAGGGCAGATTATAAAGAGTTCCTGATAAATAAGTAAATAATTTGTGGGGTCTTGGCTCACTTCCTCTGATTTAGGACACCAGCTATAGGATACAGTCATCTCAAAGGGCCAACTTCTCTCATGGAAAAGCAACAAAAAAGGATCAAAGCCATGCTGATGCAAGACAAAAAGCAATTATCCCACAAAGAGTTAAGGTATCAAATTCCAGGTAAGTTTCAAATGTCTGCATTGTCTCTCAGGAGACCACGGTACAGCAGATATAAAAGCAGCTCCTTCCACTCTTTTTCTCTTTGTTAACATCTGGTAGATCTTAAAAACTCATTTCATAAGGAGCACCCGTCCTGCACCAATTGGCTTTGCCCGTTAGTGTATTTTGGGGTGTGTGGTCTGGACTTCCTTTTAGTTGTTACTGATGCCATAGACACCAGCATATTTCAACAAGAGGCCTCGTTCTTGGATTTAAATAGCTAAAAAGTTGCTCAACATACAATAGTGGGTCTGGGGACTCACTAAAAAAAGCGGGTCCTTGCGGTTACAAATAGACTTCTACTTCAAGGTTTGAAGGCTAAACACCCACCATACTTTACTCAATGGTCTGAAGATTTTACTGCATTTTTTAAAAAAAATATTTGGAGGTATCTATCTCATTTGTATATCTATTTGGACATATTGACAACACACACACATATATATCGGGGTTGATTCTTATTGATGTCAGCTGACAACCCTTCTTTCTTTTCACTATATCTGCAAACAATGAAATTAAAAGTGGTGGCGACTACCACCACGCAATGCTGATCCTGAGAGCCATCTGTAGGCTATTTCATTCATACTGCTGGAGTGAATTGGGGGCATTGTGTGTATTTACAATGGTAGGTGGGTTACACACGCCAGTGTAGAATGCAGCACTACTGCTGGTGGCTGTCTGTAGATAAGCCTGCATATTGCTTTGCCAGGCTCCTCCAAAACTGGTGCCAAGGCTGTCCAAGGAAATGTCACGCCACATTCCATACCACCTGCAGGATGCCATTCTAGATGGATACTGCTTCTACTAACGTTTGAAGAAAGGAGACAGATTTCTTTAAATAGTTTAATGATGACCTTCCAAAAATGACCCTTCAACTTGCCTTATCTTGTACTAGATATACAAATCCATAATACGAATTACTGTCACCCTCTAACTGTACTCAGCACAGAGGAGGATGCCAATTGTGGATGACATGCCATTTGCCTGGTTGCTATCACACTCTCCATCCTTCCAAGCCAGTGGATATTGTTTTATAAAACTTACTCCCAAGGCAGCCCCCAACATTCTAATGAATGTAGAATAAGGTAGTAGCTCCTGAAGGACACACACAGTTCCTCTGAAGGCCTGTACATACATTTTGCTGAATCAGCAGCTCGTCGCCTTGGGTAAGAACATTTCAGCCAGCTTTCACACAGTGATCTGTCCAAGGTTCTGACTGCACATGCCTCGTCTAAGCCAGACCCTGATTTACCAAACTGCTAAAGCCATATCAGCACTACACATTTAAAGCACCATCATATTACTTTAAACAGTCATGGTTTCCCTCAAAAAATCATGAAGACTGTAGTTTGTTAAGGGTACTGAGAGTTGCCAGGAGACGCCTTTCCCTCACTGAGAACAATCAATCCCTCTTTTCAATAAGCTCTCTGAGGAGAATCAGGGTCTCCTAACAATAATTCTCAGCACCTTTAACAAAATGAGGTTCCCAGCATGGGGACTAAGCTGCCTGCCAATATATGGCAACAGTGTTCCAGTCCAGCTACTCTGTGAACCCTGAGACCAGCTGCACAGGACATCCACTGTATTTTTCCATGCATTTGGCACAGTGTTTATAAAGGAAACCTACTGCTCAGGTCCTAAATTTTAGCAGGTAGAAGGAGAGCTAATGTATCTACATTCCGACAAGTAACAGGAAGAATGGAAGTATGCTGACTTGTGATGTGACATTTTTGGCGTTTTTTCCTCTCCCCTTTTGGTAAGCATTAAATTATATGCATGCTGAGAAAAGCAAATATCCCATGGTGGCTCGATGCAGGAGACTTCCTCAATCTGCTAATTATATTCATCTAAAGTTTCTCCAAGGGTGACCTAATCTGAATTGCAATGAAAATGTCAACCTTGAAGCCAGAGTTAGCATTGCCTGATATTTCAGATGTGTAAAAGAGGTTGATGACAGGGCTGCTCTTTTGACATTAAGCAAAGGTAATTAGACAACGAGAAGTTTGGCAGCTTCAAAACAAATGCAATCAATATAGCAAAACTGAGAAGCAGCAGAGGGGAAGCTGTGGTCACCTACCTGGTCCCTCTCCCCATGTGACAGCAATTCCCTTTTGTTCCAGTTTTCTGGCCTTTTGTTTATTTCAAATCAGCCACTCAATTTGGGAGTATTCAGGGGAAGGTCATATTACACAGTGACCCAATAGGCAAAACATGTGAAGTGCATTAGTGTTGGTGTTTTAAGAAGAAGGAAAATGAGTGGTAATGTCACCTTCAAAAAGTTTAGTAATTATTTGGTACTACATTCACTGGATCCAAATCAAGCCAATACAGCTGCTTGTTGTAACTAATGGATCCTACCTAGGGCAATCTTATTTTCCTGTGTGGTCCCAACCGAAGCGGGGGATTTGTAACAGTCAAAAGGTTAGTTGTTGACAAACACAGGATGCTGAATTATATAACTGGTTCATCCAGTTCAATATTTTCTGCACATACTGGCAAAGGCTCTTCGGAGTTTCAGAGAGGAATCTCTACCAGCCCTAGCTGGAGAAGCTAGGGATTCAACCTTCAGCCTTTTGCATGCAAAGCATAAGCTCTGCCACTGAATCATGACCCTTCCCTTAACTCAGGGTAGATAAACATGTTTCATGCCAACTCCTTTCAGCACCAGGCAGCACTGCCAGTGGTCAGGGATGATGGGAGATATTAGCATCCCAGATATTGTTAGACAACAAGTTCCCTATCATTGTCCTAATTGGAGCGTGTCCAGCAGAGGGCAACTAGAATAGTGAGGACGTCTGGAAACTAAGTCTTATGGAGTTGGGTTGGTGGAGCTGGGTAAGTTTAGGCAGGAGAAGGGAAGATTAAGAGGAAATATTACAGCTGTGTTTAAATATAGGGCTGCCATACAAGTATTGTCATAAGGTAGATGGAGCAGGCTTGCAAGGAAAGATTTCAGATAAGCTTTAGGAGAAATTTATAGCAGTAAGATTTGTTCAACATTAGTCTCAGGACATGTCCTTTGCTGGAGATATATCAGTAAAGTCTGGGCAGTCATCTTTCTGTGGCTGCACTGCGCATTTTCGTTCCTGCATTGCGTAGGGGTTGTTGTTTATATTATTTATACCATTATGTGCCAAAATGTGTTAGATTAGATGACTTCCAAGGTCCCTCACAACTCTCTAATTTCAAATTGTAAGCTTAGTTTGATCAGTCATTGTGCATGCATTAAAAAATACAAAAAAAATTAAACACTTTTCGACAGGTGTGATTGGCTCTCCATGTATTACTGAGCAGTAACTCCCATCATGCCATACCTGCTGGGATATTTTAGCAATATCAAGAAAGCCAAATGTTCTCCAGACCTGCATTACGTACCATTGCAAAAGGAAAGTCCCAATGCAGGTTCCTGCTATTTATTCAAATGGGAGATTCTCTCTCCCTACTCTAAACCTTCAGTTTAAAATAGCCATTTATGTTGAGCACTCTGTTTTCACCTTGCTTGCCATGCCTCTCTATGCTCCCTTGGATCTGAACTGCTGTCTTCTGTATCAAATTTGTCAAAGATTTGGCTTGCTGTTGCAGCCCTCTCATGTGAATATTCCCAGTGGGCTTGGGTCTTGTTCCTCCTGAAGTCAATGGGAAATAAAACTCTCAAAGACCTCAGAGGATGAAAGTCCCCAGGCTTCTTGTCTAAGTAAGAACTCAGGCTCTTTCTGCTCCAGTGAAGAATACTCAAAACATAAGAAGTAAAGCTACAAGCACTACTGGCCATACTCATCTTAGAGAAATGCAGTTCACATTTTGCATCAAACATACTGAAAAGGTTCTCAGATGCAGATGGTCAATAATAAGACAAGCAGATGCCCAGGCCTTTGCAAAACACTGGGGGAACATCTTCAGAATTCATTTAAGGTACTTTTACACCACTTTAACTGTCATGGCTTCCCCAAAAAAATCACGGAAACTGTAGTTTGTTAAGGGTGCTGGTAATTTTAGCTGTGTAAGCTGTACAAGTCCTAACAATTCGCAGCACTCTTAACAGACTACAGCTCCCAGGATTTTTTTTAGAGTGGGGAACGCCCTGGCTGTTAAAGTGGCATAAGGTAAAGGGACCCCTCACCATTCGGTCAAGTTGTGGCCGACTCTGGGGTTGCAGCACTCATCTCGCTTTATTGGCCGAGGGAGCCGGCGTACAGCTTCTGGGTCATGTGGCCAGCATGACTTGACTAAGCCACTTCTGGCGAACCAGAGCAGCACACGGAAACGCCGTTTACCTTCCCGCCAGAGTGGTACCTATTTATCTACTTTCACTTTGACATGCTTTTGAACTGTTAGGTTGGCAGGAACAGGGACTGAGCAATGGGAGCTCACCCCGTCGCAGGGATTCGAACCAGCGACCTTCTGATCAGCAAGTCCTAGGCTCTGTTTAACCCACAGTGCCACCTGCGTCCCTGTTAAAGTGGCATAGCACTGCTTTAATTTATGATGTGAGTGTAACCTGGGAGAATTTAGTCTTGGGGACCATATGCGGTATATAAATGATGAAAATATGTCTCTAGTCATTCACAGGTCATCAACACACCAGCAGTCCTTGTTTGTATTTTACAGGTGAGTAGCTACAGTCAAGTGTGTCCATGGACAGACAGATTTATGAACCACTGACTTTAAGGGTGGCTTCATCTGTATCAAAGCCTTTGCACCTGTCACCACTTCTTCTTGTTGCTGTGAATTCATCTTTAGCAAGGCCAGAGATTGGTCAGAAACTTAATGAGATCCAGATAGCAGGAGGAGAAGTAATCATGGAGCATCATGCTAATTGTAACTGCAGCAGTACAGGAGCGTAAGGGAGGAGAAGGGCACTAACTAAAACAGGTGCAGGGAACCTTTGGTCCTCCAGATGCTTATGGACAACTTCCATCAGCTCTAGCAAGCATAGCCAATGGCCAGGGATGCTGGGAGGCATAGCTCAGTAACAGCTGGAGGACCACATGTTCACCACACCTGCACTAACATAAAGACTGGGTTAATTGATGCCATTATCATTTAAAACTAAGCAGAAGCCCCCAATCTGGCTGGTGTCTGGATGTCTGGGACAACACAGGAGCCCTATATAAACTGAGCTTCTCAAAACGTAACCCACATTAGAGTGTCTTAGTAGGGAGGGCCATCCTTTGACGTACTTAAGAGTGATTTGCACTTTCAACTGCTAGCCCTGTCCTCTCTCTCTCCTCCCCTTCCTCTGTTAATTCCCTTAAAACAGAGGCATCTTGGGCAGCAGTGAAATGACCAGTTTGCATCATCATTGCTTTACCAGCTGGCTTAAAAGAGAGAGAGAGAGAGAGAGAGAGAGAGAGAGAGAGAGAGAGAAAACACCCAGAGGCAAGGAAAGCAAGTTGTTTGTCCAGTGGAAACAGAAAATGAGGAACAGCAACAGACAAGAAAAGTGGTGCACATAGCAGGGAGTAAATGCATTTTTTTCTTATTTAAATGATCTCTCCAAATTGTGGGTCATATCATGTCCTGTAATACTATTCACCACATCAAAACATGCCAAGTTTTTGTTTTGTAAAACCCCATCCCTCTGAATGCTTGAAAACGAATTGAAGAGGGGGGGTGTGGAACACACCACACCACTGAGTAGAAATAGTGAAGAAAAGCTACAAAACCCCCCATTTGATGAGAAGCACCCAAACAAACATCTAAATGGATCTCGGCAAACAAGGATAATTAGGTAATTATGCTCTTTTTCCCTTTGGTTGGCAAAGGAGGAAATGCCATGGCATCTGCATCTAGGATGCAGACAGATCAACATTTGTTATCTCTCTTTGTGGGCTAGCTGAAGATTTTGAACAGATACCTACAAGGAAATTTAATAAGAGGAATGAGAATAGAGGGTGGCCTGCAGATTGGTCAAGGTGGCTAGCTGTTGATGAGAGATCATCTGCATCGTGCAGCTAAAGCTTTTAAAAATAGGCCCACCTTCACTAAGATCAACCAATTTTCTTGCAGGGTTTTAAGTATTAAAGCTAACCCTTTTCCCTAGGAAAATTCCAGAGCGGGGTGGGTGAAGTAACCCAAGGCTTGGGTTTCTAAATATCCCCTGCAAATGGTGCGTAATCCAAGACCACATTTGTTGACCATAAAGGTGTACAACAGCCCTTTTTTTTTTGCGATGACAGTGCAGAGAGAGAGAGAGAATATGCGATCTGAGTGCTAATGAGCTGACACTGCAGTGGCTGGAGCAATGTAGTGTAGTGCACTACAAGAGCAGAACAGAAAAAGACACCAGCAGTGCTTTATTTTGAGGGAATAGGAGCAACAGAACGTTAAACATAATTGAAAACCTAACAGTAAAAGACACCGTTGGAGGTTTTGAATTAAACTCAGAGAGAGGGAATACACACACACACACACACACACACACACAGGTAGACATGCTAGGGATGGAATTATGCATTTAAGCTGCTCTGTCTCAATATACTCCAACAAAGACGTCTCACTTCAAATGTGAGCTGAACCCTGCAATGCCTCTGTATCCACCTGCTTACATTGACTTATGCACTCGTCAGACTTGCAAAGCAAGTTAGCAGCTTCATTTGGCATTTCCCACTCCCCAAGGAAGAGAGAGAACCCAAAGCTGTAGAATGGTCACATTATTGCTAACAGAGCATTTGCTCATCTGATTGGTGTTGGCCTACACTGACTGGCAGTGGCTCTCCAAGGTTTCAGATAAGGAGACTTTCCCAGCCCTACCTGGAGATTCTGGGGGTTGGATCTGTTCAAAGCAGATGCTCCACCACTGAGCTACAGCTCAGTACAGCATCTCTCCTCTGTATCCCCAGATAGGTGTTAACACCAAGATAAGAAACATGGTATGCCAAGACAAAATACTACAGGTTTATGTAGCAAGTTAACTGGAAAAGGGGGGAGTGCTTACACACACACACACACACACACACACACACACACACACACACGATTTCATGAGATCAGAGTAGTTCTGCCTCTGAAAATAGATGATACCTTTTAGCGAATAGCCCATTTTCCCTTCCCTGTTTCCCCAGGTAAGTCTATGCTACCTCAGATGTGCACCAGGTTGCAGTAAACTGGATACGGCATAAGAAACAAGTTTTCTTCCTCCTTGATCAAATTAGAAAATGGTTTCAAAAGATCATAATTTCAGACCTTAGGACAATCTTCCTGGTATAAATGTTTCCTTATCATTCTGCCTCCACACTCGCAAATCTAGATTAGATCTCCGTTTATAGTTATATGACACTGCAAGCTGACCAGCCCTTAAGACACGCCCTGTTAAGTGCCAGAGCTCTGGGCACCCTGAAAGTGCCCTTGGTTACACCAGAGGGCAGAGTGAAGGTTGTACAGAAGGAAATTTCAGTCAAACAAGAAACTTTCTAACACTAATAACTGCTCAATAGCAGACCAGACTGCCTTGTGGGGCAGGGTGGGGGGCGCTATCAATTGCTGGAGTTATTTAAGCAGGAGGCTAGACATCTGCCAGGGTTGCTGTGGATGAAACATATGACCATTGCATCCCTGACTGATCCTTCACTGAGCAGAGTACTGCACCTGGATTCCTTGGGGAGGAAGGGCCATAGCTCAGTGACAGAGCATCTGCCTTGCATGATGAAGATCTCCAGTTCAATCCCTGGCATCTCCAGATACGGCTAGGAATGACTCCTGGTTTGAGACCCTGGAGAGTCACTGCTGGGTGGCTAATAATAATAATAATAATAATAATAATAATAAATTTATTTACTTAATTAATTTATATATTGCTCACCCCATAGGAAAAAATACATGTCATTTAAATATCCATTTAAAAATACTGATAGAAGCAAACATTGAAAACAAGGTGGCATTATTTTTAAAAAGCAAAATAACAAATAAAAACAGCAATAATTATCCGGCTATCTTTGGAATGCAAAATATTTTTATAGGCATTTTAACAACCCAGTGGGAATCAAATTTACACACACACACAAACAACAACCTGGGATGATTTTACCCTAGGATCAAATAGTGAAACTATTAGGGTGAAAACATCTTCAAATGTCTTTAGGAAGAACAATATACCACTTGATACCTTTACAAGTGCCCCAGCTGAAAGAGAATGGGGTGGTTAAAACAAAATAGGAACCAAGGACCTGAACATTTAGCACCATCCCAATTTAAAACATTATAGAATTCAGTGATAAAAGAATAATAGTAATCCGACCACCTTGTCCCTTGCAGTATTCATTATGTTGGGGCTCTATTTATAGTATAAACTTATATTGGTTTTATACCTATCACTCTAATTGCACCCAAGGAAGGTAATTTGGTAAAGCACTGAGTTTGTTCCCCAGCCACTCTTCGCAGAATTATATTTCCCAGAGTCCCCTAAGGAAGGGAATGTAACTACCAACCTTCCCTAACCTGGTGGTCTCCAGATCTTTGAGAATACAACCCCCATGGGCATGGGCTGCATGAAACTGGTGCTGAAGGGAACATGGCTATACTAGCTAAAGCTGATTGGATTTGTTCGAAACACCTGAATGGCGCAAGATTGGGAAAGGATGGACTAAACAGTCTGTTGAATCTGCAGTGCAGATAAACCCCAAATCACGGTAGAGTCACTGCAACTTTTTCATTTTCAGTTGCAAATATCAAAGGCAAATATCACATGGTAGCCCTTGAGGGTAGGTGATTGTCCAAGAGAAGCCACACAATTGTAGGAAAATGTATCCAAAACATAAAAAAGCATTAGCTCATTAATAAGGATAAGGGATTGGCAGTGGCTAATTTGTATACACTTTGGGGAACTAGGGCATATTTGTATGCATGAGCATTATGACTTTACAGAGACAAATTACTTTCAGATCTGACAATAGTAGTGGTCTTTCTGGATATTTATTTGTAGCTGCAAAGACTTCAGTGTTCAGTGGGCAGGACTGCAAATAATGTATTTCCACCCACTGTAATACATCGTCGACTGAGCTTTTTATTCCAGACAAGGTCACTTTTCCCTAGCCTTTCTTCTGTGGACGTAGCCACAGATGCTCCAGGAGAATAGGATGCGGGGGGGGGGGGGGAGAAAATGTTTACCTTCACATATCATATCAGATACAAATTTACCGGGCCACTTGCATTGAATAGTCTGTTGGAAGTCTACTGCCAAATAAAGAAACGTAACTTCTTTTCAAAAGGCATGTATGGAATTCCATTGACAGAAGATATGACAATGGCTTAGACAGTTTCCTTATACCATGTCAAACCACTGATCCATCTAGCTCAGCACAGCCTACACTGCTTAGCAGTGATTTCCCAATGTTTGTGATCTTCCCCAGCTCTATCTGAAGGTGCCATGAATTATACTTGGGATCTTCTGCATGCAAAGTGCATGCTCTTCCACCAAGTCACAGTCATCCCCCCTGAATTCAAGAGACAAGTTAAAGTATCCAACAGCAACTTTAGGCTGCAGAGACACCCATGATCTGAGGGAGTTTGCCACTGAATATCAGATACTTGAAACAAACAGGGGAAGGCTACTTTGTGTTTTGCCCTAAAGCTTCTCAGAAGGATGCCGCTGGCCGCTCTTTAAAGCAGGACATTGGACTAGGATTAGGTAAAGGTAAAGGGACCCCTGACCATTAGGTCCAGTCGTGACCGACTCTGGGGTTGCGGCGCTCATCTCGCTTTATTGACCGAGGGAGCCGGCGTACAGCTTCCGGGCCATGTGGCCAGCATGACTAAGCTGCTTCTGGCAAACCAGAGCAGCGCACGGAAATGCCGTTTATCTTCCCGCTGGAGCGGCACCTATTTATCTACTTGCACTTTGATGTGCTTTCAAACTGCTAAGTGGGCAGGAGCTGGGACCGAGCAACAGGAGCTCACCCTGTCGCAGGGCTTCGAACCGCCGACCTTCTGATCGGCAAGTCCTAGGCTCTGTGGTTTAACCCACAGTGCCACCCACGTCCCTGGACTAGGATTAGTGATGGGGAATTTGTGGCACTACATGCTTTTGCTAGACCACAACTCCCATCAGCCCTGACCATTGGTTATGCTGGCTGGGGCTATGGGAATTGGAATTCAGCTGTATTTGGAAGTCTGTAGCTTCTCATCTCTGGCCTGGATGGAACTCATGATCCAATATAGGGTGCAACTTGAGGAAAAATAAGCATGCTTTGGTTTCCTTTCCAAATGCTTAATTGCTAAAGCAGACTACATTGCCATAAGCAAGCATCAAATGTGCCCTATAATCACACTAACCACATGTATGGGCAAATAAGGGCAGCAACAAGCAACCAACAGTGCAACTCTGTGTTTACTCGAAATTAAGTGCACCTGGTGGGGCTTAGTCCTGGTGAAAAGAATTGCAGCTCCAGTGATGTTAAAATATGCAGTTGTGGAGGAGAAATACACCTTGGCATTACCATGTTATTTTCTAATTGGATTAGGGATGCATTCAGGAAGATCAAGCGCAGCTGCAACAAGTAATATAATGCATGATATATGCTCCTGAGCATTTAATAAACTGTTCAATTCCAGTCTGATTGGCGGTATTCAGAAGAGTGAAGATAAAGAACTGCTTCTCTCCAGGCACAATTAATGCATGGAGTTCCATGGCAAATATCGAGAATAGCTTTAAAGGGGGTTAGAAAAATGAGGATTGTGCACTGAGATATATAAAACCTCCAGGTTCAGAGGCAGCTTGCCACTGAATAGCAGTGAGGATGGGCTATTGCTTTTATGCTCAGGAGCACATGACTGGCACCCTCTTTTCTGAAGCTTCTAAAGCAGGATCTGCAATAAGATATTGCTAAGTTGAGAGCTCCTGCACTTGTGGTCTACTCCGTTCCAACCAGCCATGCCACCTCTCAAGATCACCCATTCCATTTGCCAGTTTTCTATTCCTCTGCCAACTGATGCTTAACATCCTGTGGCAATGGAGCATTCTCAGCCCTTACTGAACTGACAAGAAAGGACATTGCACTCTCTTAAAGCCTCCCCTCCTAAACATGGCAGTACCATGCTGGTTGGATGGTGCCTTGTAGCCTCCTTCCAGCAGCTCTTACAGCCCAGCTGGTGCCAAGCACATTGCTCTGCTTTCCTTTGGACCACATCAGCAAGGTCGAGGGTGGGGGGGTTGTGTTGTCTGTGCAGCGCAATACCTCTATATGCACTGCCCAGGCTTGGTCCCCAGGGACGTCACTTCAGTACTTCTACTGCAGTAGTTTGACTTCACTCCCAGAACTACGCTCTATTGTCTCTTGAGAAAGATGCCAACGTGGCAGTACCTCTTCCTTTTTTCAGTAACCTCATTTTGCCTACATACCCATTGTAACCAGATATCACTATTAGCTTATATAATGCTGCTGCGCTGGATGACTTTGGGGTTTGGCTGAAAGGGCTCTTATATTCTTAAATTGAGGGTAATTATAAGGCAGAATGATTACTTTGGATGCCACAGAAGAGCAGCAAGGGGCCAATTATTTTATCATTAGGTGTGTGTGTTTGTTTAACTGAAAGAAGAAGGAATGGTGTTTATTTTCCATCTCAGATCGACAAGTGTTTTAAACCAGCCTTGCAAGAGACTCTGGAGTTTTATTGAAGGTTTATTCTGCAACATGTTTTCAGTGCTGGCCCACCCAAAAGGCAAGCTGAGGTGACTGCTTCATGTGGTAGGAGTCACAGGGGCAGTAGATCCAGCCTCCAATGAATACATCACTCACTGCTGTGGTAGCAGCAATGGCTGTGGTGTGCTCCTCCTTAGCTGCCCCAACCCCAAGTCACCTGTACAGCAGTCTCGGCTAATAGGAAGTGCTGCTGCACCCCCCCCCCAAGTTCCTCTTGTAGATCTTTATTTTCCCCTTGTTCCTGATGATGATCTTCACTCACCCCTTCTTCCCTGAGAGGGGTGGGCACCATTTTGTGGTTTGCTTCAGGTGCCAAAATAGATTGGGCTGGCATGCTTTTGCCACAATATAAATGCACCAGTGGTGGATTTATTCTCCTCTATTAGTTTTTCTGTGATGCTTCCCAAATGCTGCCACATTATTGCTGACCTGAGGGCTTATAGAGCAACAAGGGTGGACAGAAACAAACATTTGGTGTATAGAATGTTACAGGTTTCAGCAGGAAGTTACAGAACATGTGCTGGTTGTAAATGAAGCAGTGAGACTGCTCCAAAACATTTGTAGGTACAAACAGTATTGGATGTGGGATCACTCAGGACTGTTCCAATAGCATCATGAACACAAATAATAATAATGTGTGCCATTAAAAGGACACCTTGAGGCACCCTTCATAGGATCCAAGCAGCAGTTTTGTGGGTTTTTTTTTTAAAGAAAGTAGTTAATAGCCAATTATCATAAAAGTACAGTGCCTTTAGTTTAAATCCATATAATTGATATTTTAAAGGAAACTATGTTTGAGATAGGGCCTCTTGAAGGGATTACACTCATTAAGGATTACTACTCAGATATGTGTTAAGAGAGCTGTTCAGGAAGGACAGGATTATTAAAATAAAACTACAAATCTAGACACAGGGTTTTATTGGGGGGCGGGGGTACTTGCCAAGTGATCAGAGAAACGAGTGTGTCCCGCTCTTGTGCCTTTAACATTGGAGAAACCAGCAGGTGTAGCTTTCCATAGCATTAAAAAAATCCTGCTAAGGTTCACACATATGTTGCTGTTATTGTCACAGTTTCAATGGTTTAAAAAACTGGGAACCTTCATCATAAACAGGACTATTGGAATTTTCATTTAAACTTCCAAAGAGCTTGAACTGTAAATCCTACACAAAACAAAACATAAACCAATAGGATGGAATTGCACAACTAGGAGCCTCCCTACAAGGGTCTGTGCAGCAGAAAAAAGGCTTTCTTAAAACTAAGCTCACACATTCTCAAAGCTCATTGCCCAATAATTTTCATGTCTCTGGGACATCTTGCAATAGGATCATGTTATTCTCCCACACACCACCATCACCAGTTCAATTGGAAGGTCCAGGGGAAACATTTTACACAAATGTTACCATGATAACAAATTGAATTATTTGCTTAAGAGTAAGGATTTCTTTCTTTCTTTCTTTCTTTCTTTTTTTCTTTCTTTCTTTCTTTCTTTCTTTCTTTCTTTCTTTCTTTCTAGAAAATGCCTTAAGGTAGGGAACAGCAACTGGTAGATGCAAGACCAAATCCAGCCTCCTTGCTGCCCACCAAAGCTTTTATAAAAAGAGGTGTAGCACCATCATACAGAGTGGTTTTGGGCAGCAGGGCATGAGAGCTGTGATGGTGTAGTGGTGGCTTCCAGATGTTCTTGAACTACAACTCCTATCATTGCTAACCATTGGCCATGCTGTCTTGGGCTGTTGGGAGCTGACAGTGTAAAAACACTTGGAAGATACCACTTTGGCTCACCTCCGGGCTGTAAGGTCCCTAGACTAGAACCAGGGAGACCCAGGTTTGTGTCACCCTGAACCTCTGGGAGGAAGGGGCAGGATATGAATCCCTTACATTTTAAAACCACCATCTAGTCTGCAAAATGTACCCTTGACCCAAGTGTACCTAATTGTCTGGTGTTCAAATAATCCAAGTCTGAAATCAAACACCAACTAAGCTTTCAGTGTGGAAGGTCACTGGAACTAAAAAGCCCTCCTTTTTTCTGCTCCCTAAACAGCTTCCTTGGATTTAAGATTAGAGGCTGGCATACAGCCAGAGATGCTCTTGTTGCTGTAAACGTCATCCCTCTCCCAAACAAAAACAGATGCCCAAATATTAAGATGGGCCTTCTAACAGGCTGCAATGTAACAGAATGTGGAACTCACTTGCTTTCCTTGACCACACTACATTAATTCCTTGTCTGATTGCCTCAGTCTCTCCCTCTCTAGTCACTCTTTTTCTCTTGTGAAACATCAAGAGCTATGAAAAACACACATGCATTTGCAGTGCTAATTTCTCCAGACTGTCAAGCTTTCTCCACCAATTCTCCTCCCACCCTTCAGTTCCTAGGGCATCCATCAGTTTGCACAGTCACACTGGTTTTTATCAAGGCATTCTCAGCAAGAAGAAATGCTATTTTTAAGGGAGAAGGAGGCCAGTAAGCCTATTTGCCTCTGCCACCCTCAAGGTCACTTCAAAAAGCTTCCTCCACATTTTGTTCCTGAGAGACATTATTTGTGAAATAATCCCCACCTACTTGCTCACACTCCTATCCATGCTGTTGCTAAATGCTGCTTATAATCTCCGCATCAAAGCAACAGAGGCACATGAAAATGTGTCTTACTTGGAATTGCTTCCATCAGATTTATTGGGGGGGAGGAGTGCTTGTGAAGGGGGGGGAGGGAGGCCAAACCATATTCATGATCCCAACAGTAACATGCATTAAAAATGCTGCAAGAGCAATTAATGATGTCTTGCTGCAATCTAGTTTTACCAAACATGATATGCAGTTCTAGATAGCTTTTCAGGGCAAGAGGGAGATAATGTGTTTGGATGGTGGAGTTGGGGAATCAGTCTATAAACAAGCAGCGGCTATAATATGAAAAATCCAGCTAGCTACTTACATGCATTTGTTACTGAAAAACTGTTGGAGGAATCCAGGTGGTCAACATGGTAGTTCAAGTGAAAAGGTTTTTCTGTAAAATTCTGGTTTGTGTTGTATAACTGTACAGCAAATCGGAATGCGCTGTGCTCCTGGACTGTGTTTCTCATGAAAAGTCCCCCTGTAAGGCAGAAGAAACAGCATTTGTTTATTTGCTTGGGTAAAAGAACCTGCATATTTTCAACTGTGTTGGGAATATGCTATGCTATTGATGCTTATTACCAAACATCACACAGCAAAAATACTATATTCCATATCTAAAGCAACGTATTCAAACATATAATGCAGCTTACAACTAGGGTTTATGTGAAACATGTACACACAATCTCTATCTCACTTGCAAGGTTGGAATCTTGTGCATGTTTACCTAGAAGTAAGCCCCAATGACTTCCAAGAAAACAGGGATAGGATTGGGCTTCTGTAGCCCAATACCATCTATGCTTACTCCAGAGCAAATCTCACTGAGTGTAGTGGGGCTTATTCCTAACCCACAGGTATGCATACAGTTGGTGCCTGCAGTCTATATGCCTCATATATGTTGGTGGCTCACAACAGAACCTTAAGGTATCATTTTAGGGCTTCGCGTTCAAACAAATACTTTAAACGAGCAAGCTGAAACAAATCCTACCAATATCACTATGGCTCCCCCCCCCAAAAAAAACCCTAAACATGCGCAGCCCATTCCTATGTTTGCTTACTTAAATGAACATATCACTACATTCAATGGGGCTTGTTCCCTGGTAATGATGCAGAAACCCGTCTGCAGCCTTACCTGGAAGGAGTCCCAACTGGTTCTTACTTCCAAGCAGGAATGCATAGGAAAGGACGTTTAACCCTGCCATCCTGTGCATGCCTACTTAGAAGTAAATCATCCTGAGTTCAATGGAGCTTATTCCCAGATAAGAGGGCACAGGATTGCAGTGTGATTACGGGCTTAAACTGTGGTGTAGATATACCCAAGAACACACACGCACCGAATTTAGTGGGACTTACTTCTGAGTACACACAGATAAAGATCAGATATGCATAGCATAAGGCTCTATGGAGCCTGGGGGCTAGCAGGCTTCTGCAAGGGTTTTAGGGTCAATCTGCTTGATATGTCTTGGCTCCAGGTAAGGGTTCAAAAACGTTCTGTTTTGGTCCCGGAGCAACACATAGCAGACACACGTTATGCACGGACAAAGTTTTGAACAGCAATGCGCACAGAGGTCTTCCCAACAAAGACGGGCACGGATCTCGCCTTGGAAGCAGTGAAGGAGAAGGCATTGGGGTGGACCCTTCAAACCGAACTTATTTTTGTTATTTCTATTGTGCGGGGGGGGGCAGGAAGTCAACCCCCCTTCCCCTCAGAGATGAAGAAAAAAAAAGACCATCTGCTTCAGCCGCAAGATGGTCCAAGGTTTAATCCCCAGCACCATCTCAGGGTAGGGCTGGAATAAGGACCCTCGAGAGCCACTGCCAGCCAGTGTAGACGGCAGTGAGTCAGATGGACCAATGGCCTGACTTCCAGCGCATCCATGGGATGCATTCCAAAGGAGCTTCCTATGCATCGCTTCCACCGTTGCCTGTTCCTTCTGCAGCCGTGTAGGGAAGGCTACAGCCGCAAACGGAAGGGGGGCGGGGGAGGAACCCTAACCGAGGTAAAACGGCGCCTTACGCTAAATGAATACAACGCTATTTTTAAACACGGCTTGGCATTTCTCAATGCCCCAGAACCCCAGTGGGAGGGAACTTTGCACTCCCACTCGCGGAACAGCCCCCCCCCCCCACTAAATACATTGGATGCAACGCTCGTTTGATGACATATGCAGGCAGACAAGGAATTGATTATTTTAGCCATCTGCCTGCACGCTCCCCTCCGTTTGTCCGCTCCAACCGCCCCCACTCCCCCCCCTCGCTCCATGCCAGCCCAACACACACACGAGACACCCGATGGATGGTTGTGCCATTTCCGATAGCTTGGTCCTATTAGTCTTGGCACATTCGGGTCCATCAGCTCACACACCGTCCCGTCCCCCCGTCCCCCCCGCGTCCCCCGCGTCTGCAAACAAGACAATGTTTAGAGGTTTTAGAAGAGCTGCGAGTTACAAAAGCGTACTCCATTAAACGGCAGAGTTACGTGCCTCGTGAATTTTGTTGAGTGGGGAGGGAAGAGAGGGGGAGAGGAAGTTTTGGATTCAGGTGGATTACGGGGGTAAATAGAGTGACAAGACACGGAGCCTCTCTAGCCCCCTTTTTGGGGGAAGGGGGGGAGATGAGTGAAAGTTTTGCTTTTCCATTGGGTGAGGGCTTACAGATAATTCTTTAACGAGAATAGCACCCCGATCGACGATCGAATCAAGAGGTGGGGTCTTTAACATAAATAAATCACGATTTCAAATGAGACTGCAAGTCTCATAGTACTGTTAATAATGGTACCGCAATCCAGGCTTCCGTCCCAGCGCTGCCCACCCTCGACCCATTATTAATCTGTCCAAAGGTATGCAGCGCTGCATTTTAATTTTAAAGCAAATGACAATTTCTTTTAGCGAGTGCCTGTCTTGGGGGATCCTTGCGGGAGTGGCGGTGGGGTGGGGGAGTGGAAAGAGGAAAGAAGTGGGGTACACGAGTTTGAGATGAAAAGGTAGGACCCCCCCCCCCCACATCGCCACTACTATCATCGACTTCTTTCAATCTTCTTTCAGTATAACCTTGAAGCGCTAATAATAATAATAATAATAATAATAATAATAATAATAATAATAAGGCGCTTTGGAAAGTGATAGGAGCTTCTTACCTATACTGATGGTGTTTGGAAAACCTCCGAGCGATTCCCCCAGAAGCCCCACCAGCATGAGGAAAATAGTTGGAGGCACCGGCTGACCCATATTAATATGATTTTTTCTTCTTCTTCTTCTGTTCGTCTAGTTTTCGTTTCGCTCGGTTCTTCTTCGGCCCCTGCAGTTCAGTCCCTACGACGAAACTGACCAGATGGGCATCGGCGCAAATGTGGGGAGCCTCAGAAGTAAGACCCCCTTCCTTCCTTTCTTCCTTCCCTCACTCCCTCCCGTTCTTCGCCCTCCTTTTCTCCCTCGTTCCTCCCTTCTTCACTCCAGCCTGAAAAGGCTCATTGGCTTGGAGGAGCTTGCAGCGCAGCCGAGCTGGGACTACGCTTGCCTCTCCCCCTCTTCCCCTACGCAAAGATGGTGGGGCGAGCCAAGCAAACGATCGCCCCCACCTCGCTAGCCTGCCTGCCTTTCCCCCACCCAAAGAGCGAGCCGCCCCTGATCGGGCCACGCGGGGGCTCACAGCTCAAACTTCATCTGCTGCCGCTTGAGCGCGGGTCGTCCCCCTTTCACGCTCCCCGCACGAACTGCCGCAAGAGCCCCGCAAAACGCGGCGTCTCGATGTGTGTCAGTTTCACCGGCAAGTGAGTGAGAGAGAGAGGCAGGCGGGCTGCTGCTGCAACGCCGGGAGATGCGATCAATGGCAACACACCGAGGCTCACGTGGACCTTCCTTTAAAGCTGGCCCCTTTAAAGCTGCATTGACTCTTTCTCGCATTCCATCTCTGGGAGGAGGAGGGGGAGAAAGGAAGGAAGAGAGGGAGAGAAAGAAAAGAGGGAGGTATAGCCAAGAGACAGGGCGATGGCACGAAGGGGAGATGAGAAAGGTGGGGGGAAGAGAGGGATTGCGGGAGAGAAAGGCAAGGCAGGCACACGGAAAGGTGGGGGTGAGGAGTGTTAGGAAACATATTCATTTAGTCCATCTAGCTCAGCATTGTCTGCACTGAGTGGCAGCGGCTCTCCAAGGTTTCAGGCAGAGGACATTTCCCCTGCCCTCCCTGGAGATGCCAGGGATTGAACCTCTGGGCCTTCTGCATGCAAAGCAGGTTCTCTATCACCAAGCTAAGGCTCTTCCTGCTCTCCCCAGGAGCAAGGCACCTAAGCCTCAAGGTTGTTCCGACTCTGGGGTTGCGGCGCTCATCTCACTTTATTGGCCGAGGGAGCCGGCGTACAGCTTCCGGGTCATGTGGCCAGCATGACTAAGCCACTTCTGGCAAACCAGAGCAGCGCACGGAAACACCGTATACCTTCCCGCTGGAGCAGTACCTATTTATCTACTTGCACTTTGACATGCTTTCGAACTGCTAGGTTGGCAGGAGCAGGGACCAAGCAATGGGAGCTCACGGGGATTTGAACTGCTGACCTTCTGATCGGCAAGTCCTAGGTTCTGTAGTTTAACCCACAGCGCCACCCGCATCCCCTTGAAAACCTTAGCATCCATGAATTTGTCTAATCCTATTTGAAAGCCATCCAAATTGATGACCTCTTCCATATCTAAGTTGTGTGCCGTTTCAGAGTGGTACCCACAGAGATGCTTCCTGGGTACTGTCTTCCAGGCTTCATGCTATGTTGTTATTGTCCTGAATAATATCGTGTCATCCCAAGAATGTGTACTTGGGCTAACTCTGGAAATGCAGGATGGGATAACTGAAGACAAGAGCTAGGGCTGAAAATGGCGATCAGGAGGTAGAAGGATCTGGCAGAGCTGTAGCTACGGGGGGGGGGGGGGGAGAGGAGCTAGCTGGGTCCCCCCCCCTGGGTGCAGCCTCCAGAGGGATGTCATTGAGGCTCCCAGCCTGTGTGTGTACGCAAATGTGGGGGATGCAAAACTGGATCTGGGAATGAAAAGGGAATGAGAAGATTGACCTAGCACCATGCAACGGGCTTTGTGGAAGAACAGCACTTCAGGTTCAGATCACCTGGTCTAAGACTATTCACTGCAGCATTCTGGACTCCAGTGAGAATGAGCTGTGCAGGTACATTTCCCAATGAAAAGTAGGGTTGCCAACTTTTTTTAGAGAGAGAGTTCTGCTTGCATGCATTTTAACCCACCAACATTTATTTATGTATTATGGCAATTTGTTTCTCACTTAACCAAAGTTGTCTCTAAACACTGTGCAGAAGATGTAATACAATGAAACTAAAAATGAGTTAAAGCCATATAATTAAGTACTAGCAGGCAATCAGACTTACCTTATGCATGTTGCAATGCTTCACCTGCTGATTTCTGCAAAGTGAACTGTAGCTCAAGGCAGAATAGCAGGACTAGGCAGCCCTATTATAATACAGGATTCTGGCCTTTCTGAAAGCCCTCACTTCTTATTTCTTCATAACTACGGCCAAGCACAGTCCTGCTGGGTTAAAGATGCTGCATTTGTTTCATGTTTATCTGTCTATAGATTTTGCTGCTCTCTTCTTTTCCCAGCTCTATATGAGATTCCTTAAAGGGGGGGGGGCGAACAGACCTCTCAAGTAATCTCTTTCGTTCCTGAGCAAATGCAAAATAAAAATAAATTCTTATAGAAATGTAGGAAGCTGCCTTTCATACCCTGTTAGGTCATTCAGTTATCTTGCACAATATTGCCTAATATGACTGGCAATGGCTCTTCGGAGCGTCAAGCAGGTCTGTCCTTCTCATCATCCACTACCTGATTTTTTTATTTGGAAATGCAAAGACTGGACCCGGCATCTTCTATATGCAAAATGTGTGTTCTGCCACTGCTCTTTCCTAAACGCAGCTGTTCCCATTTTAGTGCCCTGCAAGTATGTTCTATTACTAGCCGCAAATATTCCTTCCAGCATTCTCTGCTGCTGGATCTATGTATGCATCCAAACGGAGTGTGAAAAATGTAGTCGAATACTGTCCAGATTTTTGGCTATGGACACTGTATGTGGTTAATGCATATATAAAGCACACAACATTCCCAAAATAATTCAGAGAACTCTACTTTACCCTTCACAGAGCTGCAATTCCCAGCCAGCTTAATGAACTACAGAACCTAGGATTATTTTTATGGGGGGAGACGAGACGGGATGTGCTTTTAAGAGGAGGAGGAGGAGGAGGAGGAGGAGGAGGAGGAGGAGGAGGAAGAGTTTGGATTTGATATGCTGCTTTATCACTACCCGAAGGAGTCTCAAAGCGGCTAACATTCTCCTTTCCCTTCCTCCCCCACAACAAACACTCTGTGAGGTGAGTGGGGCTGAGAGACTTCAAAGAAGTGTTACTAGCCCAAGGTCACCCAGCAGCTGCATGGGGAGAAGTGGGGAAGCGAACCCGGTTCACCAGATTACGAGTCTACTGCTCTTAACCATTACACCACACTGGCTCTTTAATGTATGTCTGCCCTAAACGGCCAGTATACCTGAAGGAGCATCTCCACCCCCATCGTTCTGCCTGGACACTGAGGTCCAGCACCGAAGGCCTTCTGGCGGTTCCTTCACTGCAAGAGGCCAAGTTACAGGGAACCAGGCAGAGGGCCTTCTCGGGAGTGGCGCGCTCCCTGTGGAACGCCCTCCCATCAGATGTCAAAGCGCTAAACAACTACCTGACATTCAGAAGACATCTTAAGGCAGCCCTGTTCAAGGAAGTTTTTAATGTGTGATTTTAGTGTATTTTTGGTTTCTGTGGAAGCCACCCAGAGTGGCTGGGGAAACCCAGCCAGATGGGCGGGGTACAAATAAATTATTATTATTATTATTATTATTATTATTATTATTATTATTAGACCTTGAGCTTTGCTTGCTCAGAATATTCCCAAAGTAAACTATCCATCTTCTAACTCCCAATTTTCTTTCCCAACATCTTTTAATCTATGTTGCATGTCAGTATTTTTTCACCAATTATATGATCCATGTTACCTTCTTCAGCACCTAATAGTCTCTGAGAAGAGGCAGAAGCAACACCTATGTTTCAGGCCTTTCTTTCAGCCTGCTTATGTGATCTGATCTATCCTTTTCCCTCAATCTCTTGATTTTACAGGTGGGACATGCCACCATGGCAGGAGAGCTACATTTCAATTCTTCAGTGCAGAGCTAGCTTGTAGAATTTGGTTTGCTTCTAATCAGTAGACAGATGCACATTGCAAATTTAGTACACCAGCCTATACATGCTTGTATGATAGTAAGCTCCACTGAATGCAATGGGATTTTCTTCAGGACAGGCATAGTAAGAATCATGCTATGTCATGGTTTCATATCCATTTAAATATCACAACTTCTCAAAGTGAACCCTGTAGGGTGGTGAAAGTAATGCAAGAAGTCCCTGGCCCCCAGATTAGGAGAGAAGGATAGGCAAATGTAGACGGGGGGGGGGGGTTGGTTTTAAAAGAGAGAGATGCTAGTACTCATCTCTTGATAAAAGTGGCAGAAGATAGCTACTGTGGGTAGCAAAAAAAGAGGTGATGGTCTCCTGGACTAGTAAGTACCATTAGAAACAAACTCACTGAATATATATATATATGACTAATCTAGTTTAATGCATTTCCCCAATATCTGCTTTAATTCCTTTTTTCCAATGCTCCCATATCTCAGTTATTAATTTTTGCCTGTTGTGTCTGGTTCTTTGGGGCATCAGGTGCCTTACAGTCCATAAACAAAAAAGAAAGCTAATAGGAAGTGAAAAAATATTAAAGTGGACCATGGGATCCTTGGGATAACCAATCAAGACAATTTGAGTCGTGTAAGCCATGGATGGTAAGCCTGTAACTCTCCTGCTGTAGCTGGATTTAAACACCCACCAGCCCCTGGCCACCAAGGTCAGGGATGATATTTGTGGTACAACAATGGCTGGAGGGCCATGAGGTACCTATTCCTAGCATAACCCATGTTTTCTGACAAATCAAACAATTAAACCTGAGGAAATGTTTTAGGAAACAAAAGACCCACAGCTTTGGAAGAAATATATATATAAAATCCAGATTAGGTATGTGTAAACTCATTCACCACCTGATTCAGAAATACTGAGCTTTTCTCAACATTTCTTAAGAGGTTTGTCTAACCAGTAACCCCCATATTCACCTAGGAATTTCATGTTAGGTGGAATTTGGGTACAAGTTAAAAACTTTATTTATTTATTTATTTATTTTATTTTGCTGTAGGTGATATGGCAGCTTCTACAGCTAAATGGGGTGTGTTTCTGGACTGACTGCCACAGGGAACCTTTCCCAAAGCTTCATCACACAGCAAATGTAAATATGTATCAGGGAAGATGTTCAAAGGGAGGAATTTTTTGCACATGGCCTCCCTCTCTTTCCTTGTTTTGTCTCCCTCCCACACTTGGCTACTGTTGCCATTGACTATAATTGAAAGCTACTGCTTGCCTGTAGGAAAAGTCTGCCTTTGATGACCATATTTCCATACCATCCAGCCTTTCACAGATGGAAATAGGTTATCCATGTGTCCTGCTTTGCAGCAGACAGTCCCACTGCTTGAAGGGCTGCCAGGGTGGCCATCCTCTGTTTGAAGGTATCCATTATTTGAAGTGCTATCTGGCCCAAGTTTGGTGTAAAGATTAAGGACCATGAGAATTTAGCATGGCATCTAGGGCACAGGGCATCTGTACCCAACTGCATGTTGCTGTTTCCTGCCTGTACTGCCAGAACTGTCCAGAGGAAAGCACTATGCTGAGAGCACCTTCAGCCCTAGAGCTGTTCTTTAGTTGGAACCCAGCAGTGAGTTAGAGGAGCTGGACCAGGTTCTTAGCAGTCTTAGCCCAATGCTGGTGATTAGGGCTACACTGAACCTGAGACAGACAGGCAGGATCCCATAGCACCAGGGCTTGTAGAACCAGGGCTGGGATGTTCACAGGCAGCTACCTTTGGCCCTGATGAACTGAGTGCCTCCCACACTACTTTGCCATTTCAACAATGCAGGGAGTGCATCAGGTGAGAGGCCATGTACAAAGGAGAAAGGCATATTTTTGGGCCAGAGGGATGGTCCTTTAAGAGGCTGCAGTTTTCCAACAAAGGGGGTGTTGGGAGGGCATATGACAGGTGGAGTGGAGCTACAGGCTCAAAAGGTTTCAGTTCACTTCCAACCCCTGTAAATTGCTCACTGGGAGCTGCCCTTGGTGCTGCAGCAACTGACTTTACCTGCTCTACCATGCCTGGTGGGTTAAAAGGTAAAGGTAAAGTTACCCCTGTCTGTTAGGTCCAGTTGCAGAAGACTCTGGGGTTGTGCGCTCATCTCGCTCTATAGGCCAAGGGAGCCAGTGTTTGTCCACAGACAGCTTCTGGGTCATGTGGCCAGCATGACTAAGCCCCTTCTGGCGAACCAGAGCAGCACACAGAAATGCTGTTTACCTTCCCACCAGAGTGGTACCTATTTATCTACTTGCACTTGATATGCTTTCCAAACTGCTAGGTGGGCAGGAGCTGGACTGAACAACGGGCGCTCACCCCACTGCAGGAATTCGAACCACCGACCTTCTGATCGGCAAGCCCTAGGCTCTGTGGTTTAGACCACAGCGCCACCCACGTCCCTGATTAAAAGGTAAAGATAAAGGTACCCCTGACTGTTAAGTCCAGTTGCGGATGACTCTGGGGTTGCAGTTACTCATTGGGATTAGAACAGAATAGGACCAGTCCAGTGCCATACTCTGTGTATATAGGAGAATGGAGAAAGGAGGGAGCTTCACAACGGCCTTAACAACTACCTTCAACTGTAGAAATTATGGGAAGGTGAAGAAATGTTGAATGCATTCTCCCTCGAAAGGCAAAGTGGCTTCAAGTCTGCTAAAACATTCTTTTGTGATCCTCAAGAATGAAATGGAGTAACACACATGAAGCTTTGTGTGTGAGACAATGAGCAGTAGGGGCAAAGGCTCATAGAAAGCGGGGAGTAGGGGGCTCAAAATTCTGGTATATATACAGACACATACAGTTTTCCCATTTCTATTTTTTAATTATATGAGAGGTTTCTGAGTAAGACAATGACCAGCCCTTTCCTTTTGATTCTCTTAAAACTATCTATTGCTAGCAAGAAAGGCTGATTCTATTGTATCTTCCAGCTTATTTTTTTCTTTTTCTTTTCTTTTTTAAAAGTACTAACCAAAGAGCCTTTCATCTAATCAGAAATATGTCGCTTCTCTATGGTTATTTCCCCATAAAGCAGAGGAGAGACAATTAACTGAACTTTATGCTAATGCCTGTGGTTTGATTAGCTACAACCTGATTAATTCCAAAGGAGACCAGGTTATTTTTGCAGATTGTGTGATAGTAGCACTGATAATAACAGAGATGAAAGGGAATTAAAGAGGGAGCAAATTGTCCAAAGAAGAAGAGAGTGTTAATCTGGCTACGGGTGCAATTGTAGCACTCGGTACTAGGATGCTATGTGTCCTGCCTTACAGAAGACAGTCCTCTATTTGAATAAATCCTCTGTTAGAAGGGCTGCGTGGTTCAAGTGCAGCTGAAAGATAAATAACATAAAAAAGGGAGAGCAGGGATTTCAAATTTGTCCCTCAAGAGTTAGCACATGGACAGCAGACTGAGTAGATGCACAGGTCACCAGGTCACAGTCAGACACACCATGGTGAGTTGGATTGTGTTTCTGTTAAATTCTAGGGATAACTTGTCAATTTGCATGCCTGCATATATTAGCATATGCAAATTTTATGCTAACCTGTACCCTCTGTTTGTGGTGGTGCTCTTCCTCTTTTGTGGGAGATGGACAAGTAGACACATTGTTTCATTCACTGAATGTTGTGATGCTGTTCCCAGATGGGTAAACATAGTTAGACATGTAAAAATAAGTATATTAATGTGTCTTTTAGCTCAATGTACACACATTTAGAAATGCATACAGTGTGAAAGAATATGTATTTAAAAATACAGTTTGTGATAAAATACATATTTGAATAAAACTCTCATACTTCTTTTAGAAATGCAGACTAATGCAGAAACGGATTAGAGGAAGCCTATGTATGAACATAGGCCAAATTGACACAGACGGGAAATAATAATAATAATAATAATAATAATAATAATAATAATAATAAATTATTATTATTTAATGAATGAATCACTTCTTGTGAAGCCTCTTGAAGTGATTTCATACTACAAGAAAAATATAAAAGCAGTTAAATGATTGCAGGCATAAAAACAATTACATATATAAAGACAGTTAAAAGAATTACATATATAAACACAATTTTCAAATCCAGTATACATATCAACAGATAGAACAAGAACATCTCCAATTGTTGAAAGAGGAAAGTCTTCAGTGGGAGCCACAAAGGGAATAGAGTCAGTACCTGTCTGATGTGTAATATGAGGGACTTATCCATCCATTCCTAAGTCTTTGTGGCTTACTAAATGAATCCAAAGCACATAAATTTGGAGGTTCCTCATTTTAGCCCTGGCAGCTTCTAACACATACACACAGGTTCCACTGTCACCCTTGAACTCCAGTCTGTATGTCCTAATCTGACTGTATCATGATGTCATCCTTTTCCTCATATGGTCCCTGATTGGCCAGGAGAAGGAGAAATTAAGCAGTAGAATCATAGAAGGGAAATATCCAGCATACCCTTGGAGCACCCCAAGCTTTCTCTTTGCCTAGACCTACTACTTAGACTTTTTATCCTCCTTACTGATCACTGACAAACTGTTTCCTTTAAATCTCCCCAAGTGATGTGGTCTAGTAGCCACCAGCCATTAAGGCCTTAAGAAAGCATCAACACACAAACCCAAGAAAATAATTTTCTGCTCAGCTGAAGATTTCCTGCCTCTTTGCTAGTACACTATGTAAAATTGTGCAATGTAATCCTATATGTGTTTCCCTGAAAAGAAATTCCCATGGTGTTCAATGGAGCCTATTCCTTAGTAAGTATGCTTAGAATTGCAGCCTGGAATCTGTTTGATCTCAGAAAACTCACACATGTATATTTGGCTGCAGGCTTAACAGCTGTGTGACATTGTATCTGGGAAACTACCACATAGTTCATCATTTATAGAGTAGGTTGAATGCAGGTGGGTGGGTTGGAAGTTTTGGGATTTGGGGTTTGGGTTAGTCCAAGCATGAAAAGTGCACCAGTGAAATTAACTAGAAATGTTTGAGTTAAATTGTTTTAAAGTGCCAACAATAGGATAAGTGGTGAAAAGCCAATTAGGATTTTAATTAGAGCTGCTATAGTCAAATATATTATCTAATTAACTGTGGTATTAATTTTAACCTGTCTCTCATGTAATTGGCATTTTATGGAGACTAATTTGAAAACTTGTTATATTTATTTTTCTAAAAGAAGATGGTGTTCCTTTCTATCACTTTTAACATGCAAGTCAATAGGAAAACACAATCTTTTGAATGAATACATCAGTTGCTTTGTGGAAAGAAAGATGTGGACTGAATTTAGAGGTGCTCTTCCCTTCAACACAAGGGCTGTTTTAATTCTCTGCACCTGAGTGTTATATACTAAATCTCAAGAGGTAGTTCTGCATGTTCAACTTCTTGCACAAGGGCAGGTAAGAACAGGTTACCTCCAGGAACATTTTACAATTTGCCATCTTATGTCCAGGACCTGACTTTTGGAATGTGCTTCAGATGAACATAGGAGAATAAGAAGGTGTCTAATACTGAGTCAGACCAATGGTCCATCTTAGCCCACTATTGTCTACAGTAATTGACAGTAGCTTTACAAGGTTTCAGAGAGAGAGAGAGAGAGCTTTCCTAGACCTACCTGGAGGTGTCAAGGATTGAACCTGGCTTACTAGCAGTACATGTGAAAAAGATCTAGGGGTCTTGGTGGACCCCAAGCTTAACATGAGTAAACAGAATAGCTAACACTATTCTAGGCTGCATCAACAGAGGTATAGTGTCCCGATCAAGAGAAATAATAGTATTATTCTATTCTGTCTTGGTCAGACCACACCAATTCTGGGCACCACAAATTAAGAAGGATGTTGACAAGCTGGAATGTGTGCAGACGAGGGCAACAAAGATGATCAACCATCTAACCCAGGGGTCAACAAACTTACCACATCTCGGGCCGGTGTCTCCAGCACTGATCGTGCAGCGGGCCGGAAGGCGGGGGAGCGTGTGCCCATACTCGTGTGCACATGCTATTTCTGGTGCACTTCGGGTTGGAGGAGCACAGGAAATAGCTTGTGTGCATGTGCACGGGCCTCCTCCAACCCAGATGTGCACTGGAAATAATGCTTGCGCATGCACAAATAATGCTTGCACATGCGCAAATAACACTTGCACATGTGCACAAGCTATTATCGGTGCTCCTCCGACCCAGAAGTGGGCAGCCACGCAGTGCCGGTAAGAGCTCTGGAGGGTAGGACTCGAACCATTGGCTTCAAGTTACAAGAAAGGAGATTCCAACTAAACATCGGGAGAACTTTCTGACAGTAAGAGCTGTTCCGCAGTTGAACGGTCTCCCTTGGGAGGTTGCGGGCTCTCCTTCGTTGGAGGTTTTTAAGCAGAGGTTGGATGGCCACCTGTCATGGATCCTTTAGCTGATGTTCTTGCATTACAGGGGGTTGAACTAGATGACATTTGGGGTCCCTTTCAACAGACCATTGGTCCATCCAGCTCTGTCCTACACTGACTTTTTAATTTTTTTGGAAATGTTGGGAATTGGGAAAGTCAGTGGATAACTATGTTCTGATCAGCCTAATAGTTGGGGAGGTGTTTATTTGATTAATTCATATCAAAATTTATAAAGATTGAATTCCTCAAACATCTTTACTTTATTCCAACAATCTGTTTAGGCAAAATCTGGAATGCTATTTAATTCATTTCCAGTGAGGGACTTTGAACAAATGTCTACATCGCTTAACAGGTTATCTCCAGGAAAGCTTTAGCTGACGACTTGCTGTTTATTTTTGATGTGCCATGGAAGCCCCATAGGTTGTGCTACATTTATGCTAGATTTTTTCAGACCAGCAACAGGCGTTTTCACATAAATATGTTCATTTCCAATAAATTCTTAAAATTAGAATTAATGAATAGCACAATGCATACAAAATCAGGCTGGACGGTTTCAAAGTCGTAATTAACCTCTTTCAGCTGACAACCCCTATGAAGCATGCATGCTTATGATATACAGCCCTTCAATTTTAAGGGACATGCATGCTATTGAACTGTTGTATCTTAAAATATTGGCAAGTATTTCAACAAAAACAAATTCCAAGCAAAGCTTTGACTCTGAATACAACATTTAAACTACCATACATTGTGTGTTTCTCTAAATCACCTATTTTCTTTCAAAATTTTAGCTACTGGGGAAAAAAGAAGCTTTGATCAGATCAGGGCATTGGATAATTTTTTGGGGTGGGTGGGAATAACAAATCTGGAAAAAATCAATAAAAATACTGGAAATTTTCACAGTTCAAAAATTTATAGAAAACCCATGCCGCAGATACATGCACTTACAGTGAATTCTAGCTGGTGACATGAGGGATATTTAGGAAGCAATCCTATACACAATAAGCTGGTGTAGAGCAAGTCAGTGTACGTTAAGCCCACACAAAGTTACACCAGATGCAAAGCTCGTTCCGCAGCATGGAGGCTGCTGCTCTGCTTAAGCCTGCAGAGAGAAAGCAAGGCTTTGAAACACTGTTCTATGCTGGGTTGCACATGACCAAGCTGAACAGAGTTAGGATCCAGCCTAAGCTCTTCCTCTCTGGTTCAGGCACACTATGCCTCCAGAATGCCCCTTTTGGGGGATTCACACAAGCCTTGGTTTACCTGGCTTCAGCTCACCTGGCTGAGCTGGAATGTGATACAGGGCATTTTTTTTCAGCTGAGCAGGAGTTAGGGATTTAACACTAGCTGAGCCTGGCAGATATGGAAATCAGTCAGCTGGGCATCTTCTGCATCCTAAGCTTCTCATCCTGGTGGATCTTGTCCCCTTAGCTGGTTCCTCCCCCTGCCCCCCCCCCCAGCTCTGGCCAAAGTAGGGAATTGCAAGGGGCGGAAATCAGCCACATCAGAACCACAAAAGGACCACAGAGGCTCAGCTGTTACAGCTTGACACTTACAAAGGCTATTGCACCAGGCTTGCTTCCTAACTTTGAAATCAGAGACCAACTCTTTCTGGATACTAAACACCATCTCACCTGCACCAGAACTGCATTGGACAGTCAGCCATTGATGCTGTGTTGGCCATTTAGGTGCAATGGGGTAAATTAAGGATACTGCCCAGCTTAACTTTGAAATTCTTTCCTTTTGTGTTGTTCAGGCAATTCTTCCCTGCATTACTTTGATGTACTGTAGTTATTTGCTGTTTAATCTTGTATAATAATTAACTCCAATTGATCCACTGCAGTGCTTTAGGAAAGTGCCTGGACCTATTAAATTGAACAAAGAATACACCAACACTATCTTTGTTCCAAGCATAATCATGCGACTGAAGGAGAGAGCAGATTAATCTAATGGCATCGCTAGATGGGACTCTTTGGTGCTGTAAATTTAGGAGTGCTGTTGTAAGGTTTTAAAATATTAAAAAAGCACTATTGTAGAATCTCCCGATTAGCAAGTGCACATTTCCATTGTTCTCTGGAGCAGGTGGGGGTGGGGAGTCCACTGCTTCTTTGGCAGATGGGAGGAATAAAGGCAAGAACAGTTTGGAATTAAACTCTACAGTCCTTAAACAGGCCTAACTCCTCTATTCCTGGAATGCAGTTTCAGGTAAAAGTAAGGAGAAATAATGCTTGTTCTGATACTGCTCTTGTACTTGCCAAGTGTTGAAAAATCCAAAGAGATGCAGAATTAGAAAGTTCCATATATTGCCAGATGCAGTGGGAGGGAGACTGCAGGTTTACTGCAGTGTCTGGCGAGCTTCAGAACCAGACCAAGTGCGTCCACTAAGCCATTTGCATGCTCTCTTCTCTGGAATTCAAGCACTCCAAGGAAATTATTTCTAAGCCCTCTGATGCTGAAGCAGCCTTTAGCGGAGGTGAGGAACCTGTGACCCTACAGATGTTGTTAGACTTCAGCCAGCATGGTCAATGGACAAGAATGATGAGAGTTGTAGTCCAACAACATCTAGAGGGCCACAGGTTCCTCATCTCTCTCTCTTAAAAAAATAGTAAGCTAAGCCACTCAAAGAAAGGAAATGCAGATGACTCCAGTGTGAAGGATGACACATCTGACCCCAATTTAGTTCAAGGTGAAACCCATTGTGGCTCACAACCCACCTGCTGAGAACTAGTGATTTAAAGAACACTGGCTGGACTGGCAAAGATCCATTGCCAAAAATGGGCAGTGGGATCCTTTTAGGCTTATGGGTGTATCTACGGATGTTGTTGGATACAACTTCCATCAGCCCTAGTCACCATGGTCTTTTATTAGTGATGATGGGAGTTGGAGACATGCTATCATCCAGCGTGACACTGGCTGCTCATTGCTGCTGATGGAAACACATCTTAATGGTCCAGGTGAATGAACAATATCTTCATAAATTCAGAGTGATAAGGCTAGTTTATCTAATATTTATATCTCATATATTTCATCATGGAACTTGAGGCAGCATATGCAAGGGTTCCCAGATGGTCTCCCATCCAGGTACAGTACTGGCTAGACTGAGACCTGCTTCATGTCAGCATGGTGGTGGCCTCCTGTGCTTTCAGGCCCTCTATTCTATTATCTTCATAGTTTTTATGAAGGATGACAGCACTAAATTTATCATAGACCTCAAGTTCAAAAAGGGATGCATCAGTCTCAGACAATGTAGCATAGTAGCTATATCCCCTTGAGGATTTCCTGATGTCAATAGAACTTGAAAGATGCTTACTTCCTATCCCAACCATGTTATCCTACAGCATAACAGGAGACATTAGCAGTATTTAGGCTATATCCTCATTGTCTAGAAACTTTAACATGTGGTTCTGGTAGCTCTGCTGTAAAGTATTCAGCTTTACCCCTGCTTAGAAGCTATACTGCTCAGAGCAACATCTTGGAGAGAGGATTCTGTCCTGGAAATGCACAAGATAAAAGAAATATTAGGATCCCATGGCTTAAATTTGGAAGAAGGAAGAAGAGCCATCTGGATCCCAATGCAACAACTATGATGCCTTAGGTAGTGCTGGATTGAAAGATCGTGAAGACAGGATATCCCCTAGAGGGGTGAGAGAAGAGAGAAGATTGCCGGAACAGCACTAAACCTGCAGGATCAGGCCAATAGCTTTTCTATTTTCTAGAAATAGAAATGGGAAGCCTTAAAGCAGAACCTAAGGAGTACTGCAGGGACACGGGTGGCCTAAAAAGTTCCAGATGCTGTAACCTTTCCTCCTAGGGTAGTCACTCTATCCTATTGATCATTTTGGTTGCCCTTTTCTGAACATTTTCCAACTTTACAGTACCCTTTTTGAGCTGAGGTGACCAGAACAGTACACAGTATTCCAAATGTGGTTGAACCAAAGGTTTGTTTATCAGCATTATAATATCAGCAGTTTTACTTTCAATTCATTTCCTAAATGATCCCTAGTATGGGATTTGCCTTTTTCACAGTTGCTGCAAACTGGGTCAACATCTTCATCATGCTCCAAGGTCTTGTTCCTGGTTAGTCACCACCAGTTCAGACCCCGTGAGTGTATGTGTGAATTTAAGATTTTTTATTTTTTATTGCACTGACATGCATCACTTTATATTTGTTTACACTGAATTGCATTTGCCATTTTCCCGCATATTCACCCAGTTTGGAGAGGTCCTTTCAGAGCTTTTTGCAATCTCTTTCTGTTTTAAGAACCCTGAACAATTTGGTATCATCAGCAAATTCAGCCATTTCACTGTTGTTGTTGTTGTTGTTTAGTCGTTTAGTCGTGTCCGACTCTTCGTGACCCCATGGACCAGAGAACGCCAGGCACCTCTGTCCTCCACTGCCTCCCGCAGTTTGCTCAAACTCATGCTGGTAACCTCGAAAACACTATCCAACCATCTCGTCCTCTGCCGTCCCCTTCTCCTTGTGCCCTCCATCTTTCCCAACATCAGGGTCTTCTCCAGGGAGTCTTCTCTTCTCATGAGGTGGCCAAAGTACTGGAGCCTCAGCTTCACAATCTGTCCTTCCAGTGAGCACTCAGGGTTGATTTCCTTCAGTATGGAGAGGTTTGATCTTCTTGCAGTCCATGGGACTCTCAAGAGTCTCCTCCAGCACCATAATTCAAAAGCATCAATTCTTTGGCGATCAGCCTTCTTTATGGTCCAGCTCTCACTTCCATACATCACTACTGGGAAAACCATAGCTTTAACTATACGAACCTTTGTTGGCAAGGTGATGTCTCTACTTCTCAAGATGCTGTCTAGGCCTGTCATTGCCCTTCTCCCAAGAAGCAGGCGTCTTTTAATTTCGTGGCTGCTGTCACCATCTGCAGTGATCATTGAGCCCAAGAAAGTAAAATCTCTCACTACCTCCATTTCTTCCCCTTCTATTTGCCAGGAGGTGATGGGACCAGTGGCCATGATCTTCGTTTTTTTGATGTTGAGCTTCAGGCCATATTTTGCGCTCTCCTCTTTCACCCTCATTAAAAGGTTCTTTAATTCTTCCTCACTTTCTGCCATCAAGGTTGTGTCATCTGCATATCTGAGGTTGTTGATATTTCTTCCGGCAATCTTAATTCCGGCTAGGGATTCATCCAGCCCAGCCTTTCGCATGATGAATTCTGCATATAAGTTAAATAAGCAGGGAGACAAAATACAGCCTTGTCGTACTCCTTTCCCAATTTTGAACCAATCAGTTGTTCCATATCCAGTTCTAACTGTAGCTTCTTGTCCCACATAGAGATTTCTCAGGAGACAGATGAGGTGATCTGGCACTCCCATTTCTTTAAGAACTTGCCATAGTTTGCCGTGGTCGACACAGTCAAAAGCTTTTGCATAGTCAATGAAGCAGAAGTAGATGTCTTTCTGGAACTCTCTAGCTTTCTCCATAATCCAGCGCATGTTTGCAATTTGGTCTCTGGTTCCTCTGCCTCTTCTAAATCCAGCTTGCACTTCTGGGAGTTCTCGGTCCACATACTGCTTGAGCCTTCCTTGTAGAATTTTAAGCATAACCTTGCTAGCGTGTGAAATGAGTGCAATTGTGCGGTAGTTGGAGCATTCTTTGGCACTGCCCTTCTTTGGGATTGGGATGTAGACTGATCTTCTCCAATCCTCTGGCCACTGCTGAGTTTTCCAAACTTGCTGGCATATTGAGTGTAGCACCTTAACAGCATCATCTTTTAAAATTTTAAATAGTTCAGCTGGAATGCCATCACTTCCACTGGCCTTGTTATTTGCAGTGCTTTCTAAGGCCCATTTGACTTCACTTTCCAGGATGTCTGGCTCAAGGTCAGCAACCACACTACCTGGGGTATACGAGACATCCATTTCTTTCTGGTATAATTCCTCTGTGTATTCTTGCCACCTCTTCTTGATGTCTTCTGCTTCTGTTAGGTCCTTTCCACTTTTGTCCTTTATTGTGGAAATCTTTGTACGAAATGTTCCTTTCATATCTCCAATTTTCTTGAACAGATCTCTGGTTCTTCCCATTCTATTGCTTTCCTCTATTTCTTTGCATTGCTCATTTAAGAAGGTCTTCTTGTCTCTCCTTGCTATTCTTTGGAAATCTGCATTCAATTTCCTGTATCTTTCACCATCTCCCTCGCATTTTGCTTGCCTTCTCTCCCCCGCTATTTGTAAGGCCTCATTGGACAGCCACTTTGCTTTCTTGCATTTCCTTTTCATTGGGATGGTTTTCGTTGCTGCCTCCTGTATAATGTTACGAGCCTCCATCCATAGTTCTTCAGGCATTCTGTCCACCAAATCTAAATCCTTAAACCTGTTCCTCACTTCCACTGTGTATTCATAAGGGATTTGACTTAGATTGTATCTTACCGGCCCAGTGGTTTTTCCTACTTTCTTCAGTTTAAGCTTGAATTTTGCTATAAGAAGCTGATGATCTGAGCCACAGTCAGCTCCAGGTCTTGTTTTTGCTGACTGTATAGAGCTTCTCCATCTTTGGCTGCAGAGAATATAATCAATCTGATTTCGATGCTGCCCATCTGGTGATGTCCATGTGTAGAGTCGTCTCTTGTGTTGCTGGAAAAGCGTGTTTGTGATGACCAGCTTGTTCTCTTGACAGAACTCTATTAGCCTTTGCCCTGCTTCGTTTTGATCTCCAAGGCCAAACTTGCCAGTTGTTCCTTTTATCTCTTGACTCCCTACTTTAGCATTCCAATCCCCTATAATGAGAAGAACATCCTTCTTTGGTGTCACTTCTATAAGGTCTTTGTCCATGGAGTTTTCTTGGCAGGGATACTGGAGTGGCTTGCCGGTTCCTCCTCCAGGTGGATCACGTTTGGTCAAAACTCTCCACTATGACCTGTTCATCTTGGGTGCCCTGCTCGGCATAGTTCATAGCTTCTCTGAGTTCTTCAAGCCCCTTCGCCACGGCAAGGCAGTGATCCATGAAGGGGGCCATTTCACTACTCACCCCTAACTCTAGATGGTTTACAAACAAGTTTAAAAGCACAGATTCCCTTGGGGGACTCCACTTTCTGTTATCTCTCCAAGTGGAGCACTCCCATTTATTCCTATTGTGCTTCCTGCTACTTACCCAATTCCTGATCTGCAAGAGGACTTCTCCTCTTATTCCACAACTGCTATGCTTCATAGTAGTCTTTGGTGAGGTACACTGTGAACAGATAGGATACTGCAGAGGCAAGATTCCAGGGCCTGAACCAGAAAACACTAATGAACTACTTGGGGCTATTGGTGTGTACTAAAGCCATAGCGTCTCTTTCTGGTACAAAATAAAGTTGGAGTAGGGCAATAGGGATTGACAGATTTGTAATTTTGGTTTCTCTCAGTTTGGTTTCTCTCCATTTCTCATCTTTCCAATCATTTAGTTCACCACATTTTCAAATCAGCAACCTTTTGTTTTTAAAGTCCTTCCCAAATTCATCAGCATTTTTGGTATACAACTCTCTTGATGTTCTGAGTTTTGTGTGCAATTCTGCTTGCATGTTTACAAAGCAATTTCCTCTGATGTAATGTTATTGTGATTAATATATGCATTTCCATGCATACTTTCCCCTAATATACACATACAAAATTTAGAGAACTGTGAATTTTGAAAAGAAAGATGCATTTGGTACATTGCATGAGTAGGGAACACCTTTCACCCCTAGGGTTGCCTTTCCTTCTGGGAAACCTGCCAGGGCCACATGTCAGGGTGGGTGGGGCCAGAGCCAAAATAGGTGGAGTTATGGATATAAATTTTATCTTTCTTCAGTACGCTACTTTCTAAACCCACACACCCCTCTCTATTCTCCATCCAGGCTAGTAAAAATCATTATCAGAGTTCAATGGTCCCAGCCTTGATAAAACACCTAGGTAAAACAGGGCCAGTGTGGGAAGTGGCTGAGGTTGGGGGTGTTGGCTGGAAAGAGTCCAGATGGAGAGGCCTGGAGGGCAGCAGACTTCTGGGCCTGAGATTCCCCACTCCTGCTATACGGTTAGATCCCAGAACTGATCTGCCACTCATCCAAAGGTGTGCTTTGTATCACATACTTCTGCTTACTGTTCAATGCCTATATTTCACACACCCTTTCAGTTTTTTGTTGAAATTGCCTGGAGGATTCACTGCCAGCCTATCATCAGGATGTCACCCAACACCTTAATCAAAAGTAAGTTGAGAGCCTGGAGCAGCTGAAGAAGCAAGCAACAGGTGAGTATAAATACTGCATGACTTCCGTGCAACGTGACTAAAATAATCATTCTGTTCTCATTGTCTCCGGGCATTGTAAACTTTCTTCTCTTTTGGATTGCATTCATTTTCATTTTCATTTTTACAAAAGCACTGGGGAATAATAAATATTTAAAGTAAGGCAGATGAATGTCATACAAATGATCCTAGATCTCCTGCCCACCATTGGTGTGTTTTCACACATTTGTTTAAGCCTGTCCGGATTTGGACAGAGAATGAGCAGAAGTCTGTGCTACATTAATCATCTACAAAGTTTATGGTAATGAGCTTCTGCCATGTTTGAAAGATGTCATTTTCTTACAACCACAAAACCACACAGTTCTTCCACATGTAAGAAATCTACCCCAACCCCTCGGCCGACGAAACTTCTCTGTACACATGGCAGTCTTTCGAGAGTTATACCAATTCACATAAAACTTGTGGTGATAATCAAGGTCCTTGGTGTCCCTTCTTCTTAAGTCTGGCAGGTTTTCAGAACCTTTAAAATTATGATTTCTACTCAGGCCTTGAGCATAGGACACTGCTTTAGATATGTCATTGGATTCATCTGGGTCAGTATTGCTTATTCTAACTGTGCCTTTCCAGGGTTTCTGCCAGCCCTAATTGGAAATGCCAGTGACAGGGTCTGGGCAGATGAACAAGAGTGGTGGAGACCACCAGAGAGGAGGAAGGGGCAGATAGTATAGATCTATAGGACTGGTTCAACTGGGTCCTTGTTTCTCCCCACCTTATAATATTCAACAAAACAGCATCCAGCAGCCTGAAGTGTTATTTTTAACAACTTCCTCCCTCCCCATCTCTCTCTCTCTCTCTCTCTCTCTCTCTCTCTCTCTCTCTCTCTCACACACACACACACACAGTATCACTAACTTCTGAGTGAACACTCATAGGATTGCGGTGATAGTTCCCTCCCCTCTTTTTCACGTACAAGCACGCACGCACACACACGCACATGCACACACACACACACACACACACACGTGCTTTCAGAATTCTTTTTGTTCAAATATTAATGTACACCTCTGAAGGGTGAGGGATACATTTTGAGTACCCATGATAATACAGGATTGGCATGAACTTTCTAGTATGGTTAGTATATGGATTTGCCTCTCCTAGCCTTTTTTTTTACATGGCAATTTATTCATATGCAAATCAGCCTCTGCAGAATCTGCATGCATTGCTATATTTCACCCTCAAATCCCTTGGGTTTACAGTAAAAACTGATCACAGATTGCACACCTTGAATATATATAGGTATATTTTGCTGCTGGAGCAGAGAGGTATATTTTGGGGATTGCCGTAAATGTGGCAATATTTACCAGCTACCTTGTGCTGGAAGCTGTCTTACAGCAAGTCAAATCAATAGTCCACCTAGCTCGTTTGAACTACAACCCCCAACATTTCTGCCCACTGGCTGCTGCGAGTTGGTCCAAAACATGTGGAGGGCACCAGGTGTACACTGACTGGTAGTTGCTCTCGAGACAGGTGTTTCAGACAGGTGTTATTTACCCATATTTCCCTGAAGATGCCAAGCATTGAACTGGGAATGTTTTGGATGGAAGGCATTTGCTCTTCAGGTCACACCCTTCAATGACCCTCCAGAATGTGTCCTTGAACTACAGTGATGCCTCTTGCTTACACCTGGATGGAGACATGTGCATGTAGAAACCTCTGGATTTTGCATAGTTGGACTGTAGACTCCTTTTCAAAGCCAAGAGTCATGTCCATTGCCTCACCCACCATTAGCATGTGATTCCTGAAAAGTTGCCCACTAAGCTCTCAAGCTAAACAAGGTTCCTCATTCCTGCTCCAGTGGCTTCATTGCTGAAGCAACAGCTCCCTTAAAGCGTTGTGAATGGGGGAAATGGACAAACAGTCCTAACCTGCTAAACATAATTGGAGTTTGCTGTTACAGTCAGAATAACTCTGATGTGCTGGTGCAGTCAGCTAATTGGATTCAGGTAAGTATAATTATGCTGGGCAAATTGCCCTGTGGACTCATGGTGGCTGATCTTTCCCACCTCATGTTAACCACTGCAATTCTGCCCAAATAGCAGCAAATAAGACAGAGCCCAGCTTAAAGCATATTACTATAAAAGTGCCTCTTTGTATTGCTGGCTTTTCCCTTCCTTGAACCCTCCCACCCTTCACATCGCATCCAAGACTGCATTTTTAGTGGCAACACTGTAAAAATAATAATAGCAAAGATGAGTTTGAGGACTCGAAAGTGAAGTATGTGAATCCAATGACATATCTAAAGAGAGAATAATTGTGTTGTGCTCCTACAATCATCTACATTTGCAAGGTTGGATTTCCTGCAACACAGAACTTTATATCTATTTCACATTGTGGCAACTACGAGGTCTCATGCTCTTGACTAGCAAAAATAACCTTAAGGGAATACTATGTCAGGTAATCAAAACGAGAGAAAGATCAAATACCTTTCACTTGCCTGTGAAAAGAGGTAAGATTGCTACCTCTTGCATCCATCCTGCTCACATTTCATTTTCTTTTATATATTTCCAGAAATGGCATGCTAAGGTATATCTCATGGGTATGCAGCTACATACATTCCTTTTTTTATTTCTTCATCTATTTTCTCTCATATTCATAGATAGATGATAGATAGAAAGATAGATAGATAGATGATAGATCACACAAAACAAAATTAAGCAAGCAGCTCTAACCCTCTGATGTTGCTTGCTAAAGGGGATTGGTACACAGATGGAGACCTTTGGTCCTCCAGATGTTCTTGGACACAAACTCCCACCATCTTTAGACAGCATAGCCAATGAGCAGGAATGGAATTGTAGTCAGACAATAAATGGAGGGCAACAGTCTCCATTTGCCCTCCATTTGTCCCTTTGCCATTTTGTTTGTGTGTGTGTGTGTGTGTGTGTGTGTGTGTGTGGTGTAAGGGGGCTCTCTGCTTTATGTGTGGAGAGCTGAGCAGGCAGAAAGGCACCACTAGTGGTGTTCTTGCCAGTGGTAGTAAGTGCACGGTCAAGATGTGAATGGGGACAGAGCAAGCTATGGATCTACTGCTTTCCAAACTGCTCCATTGCCCTAATTAAGATCTCTCAGCTAGGGATGTAAAGAGGCAGTGATTTCTATCCCATCCTAAGTTCATCACAATCAGTGCTGTTTTGTTCTACTATAGATCATCTTCTACTAAAACCTATGTTGTTCATCTTGCTATATGCTGTGGCTGAAACTAACCTAATTAATTACATAATTCATTTCAGTGGAAGAGAACTGTCAAAAACTTGCAGAAAATAATGTAATTATTTAGATAACATTTCCTAACTAAAAAAAGCAATAATAACAAATGCCACTCATGTTCACTTACATGACTTCCATTTCTAACCTTGGATAAACATGTGAATTGCAGCAAATTCTGCTCTTGCTTCTGTTTCTGGCAGAATTTGCTGACATCAGCTATGCCGGCATGAAGCTGTAACTAAATTCCTCCAATTTGACCAAACTGCGGGAGGCACTGGAAGACAGGAGTGCCTGGTGTGCTCTGGTCCATGGGGTCACAAAGAGTTGGACACAACTAAGCGACTAAACAACAACACTCAGAAACAAGCCCCACTCAGTTCAATGGGACTCATGCCCAATTCTATTCATGTCCACTTAAAACCAAGTCTTGCTCAGTGGGGCTTAGGGAAACTAGATATCGAATTGCAGTACAGTACATTGTAGTTTCCATTTATGAATTGTTTCCTATGAAGATCTCAAAGCAATTTCACGAGAGAATAAAAATATACTTAAAACAACTGCATGTATAAAAACTTACTCATATTCAGAGCAGAACCATTAAAATTAATAGACCTTAAATAGTTGTGTCCAATAATTTCAGGGGGTCTGCTCTAAAACTGGATACAACCCCCAGTTGTCTGTTGAAAGGCTAGCAGTGATGGGGCCAGGAGAACTTCCTTAGGCTGAGCAATTCATTAGACTTTTGTGTGGCTAGAATGAGCAAAGGTAATAATCATACCTGTTGCAGATTGTTGTTAATTTTAAACTGCATTTTATGAGGTGCTGCAATTGGTGGATTGATATTCCAAACCTACCTGTGGTCTGTTGCCACATGAACGATGGGGTAGAAATCAATCAATCTAACTATCTAACTAACTAACTAACTAACTAACTAACTAACTAACTAACTAATCTTTTGATACAGATTGAGCTGTGTGCATCCCAATCCTAGTCCACTAATTGCAGCACACAACCAGTTCCTTGGAATTAAAGCTGGAACAAGACTGTTATGTGAAGAGTTAACTAGACAGGTACATCAAAATGCTGAAGGCAGTAGGGTTAATCCAGAATAATTGGCTTGAGAAAGGTATCTACTCTGAGTGACATGATCATACTAATCTCTGGCAAGTCTCCCCCTCCCCTCCTCTAAAGCAATGGAATGTGTGGCTGTTCAGTTCACGATTCAATTTATCTAGCCCCATAAATTGATGGGTTTCATTTTCCTAAACTGCCAAGCCATTTGCTATTGTTTTCAGATTACTCACATTCATATACCCAATATTCTAATGGATGGATTTCTGCAGTAATTAATTGCCCCACAGGGACAGAGACAAATATGATGTTGTTATCATTGAGGTACTCAGTTTTCAATATGAATTAAAGTAATGACCAACATCTGAAGATAACCCAGAAACAGGGGAAGCAGCCTCATATTTAGTCAGACCATTGGTTCATCTACTTCACTGTTGTCTACATCATGGGAGGGTAACCCTGTTAACAGACCCTGCAGCTTGAGTGAATTATATTGGTATAATAACTTGCAGTCTGGAGTTCAAAGACTCTATTCATGCAGGAACTATTTACCGTATAAGTGGAGAGGATATAAAAATAGGGCACATCTTGTCTGGATAGAACAACAAACAAAATGACTCGGCTTTTAGGGGTGGACACAGCAAAGACTACAAGTAAGTATTGACTAGATTCCTAGAAAAACATTACCCTTTGGTGGTTTAAAGTAACATATACACATACATACTGGTACATTGTTTTATTTGTATGCTGTCTTTTAATAGCCAAAACCATGCTCAAGGTGGCATATAACATGAAAAAACCACAAATTTACAAACATAACAAAAGTAGTCATAAGCAATAAATAAAATAGCACCTGCATTAACCAAAAATTCAAGAGAAGGAAACATGTTTGCTTATCTCCAACACATGTCATGCCCAGGAGCAGAATGCAGTTAAAAATACTACATAGTAAGGCAGGGAAAAACATGTCTGAGACTGTAAAGCATTATTGTCAGCGAATACTGGTCTCAATGGACACCAGAATTTCCCATTGGTCCTTCTAGCTCAGTATTGCCTGCACTGTCTGACAGCACCTCTCCAGGATTTCAGGTAAGGATCACTGGTAGTCCTACCTGGACATGTTGAGAATTGAACCTGGGACCTTCTACGAAACAGATGCTCTACTACTGAACTATCATCCTGCTCCTAAAATAACATAGATGCAAAGAATGCTGCCTTATACTGAGTCAGACCCTTGGTCCACCTATCTCAGTACTGTCTAAACCGACTGGCAACAGCTCTCCAGGATTTCAGACTGGGGACACTCTTAGCCCTACCTGTACCCTCCCTACCTGCAGATGTCAGGGACTGAACCTGGAATGTTCTCCAAGCAAAGCAGATGCTCTGCAACTGAGCTATGGTCCTTCTCTTGTGTTGAAGGGAATGCATCTTCTGAATGATGTCTGCTATGGAAAACCATTTTGAAAGAAGTATTCTCCCTTCTTTCATACTTAGAGGAGGGAATGCCTCTTGTGATATCATAATGTCAGGTACTGACTACTCTCAGTGCTAATCAGCTGATCACTGCTGAGAGCAACTCCTCTGAAGTCCAGCTACAGGCACAGTGTGGATACAAATCACATGTACAATCAGAGTTCAAGGGGGCTCACTTTCAGTGCGCGTCAGTTGATTGATGCAGAGAGCAAAGGAAGTTGCCTTATACTAAGTCAGACCATTGGTCCATCTAGCTCAGCATAGTGTACACTGATTGGCAGTAGCTCTCCAGGTTCAGACAGCAGTGCCTGGGACCTTCTGCATGCAAAGCAGGTGCCTTACCACTGAGCTACAGTCCAGAGGATGGAGACCTTTGTTTGTTCCCCATAATTCCTCTTGATTGTAATGATAGCAATGGAACCTCTGGGTGCAGATGTTCAAAGTTTGTCATTCCGTTGGAGGGCATGCTTTTGCCTTTTTCTTTAGCAATTCTTGACTTCTGACCAATGTTTGCACATAGTCCTTCCTAAAACATGTTCCTTCAAAAAGAGTTTAGCTAGAATAGGAACTTCACCAACTTGTTCCTAGAGGCTCAGGCCAGATTTATGCCTAGAGTAGCATCACTGGAGTTAATGAAGTTACTCCAGGGATGAATTAAGTCTGCTGTGTTTATTCTCTAAGCTCCCTTTATGTTGTAAATCATGCTAAGATTAACATTAATCTGACTGAAATATTCGAGCATCCAATTCCCTGGCTAATTCTATTAAGCACATTCTCCCTCTCTCTCCCTCTCCCTCACCCCTTCCTCATACTACTTTGAAATGTTATCACATGGTGACAAAAACGTAAGCTTTTTATTGGATTTTTGTAAATCCTTTCTTTGCTGGCTGCTCTTGAAATGGGGTCTATTTGCTGAATTATTGTTTCTTCAGCACTGGCAAATGAGTTTTTAGGAACAAATAACAAACAGTAATTTTGAGCCCTGTGCATACTTGCCAAATACTTTTTTTTAAAAAAAACTTACATTATACTCTGCCTTTTTTCCACCATAAAACCTAAGGTAGCAGTGCACATGTGGTTCCCAGGTGGTCTTGTCCCCAGGCACTGAGCAGTCTCAGACCTACTTAGCTTCCACAAAGTTGTAGCCTCATCTTACTTCAGACCATATCCAGAAAGTGTATGTCTGAATCAGAAAAGGCATGTTGTTAAATATATAACCATGCTAAGTGGAGAGGTAGAAAGTCTCAGGCAGATGGGCCAACTGTGGTCCTCCAGGCATTTCTGCCTGGTCCTTGGAACTCTCTCCAATCCACACACTGTCTCTTCAATCCACAGCCCTGCTTCACACCATCCTGAAGTGATTTTGGTTGTAGGATAGAGAGGTGCATGTATTTGTAGAAAATAGGCAGCTGTACAAGGTAAAATTTATATTTTGCCCTTACCCCACCACTGACATATGAATCTTGGAAAGTTGTCCAGAAAAGAATGCAACTCCCACTGTAAACAGTTTCCCAATGCCCTGCTAATGTTTGCCTCCTCTTCCAAAAGAAGTAATGGATGTGCCATTATGCCACTTCAGAAACTGCTACTGCTTAGACAGATGCGTACTGTTACAAATAGATTTCTGATTGCAGTGGATCATGAAGCAAGACCTCTGACTGCAGCTTTAAGGGCAGCCCTTGTGGTGCCACCAACAAAAGGTAATGAGTAGTCCTTTGAATTGCACCTGGACACACATTGGGAGCCAACATACATCAAACAGCCAACCAACCAGGAAGTGGCATGATGCCCCTAAGAAGAATCCAAATGTGGTCAGGATATGGCAGTCTATACCTAGCTGTCATCACTTATAATTACTGTGAAAGAAAAAGCAACCCTTTATACAAGATGCATTTTCAAAATATTATTATTATTATTTCCTATAGAAATGTTTAGCATATATATGCCTCCCAAATTCATTTGCCAGTTTCAAGTTCAAGGGGGGCTGTGGGCAAAGGTGCCCTCTGTGTTTCTGCCTCCTTAAGAGTTGCTACCATCTCCTCATTGCTGTTTAGGGTACCCCTTCCCTAGAGTGAGAGGCCGAGGCAAATGAATGATGTTGAAGCTTGGGCACAGCTTTTTTTATCCAGAGAGGGAGGTGAATAGACAGTGACAGTAAAGAGGTAGAAGCAGCAGGACGGGGAAGCTCCAGGGAGCAAAAGCAACCCCACTGTAGGAGTGTGGGCCTGAGCATTTGCTTGATAATGCCTGCACCTTGCTTTCAAAGACTAATTATTCAAACACTATAAGGATAAAAGCAAGCAATCTGGCATCATGCTTTCACAAAGAAATAGGTGACTCCGTACTGCTGGGTAACGTAAGGTGACTGTGAGCATGAATACACCACTCCAAGATCGGATTTTAAAATATATTTACTTGTTTTAAAAGAAATCTGCTGCAGTTTGTTTAGATCAGAAAGCAATAAAAACATTTAAAAAAGAACAGGAAAACAGAATTATTATTTCTATTGGGTGGCGGAACTGTTCTTTATTCCAAAGTTTCCTGACTAAACAAAGGCAATGTACCCTTTGTGTATGTGGAGATTCAATTAATACTTTCCAAAATACTAAAGGCTAAATGCCACATTTACAATTGTTTCTGCTTGACCTTTATAAAAGTTTCTGAGTAAATATACAGCAGGGAAACGTTTGTTTCTTGTTTCAATTAAATGGTATATTTGTTGAGGGAAAGGTCATTTAGAGGAAAGCGATGCTTCCCCCCCACAACAAAAAAATCTTGCTTTTTCCCTCTGTTCAACCAAATGAGTTAATGAAATATATACTCAAAATAGGTAAGATACATATACATATTTCAACCCTTGGTTTGAAAATTGATTGTCCACAGCATGAAGAAGACACACTTCTTGTTGTTACGGACAAATGTTTTCTTGCTATCCTGGCAAACGTGGCTTCAGTCAAAATAATGTGGTGTTACAGACCTGCAGAACTAAAATCTTCCAAGGGTGTTTGTAGCCTAATCAGGCCTGGCATGCAAGGATTAGCACGCTTAATAATTTTTTGTTTTCTTTGTGAGTAAAAACATTTTCGCCTCCTACTCCTCACGCTTGTGTTAAGAGATGAACAAATAAGTTATTATCTCAGCAAAACAGTTGCAGAAGCACATTGGTTTACAGTGTGGTTCGGTGCCTTTCTACACAGAAGTCCGCCCCATTCATTAAAGTGGATCCTAGTTCCAGTGTGTAGGATTTGTGGGGTATTTAATGCAGTCAGACCAATGATTCATGTTTTGCCAGATAGGCTCATGAAGGGCCTGAGGCTCACAGAGCTTTTCTGTGAACTTGCTAGAGAAAACCCTGTGAGATACATACACACGTCATTTCCCTTTTGTGTCCTGACAGGAAGAAGGTGTAGCTATATATGCTGCTCCCTGTCTGGACATACTCTCTTTCCATTCTTTCCCACCATGTCTGCAACATGACGGCACCTGCATCTCTGGCTACATTTTTAAACTAGACTTCCTATGCCTTAGTGACTTAATTACCTATTTAAGCCTGCCTGCATCATGCTACTGCACCTGTTACTCTTCAAAACCTATTCTGAGTAAGTAAATGTTATTTTTTAAAACCTTTTATAATATTTTTTGTGTTTGATGATGTTGGTGGGTTTTATTTTAAGTGGAGGAACAGGAAGTCATACCAGAAAAAATCCAGTGTAAGGCAAAATTCAGTTTAAGCATCTTGGATTTCTTATACCAGAAGGCTAAAACTAGCCTATCTAAGTTTCTCTTTAAGCAGTAAGGGGGTGGCACTCTGTTGAACTCACACATGTGAGGCAGGAAGGATAATACCTAATAAACATATCTTCTCCTGGCATCTAATCAAGCAAGGATTATAACAAGAATGGGGAATCTTAGGCCCATTGGGCTGTATGAGGTCCTCCAGCCTCTTTGTCAGTCCCTCATAACTCTCCCCAGGCCACATAACCCCACTGGCCCTTGAGTGTTCTTAGATGGTTGGAATGTGTCTTTGAACTATGACAGTGCTTCTTGCCTCCCTGGATGGAGGACAGGTGTGAAAGTGTGTTTACATTCATTGCTCTGCTCACTTTTGACTTCACCCCACCCTATTCCGGAATGTAGACCCTGGAAGATTGTCCAAACAAGAATGTAGCTTTCAGTCTGAAAAAATATTCCTTCCTCTGGAGTAAGAGTTACTGTTAGACTGGACTCTCTGCCTCCCAGGAAGAGCCCCACAGTGGAAGAAGCATCAGCCCACACCTAACCTGGACCTTTTCTGTACTTAAAAGGACAGTCTGCTTTAAATGCCAGTTGCTCTCAGGCTGCAAAAGGGGATAAGCATGTTCTGGCTACATCATTAGCCAGAGGCATAAGAGTCAGGGGGTTGTATGTGAATTTACATACAGGAGAATTTATTTTGTTTCAAACAGTGTATTATAACAGTCTGTTATAAGCCACCTTGAGGACTCATTCTTCACAACCAACAAACAAAGAATATAAAGGTAAAGGTAAAGGTACCTCGTGTCCGACTCTAGGGTTGTGCGCCCATCTCACTTAAGAGGCCGGGGGCCAGCGCTGTCCAGAGACACTTCTGGGTCATGTGGCCAGCGTGACGAAGGTGCTCTGGCGAGCCAGCACCAGCGCAGCACACGGAAACACTGTTTACCTTCCCGCTATAAAGCGGTATCTATTTATCTACTTGCACTTAGGGGTGCTTTCGAACTGCTAGGTGGGCAGGAGCTGGGACCGAAAGACGGGAGCTCACCCCGCCGCGGGGATTCAAACCGCCGACCATACGATCGGCAAGCCCTAGGCGCTGAGGTTTTACCCACAGCGCCACCCGCATCCCTCATTCTTCACAACCAACAAACAAAGAATATGTATATGGTTAATTATCTTTAATATTAGCTGTCTTGAATTTGCCATTGCTCAGGAATTCAAAGAAAGCAAATCATCATCATCATCATCATCTGCAGTTTTGAAAGGTTCTGTCCGCCATCTTGCTTCAGAACGACACCCAGTCATATGCATAGATGAAAACCTGCTGACTGATCTAAGGAATCATAATGAAAAATTTGATTTTGATATCAACAGAGAAACAACTTTCCAAAATATATAGCAGATAATAGTTGGAAACAAAGGAGGTGCAGCCTAGCCTTATGTGTACTTATTTATTGGAAGTAAATTCTGTGGATTTCAATAGAATTTAATCCCAGGTTAAATAAGGACATTTTGGCAGATTTAGATAACAGCAGTTAGCTGTCCAAAGCAGCACTATGTTGGTGGTAGAGGGACGACGACAAAGTAGCATGATAAGAAGGCAATCTGATCTGGGAGAAGGATGAACTTGAAAGACATTGAGATTTTGCATGAAATAGTCACTTAGTGTCGGATCACTGATGTCCCTGAGGTTAATGACTTCTCAATCAGCATGTTGAAAGCATTTGCTGCACAAAAGTATGTGCTGTATTTTACAGAAATGCACGTTTCATCTGAAAGGTTTGAATCCATTAAAGAATACTCTGTTGAAATAGAATTCTACCTTTCTGATGAGATAGGGCATAGTGACTTCCAGCACCAAAGCATATGAAATATGTAATTACGTCATTGTTTAGATTGCTAATGTCTGTTATTCAGGCTGACACTGTAAATCACACTGGCCTCAGTAGGAAGGACTTTCTGGTGTATATTTGTCAACAGCTAGGTAATAAAGGAGTGCTCATTCTTCCTTGCTCTATTGAAGTTATGCAAATCTTAAGTTATGTTGTTCCTGCTGTTTCTATTTTTGAAATTAGGAGCCCCCAGCCCAGACACTTAGGGTTGCAGTTATACCCCTGCTTCACTTTACATTTCAGAATTAGATCGAAGTCCTTGTAGGACATTAGCACCTGCACAGAAATAACAGTGTTCTTACATATTATCTGCTTACTTCATACAGTTTTCTTTCTGTACATTAAGAAGTGCCTGGGACCAAAACCCCCAAAATAAAATGGAAGAAAATTGATTGAATTTTACATGTGTGTCAGCCAATGAAAATGATTTGGGGTAAAAGGTTTCAGACAGAAAATGAGTTAGTGAAGCATCCCCTGTCATAAATGATTTGTGTCTGTTTCTGTTGGGTATGGATTCCTTTACCTTATAGAATTTACTACCTAAAAGTTGCAGTGATGGTCTAATGTGGCTTCCAAAAGGAAAATAGACAAATTATTGAAAAAGAATAGGACTGGCAACAGTTCTTGGCTACCATGAGAGTGAAGTAGAAAAGACATATTTATAAGAGGTATGCATCTAAAATTCAGTTGCTCTGGGAGAAACAACAGTGTTGTTTATTTATTTATTTATCTTATACTTATAGTCCATTTTCTCACATCATAGAACTAAAGACAGTGTACATGTAGTTCCCAGGAAGTCACCTATCTTGGCAGTGACCAGACCCATGCTTCCGCAAGGTGGCAGCCTCATAATCTTCAGACCATATCCTGGGACCCATAGATGGACCTTTAGCTGAATTCCTTCTTTGTTTCTTATCAATGACTGCTTACCTTTGAAGATGACAGGCACTTGACACATCCATGTAGATCATGCAGTTTCCTGTCACTAAACAATTGAGGACGAACTACTGAATGCTTGAACTAAGGGGTGGTTAACCTGTGGCCCTCTAGATGCTGCTGGACTCCACCTCTCATCAGTTCTCCCCAGCATAGCCAAGCATTGGAGGCATGTGAATTCTGGTCCAGCAACATTTGGAAGGTTACAGGTTCCTGATTCCTGAATAAACGCAACTGAAAGCACTTGAGGAGATGCAGTATACAGCAAATTGTTCTCAGTCATGGGAGGGAAAAAATAATCTTATCTTTGCTAAACCATTGTTATTACATAGCTTTGGACCAAACTACATCCATTTCTCTCTAGGCAATTGTGTTTTACAATGTCATCTCCCAATAAAAGCCATTAACCATCTAAATGACGACATAATGACATCTTGCATAAGCTATGGCTCTAGAAACCATTATGTAATATTTCTTCAGCTCTCAGCAATTGTTATTCTGCAGAGTGTTTAATGGAATCAAACCTTTCCCATGAAAACAGGCTTTTTCCTTTTCGTATTTCAAAATGCAACACATGCTTCCAGGCAGCAAATGCTTTCAAAATGCTTATTGAGAAGGCATCAGACTTAGAGATTCCAGTGATCTGACGCAGGTTCTGTCTGTAATGTAGGATTTGTGATGGCTTTATTATGCACACAGGACATCGCTTGATGCTGTAGCTATCAAGTGATGGATATTGATGTGTAAACCAGCCCACATATAATGACATGGTCTTATCACTTTTATTGCCAAGTTTTCATCTAGAGAGCTCTGTTTATTTTTTATTCATTTAATAAAAATATTTATTAACAACCAATTAAAAATATATATAGCCATGCTCTGTGTACATTGATACCCCTGTTTTATCCTCACAACAACCAATGAAATAGATTTAGTTTAGAGGTAGAGACTTACCCATGGTCAACAGGTGAATTTTATGCTTCATAGAACAACAAAAGCCCTAGTGGGTCAGACCAGAGGTCCTTATAGAGCTCCAGATGTTGTTGAACTACAACATCCATCATCCTTGACCATTGGCCATGTTGATTGGGATCAACCAGAACTGTAGTCCAATATCTGGAAGGCCAAAAGTTCCATATCCCTAATATAGTCCATCATGCTGTTATCTATAGCTGCCAGTCACATTATTGTGGGAAGTCCATGGACAGGACATAAAGACAATGTCTGTCTGTCTAGCCATCTATTTATTATCTATATATGATTTATTTGTTTTTTAAAAAGCCAAATAATACAATAATCAAATAATGCAACGTCTTGCTCAATGTTTATATTGCTAAAAATCAATATGTTGCATTTTCTACTGTACAATGAAGAAGGTAGAGTTTATGCAGCTTAGTTAACTACAAGCTGTTGGTCACCCAAGCAACTGGTATTCAATAATGTACTGAAGGTGGAGGTTACATTAAGCTATGAAGCCTAATAGCAATTTATTGCTATTGTCCTGGCCAGGTATTGTGCCAGAGCTGGTGGGGTGATGCTAGACAGGTTAGGTGTTTAGGACCATGGAGAGCTCTGACTGAGCAACTTTCTCCAAAAAAGTTAAAAGGAAAATTCAGATTTCTCCAGGAGAACCTTAGAGCCCTCCTCCAGGATGTTGCTGAACTCCCATTATCTCAGACAATTGGCCCCATTGACTGAGATTGGTGGGAGTTGAAGTCTAGTAACATATGAATGGCCAAAATTTCCTTGCCTCTGTTTTAAAGCCTTTGCCCCTAGACTACCTCTCTAAAGTTTCACCACTTCTCAGTAAATTAGATTTTGAAAGATCCCATGCGATGGCCTGAAGATGGGTACTCCTTCCCTGTTCCAGAGCTCTGTATGCTCCCTGTGCCTCTGAATTGGTATGGTACTCTGGGAGGGAAAGGTTCCTGTGATGGTCTTGGCTCTAGCTGTACAGATTCTGGTACTATGGGAGGTTATTCTATAAACTCCTGTCTTCCAGAGGTCTCTTGATCTCCAGCAGCATTCCCCGAACCCAAACCTGGTCCAGCTCCTCAACTGGGAACTTTCTAGCCTCCAATTCTGTATTATGAATGCTGCTGGACTATGGGGTCATGATACCGACATACCTATCCTCCACAACGGATTTAGCAAATCCTACTTGAAAGCCAGTGCTCATCCCCACATTTTACAGTTAATTCCATAAATGTGTCTCTTTTAATGATACTCCTTATCACTGTCCCAGACATATTGCCAATTTATTTTGTTGGATGGTTTGGAATTCTTGTGATATGAGATACCTTTTCCCAGGAGGAAGGCAAACAATCATTTCCATCTTCCATGAAGCGATGCATGGCATGTTTGTTTGAGCTTGATTTTATTGGCAAATTGGGAACGTGACAGTCATGGTGAATGGCCACAACCCTTACATACACTTAAATCCCACTGAAAGCAATTAGGCTTAAGGAAACCTAACCTTTTGCTGGAATGTGCCTTGATTCTTTCTTTCCTTAAAAAAAATATATTGAACTGGAATCCATTTATTATTTTAGCCCTATACTTGTTTTCATAGCAATGTTGGGCTTTTTGCTCTATGTGATTTTTTTCTTATGTCTTCTATCCTTCCCTTTCTTTTGGCAAGCCATGTAAGGTGAAGGAGTGGTGCATCTTTGAGAGACCTTGGCTGCCTTAATGGCAGCTACAGTTGTGGTGGTGGTGTGTGGCATTTGAAATGTGATTCTTTCATTTCATGCACTTCATGTCCATAGGTTGAGCTCCTATACCATGGGTAGGCAAGCTAAGGCCCGGGGGCCAGATGCAGCCCAATCACCTTTGAAATCCAGCCCGCGGACAGTCCGGGAATCAGCATGTTTTTACATGAGTAGAATGTGTCCTTTTATTTAGAATTCATCTCTGGGTTATTTGTGGGGCCTGCCTGGTGTTTTTACATGAGTAGAATGTGTGCTTTCATTTAAAATGCATCGCTGGGTTATTTGTGGGGCATAGGACTTCGTTCATCCCCCCCCCCCAATCTAGTATGACCCACCACATGGTCTAAGGGACGGTGAACCGGCCCACGGCTGAAAAAGGTTGCTGACCCTTGTCCTATACTCTTGGCATTATATGAGGAAACTTGAAATGTGAGCCAGTGATTGCGTTTGTGGAACCTCTTCAAATGGATACTGCATTCCGAAATACAATGAGGTTGTCCTGGTCCCTTCAGCTCCATTCAGGTTTGGGATGGTTTGGCAGCCCTAGACAGATTATGAGGAGAAGGGAAGAGGATGAGGAGAGGCCAGGGGCTGTAAGGCTTGCACCCACAGATGGAGAAGAGGAGCCCTTGTGACTCTAGATGACAAAGAGGGAGAAGTTCAGGGAAGTTTTTAATGTGTTAAATTTTAATGTATTTTTAATCTTTGTTGGAAGCTGCCCAGAGTGGTTGGAGAAACCCAGCCAGATGGGCGGGGTACAAATAATAAATTATTATTATTATTAAAGAGCACAAAGGATCATCAGGGAGGGGGAGGACTTTGACCAGCCAGAGGAAGGGGCTGAACATGAAGGACTGTGGAACTTGAACAGTCCCCATGATCAGAATGTCATGGAACAATTTCATGAAAACATGAGAAACATCCATAATTAAAATATACAATAAAAAACAAGCCTATTAAAAAGTGTAAGAATTTTTTAAAAGTTTAAAAGAGCAATTAAAACAATTAAATCAGGAAGTTCAACTTCAGGGAAATACTTGCCTTCAAGAGTTGATGGTATGGCAATACCCAAGAGGCCTCTTGTATTTCAGCAGAGAGGGCATTCCACACCAGTGAAAAAGCCTACCTCCATGCTACCACAAGCTGATAATCATTAGGCTACAGCAAAACTAATCAGATTCAATTTTCAACTGCTGCTGAGCTTGTCTCCACCATCCGGTTGATGTTGATGGGTTACAAGTCACTAACGTTTGGTAAGACAATCAAGGAGACCCAACTTCTTTGTTTGCAGCTAGAGAGATAAAGTTTGTTGTTTGCAGAAAGAAAGAGAAAGAAGAAAAGAAGTGTGTGACTTTTCTGTTTGTCTGCCACTGCTGAAACTTAAGAAGCTATTAATCTTGCTGCTTAATAACTTGGGAAATCCTTCATGCGTCAAATCTCCATAAACTCAGATTTAAACAACTTCATTATAGATACTTTTCTCCAGGCATTTTTCTCTTGCAGCACTGCTGAATCTTTCATGGAGCCAGTACAATGTGCACAGCTGGAATCTCTAAAATGCTTGAACCAGCTTGGCAGATCTTCTCTAATTTTCTCCACTGCTGTCGTCCCCAGTGCTCACCGCTCATACCACTGAAAATTGCATCACCAACAGGCTCACTGTGGCTTCTTTGGTTTACTAGTGAAATATGATGATGATCATAATCACTATTGAGAGCAGAATGTCGGAAACGTCTCGTAGGTCATTCCTTCTAAAGATGTTCACAGTATTAACTGTGGGTTATATAGCACCTGTCCCAAACTTGTTTTCTGCTTTGAAATACTGTGCCCCTAGTATTTGGCCACAGTGGCTTTTTTCAAAGGTGAAGAAGAATCATAGAGTTGGAAGGGTCCTTGTAGGGCAGGGGTCAGCAAACTTTTTCAGCAGGGGCCGGTCCACTGTCCCTCAGTCTTTGTGGGGGGCGGACTATATTTGGGGGAAAAAATGAACAAATTCCTATGTCCCACAAATAACCCAGAGATGCATTTTAAATAAAAGCACACATTCTACTCATGTAAAAACACCAGGCAAGCCCCACAAATAACCCAGAGAGGCATTTCAAATAAAAGGGCACATTCTACTTATGTAAAAACACACTGATTTCCGGACTATCCGCGGGCCGGATTTAGAAGGTGATTGGGCTGGATCCGGCCCCTGGGCCTTAGTTTGCCTACCCATGTTGTAGGGTAGATTGAGTTCAATCGTATGGGCAATGCAGTAGATCCAGAGGTACAGCATCTCCAACAGTTGGTTGTCAAAACTATGCTTAAAGAAGAACAGTGAGGGAGAGGCCACTGACCTGTTGGAATCATTCACTTAGTAACCTAGGGGTTAATTCCATTTACAGTTTACAGTTAATTAGCCAACCAAGAATTGTGACAGTGGAGGTATTGCCTAGCAACCCATCAGAGCCGCATGATCTTTGCCAAGGTAACTCCTCCTCTGATTGGCTGTGTGGCTCTGTGGGAGTTCTCCCTGTATGTGCAGTTGTAAGTCTTCCTGCCGTGAGGCCCAAATTAAGAAAGACAGATCTCTGTATTTATTTCTCTTTATATGATGTTCTGTTTTTGTTAAATTTATCCAGTAATGTATTATCAAGGTTTTTTCTGGATTCTTTCTGCAGGGTAGAGACACTTTTTCAGCCTTCTTTAGAAAGGTAAGCAGGGCCAGCTCCAAAGGTGGGCCAGGTAAGGCCCTGGTTGAGCCCCTCACTAGCCCCACCTAACCACACTGGCAGCCCTTTGAGAGTGGGAGAATCAGTGCAACAATCCCGGCCCCATGCTTTGAGAGCCCTTATGCCGATAAAGAACCTTCCAAATTTAGGCTATCTACTAGTCATAGCTGCTACATATTACCTCTAGTATCAAAGGCACTGTGTTTCTGAATACCAATTGCAATGGCACATGAGCTACTGTGCTCATGTCCTGGCTGTGGGTTTCCCATAGACATCTGATTGACTATTCAGGGAATAGAGCATTGGACTAGATATTCCCACAGGAAGCTCCAGTGGTTTTTTTCTTATATTCCTATATTTCCCACACTTTTTTAGAGTGTCACATTTATTTTGGGCAAATTCAGGATCAGTGAAAGACTTGTTTGGTCAGGGATGGAGATTTTAGCTTTCGAGGTATTGAACGTCAGCACCCATTGTCTCCAGCCAGCCTGGTTGATGGTCATGGATGATGGGAGTTGTAGTCCAACATCATCTGTAAGGCCACACTTTCCTCATTCTTGTCCTATATGGTCAAGGACACAGATACCAGGGAGTGGAGACTTCCAGAAGGTAGATGGATAAAGGGTCCTTAAAGCAAGGATGGGAAACCTGTGGTTCTTCAGATGCTGTTGGACCACATCCCCAACCAAGTATGGCTAAGTATGAAAACAGATCATCATGTTGGATTCCCCTATCCATGTGCTTGGCAAGTTATTCTAATATGAGATCTCTGCCAGAGAATTCTCCATTCAAGAGCAATGCTGAGGCCAGGTCACAGCACTATTTTTTTTTAAATAAGTAATGTATACTTTGTTCCTCTTTCCTTTGTGAGTTTGTGCCCTTTAGGTATAACTAATTCTCCATGCTTTCAAATAATTTTGTAGTAATTTCTCTTTACAACTGGTGTATTAACTTTTCATTTGGGAGGTATCTGTAAATGAAAGAGGTTTCAATTGGATGCCCAATTTTTATATAACTTGGCATAGCTTGTTAAAGGACATAAAGTGAACACATTCTATTAAAGTACAAACCAGGCCAATTAAATGCTTATATTTTGAGTAGTTGAGATTCAGAGGAAATTAATTACGTTCTGGCTAGGTTAGATTTCCATTAGCGGTCGTTCCACTGATAGGTGTTTTTCATTTTACTGGAATACTTTCAGGTAGACTAACAATGCAATCCTATGCACCCTCATCTGGGAATAAGCCCCATTAGACATAATGGGATTTACTTCTGAGTAAACATGGAAAGGGCTGTTAGGCTACGAGCAGAGCAAGTTCCTAAGGCAGGAATGGAGAGCCTTTGGCCTTCCAGATGTTGCCAAACTACAATGTTCATCATCTCTAGTTTGCTGGAGATGATAGAAGTTGAATTTCAGCAACATCTGGAGAGCCAGATACCCCACACCTGTTCTGCGAGTGCCAATAAAACCAGTGAAAACACTCTGGCATACTTTGGTTATGTTTTGCAGTTTATAACACAACCCTATAGTTCTCCTGTAACCAGTCTTGGGGGGGGGGGGTTAGTGGGACTATTGGATTGCTTAGCCAGTTACTTATTTGGGCAGGAACTGGCTTGAGCACCCAAAAGTCCAGCCAGGATACCTATGCTCCTCAGTCAGTAATCAAATAGCAATGTCTTCTTATATTCTGTTTCTGGGGGAACGTGTCTGCCATTATGTAGCCCAAACAGCAGCATCTATGCTTAAGAGAGAGGATTCAGCAGAGTCAGGAGGATCCTTCGGGTTTACAAAAGAACAAACAGGGTTTAGAAAAACGCAGTGGCCTGGAATGTTGATGACTCAACAACAAACCTGTGTGAGGAGGAAATGGAATGAAGTGCAAAAGAAAGGAAGGAAAAGACACACAGAGAGTAAAAGATGCAAGAAAATGATCACATTGTCTGGAGAGGTCATTTCCTGTTTCACACTGTGAAGCTATTTTAAAATATTCTGCTGCTGTAATGTTGCTGACATATTAAGGGGTAAGAGCAGGGGTCAGCAAACTTTTTCAGAAGGGGGCCGGTCCTCTGTCCCTCAGACTAAGGTCACCAGATTTTTTTCAATGAATCTGGGGACACTTTTAAACTTCAATGGATTTTTGTATTGGGGCTGATTTGTAAATCTGGGACTGTCCCCGGGAAATGGAGAAGTTTGGTAACCTGACCTCAGACCTTGGGGGGGGGGGGCGGACTATATTGTGACCCCCCCCCAAATGAACTAATTCCTATGCCCCACAAATAACCCAGAGATGCATTTTAAATAAAAGGACACATTCTACTCATGTAAAAACATGCTGATTCCCGGACCGTCCGCAGCCTGGATTTAGACTGCTGCATGTCATTGGTGGTGGTGTGGGGGAACACTACCATCCTTCACAAACACTAGCTATTTTTGTTTTGTTTTTTTCTTCTGTATTTTGTCCCTTTTTTGGGGGGGGGGAATCTGTCACTAGTTTGTTGAGTTTTTTTAAGCGTTCACCTAAGGGAAAAATTGACTCAATCCATCTCTGTTCTCCTATTATGTTTATGAGCACCCTTCAGTTCAGCTGTGATTTGGCTACACTGGCCTTCACATAAGGTAAGGCAAAGGAACTTTGGTAGCATACCCTTCTTCAAACCAAGAGTAGCCAATGTAGTGCCCTCTAGATGTTGTTGACTATAACTCCCATCTTCCTGGACCATCCCAAAGAACATCCCATGCCCACTTCTGCATTAAACAATACTTTTGAAAGCATGCCCCATGTTACGAAATGCTCTTCTGGTTTTATGAATGAATATACTACCTCCAGGACCAAATATATTCCAGGTGCCTCTGAATACCAATCACTGGGAATTGCAAGTAGAAAAGGCTATTACTCTCAATTCCTCCTACTGGGCTTCCTAAATGCTGGCAACTGTATGGAACAGAATGCTGAACTAGTAAGCCAGGGCTCTTCTTATGTTCTTATGGACACCTATCTGACAACCTCACCAGGACTAAGTGTGCATTGACTGGAGGTTCTAGATTGTTAATGGTGCAGACCCAAGAGGGGAGAGGAGAGGGGTAGAACTGCAGACCTTGCATCCCAGTAACAGCAGTGTTGCCATGTGCTAGGACAGTGCAGTGGTTAGATCAGGGCAGTGCAGGAATGGCAGTGAAGTCTCCTATTGTGCTCCTGCCAGTGAACCTGCACCACCCCAACCTTTCCACCATATTGTACAGGTAAGTTCAGTGATGCCAGTTGTAGGAGGGCAGGCCCACAGCACTGCTGCTCCCCACTGGCTGCTCCTGTGTAAGAGCTGCATTGGTAAGGATTCAGCACTCTATAAATGGACAGAGTGAGAGATGAACAAAATTAGAAACCATAATATCTCCCCTTGGGACTATTTCCCCATTGCAACATGGTTGTGGGAAAATTACAGGTGCATTACAACAGTCTAATCAACCACTCTGAGACCTGGCAAATGTTTCACATTGTGTTTTTATGGCACTTGCTTTTAACTTGCCTCTAAGCTCACAAGCTCAATAGGCAGTATTGCAGTGATGAATCTGTATCACCAGCTAAAGTAGTTCCATATTGAATAGATTGCAGTCAAAAAGAGATAAGAAACAAAACAAAAGCAACAACAAAATCAAGGATGATCTAGTGTTGAAGTCTTTTCAGTTCCTGTATAACTCTAATAATTCTTAACCCACCTAGAAGTATTTAGATTCCTACACTTCAATAAAAATGCAAGTTGCCTGGACTAGTAGCTAGATTCCTGGTTCACACCATTCCTCCTCCACGAGACTTCACAAAATGAATGTTCCGGTTGGTCTCCAAAAAGCCATACTTCCAAAAAGTATGGAAGAGACAGAAAGAACTTTGGGAGTTTCCCTGAGCAGGGAGTTCCACAGTAAAGGGGTCACCACTAAAAAGGCACTGCTTCTAAATCTTCTGAATCTCAGAAACCCAAGGCATACAAATGCTGTGGAATGGGAACCTGCAACCCTTCATATGTTGTTGAACCAACTTCCATCAACCCTGGCCAAGCATGTGGGGCAGCTATTCCCCTAAGTAAGGCCTGGTTCACAGGTTTCATGATGAGTTGAGGTAATACACTAGAAAGAATCACTAATTATATTTTTCTTTAGATGCAACACATTCCAGGTTCAATCTGTGGATCTCCAGGAATGTTCCCAGTCTGAAATCACAGAGAACTGCTTCCAGTCTGCATAGACAATACTGAGCTACATGAACCAATTGTCTGACTTTGTTTAATGCAGCTTCCTATGTTTTTCACCTTCTAACTCATCCATGTTATGAATGTTTTAATCATTAATTACAATGTGTGGCCACATTTCATCCAGTCATTACATTTTTAACAGGTTCATTGAACTCCAGAGCTCTGCATAATCCCTGATGGGCAACTAGAATGATCACAGGGCATTTGTGAGCTGGTGTGTGTGGAGGGGAGAACTAGTGAGGGACATGACACAGGTTCATAAAATAATATATGACATGGTTAGATCTCTTTCACTTTTCCCCTGTCATAGAATCATAGAGTTGGAAAGGACACCAAGGGTCATCTAGTCTAACCCACTGCAATGCAGGAATCTCAGCTAAAGCATCCATAACAGTTGGTAATCCAACCTCTGCTTAAAAACCTCCATTGAAGGAGAGTCCATAACCTCCTGAACTAGTCTGTTCCACTGGTGAATAGCTCTTATTCTCAGAAAGTTTTTTTCTGACAGTAGAACTTTGAGTCACCCAGTAAAATGGATTGGTAGCAGATTGCAGACAGGGGTGGCAATGGATCATGCAATGGATCATGCAATTTGTGGGAATAACCAGCCTCATATAATCAACATGCATAAGTCTAATTAATGCATGAAGTGGTTAAGACCATAGAGTAAGCTGTCCTGCTAGGCTTAGCTCACATCTGGAGGGACTAGATAATCAAGCCTTTGTTCCCTTTCAGTCTACCAGAGAAGCTCAATGTGTGAGGAGGTGCAAGCTGGTTGCTGCAGCTCAGATACCATGGCTCTCAAAAGACACTCTTGAGTTCCTATACCAATAATTTAGGAACTTTCAGCACTGTAACTAAGCCAAGTTTAACTGCCTGTACAACTTTTCTGATGTATGGAAAAGCATACAAATCTGAACTTCTAACAGTTTGTATGTAAACCATTTTTTAACTTACCAAATGTGTGGTCTTTTCCTATGCTGGGGGAAGAGGGAAGTTTTGGAACTCACAAGGGCATGTTTTAAAGGCCTAACAACATATATTTCCATGCTTTACTCTGCTGCATATTTTGTAATTTTAAATCTCTGCTGGGCTCTTTCACCAAAGAGTAATTGCCCCAAACCTGCATCTTTGCATCCAGGGAATTTTTCTTTCTTCTATACACCTATTTTTTCCCCCCTTGCAACCATCAGAATTGATGAAATTCACTGCCAGGAAATGTGATGATGGCTACTAGTTTAGATTGATTACACACATTCTTTTAGGTTGATTTCACTTACTTTGTTCCATACTTTGGGGCATAAGAGGAACAGAGGCATAAGAACCCAGTGGGAGGCTTGTTGGATCAGGCCAAAGGTCCATCTAGTGCAGCATTCTCTTCTCACAGTGGCTATCCAGATGCCCCAATGGGAAGTCTGTAAGCAGAACCTGAGCACAGCTGCTCTGGCTGGCATCTGATTGGCCACTGTGGGAAAGAGGGTGCTGTGTTACATTGACCTTTGGTCCTGTCCTGCAGGGCTTTCTTGTGGAACAGCGATGAGAAATATTTGCCTTACAGCAGCTTTAGTTGACTCACTGCTAAGAACAAGTGCAAGAATGACTCCAGAGGAATCTTGATAATGGGCCCACCATGACAAGCAATATTGGAAGCTGTGGAAAAATTGAACAGGATCAGTGCCAGCCAGGACCATGTGGACAATTCCTGTGCCATGCCCTGAAACTATAGGATGAATGCTCTCTCCACAATGCTGTAACCTAAAGGAAAGTTCAGAGAACTGGTGTGCAGGGGGGACACGACTGCATCTAGGTTTGCTGCTTTCTCCTCCCCCAGAACCTTGTGTCAGCGCTGAGAGAGAGACAAGTGCTGGGATAATGTCCCATGTCATCAAAACCCTTCCTGACTCTTCAAAATGCCCATTAGAAGAGAAGCTGTATATATTTATTTTGGTCAGTAGAGCTCATATAATATTTATGCATAGGTTTTCAGCTGAGTGAAACCTTCCTAGATATTTTTGTGAGTAGAAGGATTTAGTCAACTGGAAGAAGGAAAAGAAAAGGGCGGGGGGGGGAGAGATAGGCAAGAAGCTTAGTGTTTCATCTCATCCTTCTATGCAATAAACATCTGATAGATCTCCATGAGTCTGGGAAGTGGAAGGGCCTGGTACATATTTCCCCTTCAAAGCTCCATTCAGGGATGTGCATATTTCTAAAACCTGATGATTTTGGCTATATTTGGATATTTATATCATGCCTATATTTCTAAGTCTTTTTATTGCTATTTTTATTCATATCTACTAGACTTCTTCTTATTAAGTGGTAAAGCATTTATCTATCATGGAGGCAAAGGCTATCAAATGTCTACTAGCCACGATGGCTGTGCTCTGGCTCCATAGTCAGAGGCAGTAATGCTTCTGGATAATTGATGCTGGAAACCATGGAGTGGGGAGGATTGTCTTGTGCTTGGGTCCTGCTTGAAGGTTTCCTGCACACATCTGGCCAGCCTCTGTGAGAACAGAATGCTGGACTAGAGGCATCATTGGCCTGATCCTGCAGGCTCTTCTCATGTTTTTTACTGTCTTTGAAAATACCAAACACTGAATAACACTAAAAAATTCATTACTTTTCAAAAAATGGCTCAGGCTGCCAAACACAACACAAAATGCATTTCACCAAGTCTAATAGAAACTGGAGTAGAGCTGACTCTGTGTTTACTAGTTCAGTAAATGAAAAAGGGGCATTTTATTTCATTTTTATTTGATAGCCCATTCCGTCTGATGGAGGTTAAAATGGGCAGAGCTCTGGACAGCAGCTGCAAATCTACAAAGGCTGTTACAGGTTGGTTGAGATAATGAACACAGCAGTTGCAGCTTCATCGAATGCTCGGATTTCATTCTTTTTTATTTTATTTTTTGCAGAAATGCTTCCAAATTTGTTCTCATTGAAACTACTCCCCAGGTTTTTTTTGTCAAAAATATTTAAGCCCCAGTTTAAAATGTCAAAAGCTGTTAGCTGATTTAGAGTGATTAAATCAAACCCAAATAGGCATGGACAGAAGCAGCTGCAAAAAAACTGTTGGTTTGGGCTTATAGGAGCTGGAGGGCAACAGGTTCCCCAATTCCTGCTATATGGCATTGAATAACATAAATTTTGTAGGTATCTTACGATTTTCTTTCTTTTTTATTATATATATTTATTGATTTTTGCATATAATTTCCAAAAATCATATAACATATTTTCTTGTCTTATACAATGTTTTGGACTTCCATCAGCCACATCTGAAGATTTTTCAATCTTTATCACTTAGTCTACATTTCATTAATTTCATTATTACTTTTAATAATCCTTCCCTAATAATTCTCTTCATAATTTTCTCTGCAATATTTCACATAGTCCTCTTTACAAAACTTCCTGCAATCCTACTAGCGTAATCTGTTTATTACAATTGCTTTTCAAATAGTTCAAATATTTACTCCAGTCCTCTGAGAATCTCTGGTCCCGCAGGTTTCGAATGCTTCCTGTCATCTTGTCTAATTCTGCATAGTCCATTAATTTTGTCTGCCATTCTTCTTTCGTTGGTAGTTCTTCTTGTTTCCATTTCTGTGCCAATAATACTCTTGCTGTCATTGCTGCATATAAAAACAATTTGCTATCCTGTCTGTGAATATCCTCCCCTACAATGCCAAGTAAAAATGCTTCTGGATTTTTTTAATAAATGTATATTTCAACATCTTTTTCATCTCATTATATATCATTTCCCAGAAGCTTTTCACTTTCTTACATTCCCACCACATGTGATAAAAAGATCCTTCTTTTTCTTTACATTTCCAGCATTTATTACTTATTTTATACATTTTAGCTAAGGTATCCTACGATTTTCAGTTGATTATTTGAAAGCTTGCACTGAAATCCACTCCTACATGTAGACTGCATGTAGATTCTACCAATTCTGATTTTCTGACCCTTGGCACTTAGGAAGACTGGAGCCCTTTGCACATTTAAGACCCACTGAACTCAAAGCGGTTCACGTCTGGGTAGTAGGCAAGTATAGGATTGCACTGTGTACAACCAAAGTGGTCAATTCTTAATAAAGGACTCCTGCAGCGAAGAAGGAGAGCTGCTGCTGAACCTTAGTTAAAACCGACTTGTGCCAGCAACTAGTACAAGCCCAACCCTTTGAACAGATGCAGATGGATTCTTTGGCTTGGCCTCTATATTCTTAAAAAAAAAAAATGCTTCAGAGTCTCTCCTGACCTTCCACCAGATGTTTGTCAATTCACTGTTTGCAATCACTTGACACAGATTAAAGTGTTGCTGCTACCACCACCACCACCACCAGGTAAACTATTTTTGGGGTGCAACAATATTGGAAGGGTCAGCAGAGGCCCCTTTGACAGACCCACTCTCCTCGGGTGTAGAGTCAGTGCTGGATAGCTATAACTTTCTGACAGAATATTTGAAAACATATGACTAGGATGGATCAGTCTGGTACATCCTTGTACCATAGGATCTGGGCTGGCTAGGTGTCTTTTGAATACATTATACATGTCTAGGAGTTAAGTCCTGCACAAGGCCACCCCCCCCCCCGCCCCCTTAGCACGTACTACTAAAATACATTTTAACCAGTGCAATTAAGAATTCTGCCATCCAGAATATACTTCGGCACCAGGTAATTTAACACAAAGCTCTGAATTGATTTAAGATGCTCTGTGTCTCTCTTAGTTTAATCCATAAATCGCAGGCAACTAATTAAAAAAATACCATGTACAGTATATATATCTAGCTCAAATACAGAGGCAACATGATTGAACTGCACCTGACCAGACTTGTAATGCTGATGAGATTACAAAAGAGATTTAAGATAATTTAGCAAGGGCCTCTGTTGCAGCGCCTTTTCATTTCCTCCTATTGTAGTTAAGTTCCTTCAAAATTCTCTTGAGGCCTCTTTCTTACATTCATTCGCTCATGTGGCAGCTGTTCTCCTATAGCACCTTCTCACATGGCTGTGGTTTATGTGCATGAATAATGCAACCACATGTGAAGAGCTGTTCATGGGTGGGAAGCCTTTTTCAGTCTGAGGACCAAATTCCCTTCCAAGCAACTTTCCAGGAGCCACATGCTAGGGCTGAGTAAGGCCATAAGTAAAAGTGGGTGGAGCAATGAGTGTCAATTTTACCTCTATACATTAGGCTGGTTTCTAAGCACACCAACATGTTTAGGGTCTTAGAGGTGAAATAAAGTGATTCTTCATGTAGTACACAGTTGAATATGGAGCTCCCCCATACAGGAGGCTATGATAGCCACCAAAATGGAGGACAAGGCTATCAGTGGGTACTAGCCATGATGGCTATGTTCTGTCTCCACTGTCTCATGTCCAGCTTGGCAGGCTTCTCACAGTCATCTGGTTGGCCATTGTGGGAATGGCATGTTGGATAAGATGAGGCATTGGCTTTATCCAGAGGGTTCATCTTATGTTCTTATCACACACCAGTATCTATACAAAATCCAGGCAAACAAGAGTCCTTATCAGAGTTGTGACATATTATGGTCAAGCAAAAACAGTCAAATGAAGGGTCCATGAGTGATTCCGAGCAGTTGCAGCTGGGAAGAGGATATGACCTGAGAAGAGTCCTGAGGGCTGGATAGAGTTGTCTGGATATGGTTTGGTATCCCTAGTGTAGCTTAAGGATTGGCCCTGCAGATGTTGCTGGAATTACTGGCTGGCTGGTCCTAGTGTTCCACAAGTTCCAATTGTGGAACATTATTCAACCCAAATCTCCATTCTCTCCATTCTCTTTCCTAGTGAGGAGGCCATTTAATGCAAAAGGCTCATAGGGTTCTCTCCACCCATGCGGTTGGATCCAGCACACACATCCATAACTATGTAAGAGAGCGCTAGAGAGCAACTGAAAAAAAATATATGAAGGGAGTACTCGTGAAGGATTGCTCCAATTGGCTAGAATATTTTTTTTAAAAAAAATGTATGGTGGATACAGCATGGAGTGTTGTATATACTCTTTCAACGGGTTTAAGAACATAAGAAGAGCCCTGTTGGATCAGGCCAAAGACCCATTTCGTCTAGCATTCTGTTCTCTCAGTGGCCAACCAGATACCCATGGGAAGCTCACAAGTAGAACCTGAGTACAACAGTGATCTCTTCACTTGTAGATCTCAGCAACTAGTATTCAGAGGCATACTTCCTCTGACACTGGAGACAGAACACAGCAGGAAACTCACTCCCCCAGGAGGCAGTGATGGTCACCCACTTGGATGGCTTTAAAGGAGGATTGGACAAATTCATGGAGTGCTCTTGTGCTCATGTTCTGTTCCCTGGTTTCCTACAGGCATCTGATTGTCTACTGTGAGATTTGAAGGGTCATTGGTCTGATCCAGCAAGCTCCTCTTATGTTCTTGTAGCCATTATGGCTAGTTGCCATTGATAGTCTTAGTCCTTTTTTATTTTGTCTAATTGATTGATGCATGTGTAAGTAAGGGACATTGTGATAGGCCGGTCCTCTGATGCAAGGAGCTTCCTGGCAGGTGTATGGACCAAGAACAATGAATGTTATACAGCAACATCAGATAAGACACATTCCCAGCCTTTCCCGAATATGATCCTCCACTTTGCATCATTCTAAAAACTCAGTAACTGCCTTTCTCAATATCAGACCCTGAAATCATCTTCTGAAGCCCTTCTTCATGTTCCTCCTGCATGAGAGGTCTAGAGGGTGGCAACAGAAAAAATGGGCCTTTTCTGTGGTGGCTCCCCATTTTTGGAATGCTCTCCCCAGGGAGACTCGCCTGGCACCTTCCTTCCATATTTTTAGGTACCAGGCAAAAACATTCCTCTTCTCCCAGGCTGTTGAGGGGGTTATTGTTTTAGTTTGCGTTTTTGTGTTTTTATATTGTAAACCACCCTGTGATCTTGGATGAAGGGTGCTATACAAATTTAATGGATAATAAAAAGCACTGCTGTCCACCTATACTGGGGAATGAACCTTGGATTTCTCCAGTGAGCAGAAAGGTTCTGAATTATAGTCTCTAACCAGGTCAGCAACTGTCAAGTCGAGGGTCATTTAGTTCAACTCCTGAAATGCAGGAATGCAATGAATTCAATCCAAAGAACAGCAGTGGGGAACTTCAGGCCTAGTTACCTAAATGAGACCCCCAGGCCTTTCTATATGATCCTCAGAACTCCACCCAGAGGGACCCTCTCCCTCCCTAAGCCACACCCCTTGAGAATCACCCTGAGTGCTTTTGCCTGACTGGAAGTCTTGGAACTGTGATCAATGTATCCTGATTGCCTAGATTGAAGTTAGAGGGGGTGTTTGAGTGTGAGTAGAAATCAGCCAACTTTACAAATTCATCACACACACCCCGTTCCTCCCACTTTTGCATCTGGCCCCACCCACCACTGGAATGCAGCCTCCAGTAGGTTGCCCAGAAAGGAATGTGGCCCTTGGGTGGAGAATGTTGCCATACCTTTGCCCTAGAAAGGGCTAGGGACTGCAGAACAAGTTGTTGTGCATTTAAGACGACCAGATACAGCCCTTGGTAGGGTGGGGTGTGTGTGTGTTGGGTGTGTGGATCAATCTCTGTTAGATTAGCACACAAATAAAGTAAGCACATTGTTTTATCATTCAGCAATCCTGTTGTGTGTCTTGGTTTCTCTTTCCCTGCCATCAAATACAAATAAATATGTATGAAGCTGCCCTCGCAGAACAGACCTTTAACCTCTCTATTTAAAGCCATTCCATTATTTTGAGCAGCAATAGACACAGGGAGGGGGGAGGAACCACCCTCCTTGCAGCTCTGTCTGTACAAAAAGATGTCACGTTCGGAGGTCACTCCCTTCGGAGAAAAAGTGGTGGTGGGGGTGCAGCAATGTAATAGAATATATCCTCTTTGTAAACAAAAAATGCCCAGGGAGATATTTTAGAATTCTGTTTAGAGAGTAGGGGGAGGGGTGAAGCTGCCTCGTAGTGTGAAAAAGAGTGGAAGGGACAAATGCTGCACAGGAAATGTGCTGAGTCTGCCAGCCTTGAATTCTCCCATACAGCAGGTTTGAGGCCCTGTGATATGGAATTTGTCTGTCAATGAAGATAAGACCCTTCTGTTACAAGATTCTAATGCAGTGTGGATGGAGGGGAAATGCGGTAGTCAATGTGCAGAGATGATCAGAGAGGAAGACTCCAGGGTCCACACATTGTTCAAGGAGCATCTTTCCATAGGAACACAAGGGGCTGCTTAATCGAAGCTCATCTAGTGCTGCAAGGGCTGTAGCTCAGAGATAGAGCATTCACTTTACATGCAGAAGATGTCAGGTTCAATCCTCAGCATCTACAGGTAGGACTGGAAGAGAACCCTGCCTAAAACCCTGGAGAGTTGCTATAGCTCAGTGTAGACAATCCTGAGTCAGATGGACCAGTGGTCTGGCTCACTATAAGACAGGTTTTCTCCAAGGTTTCGGATGGGGGATTTTTCCAGCCCTACCTGGAAATGGTGCAGATTGGACTTAGGATCTTCTGCATGGAAAATTACTACTTCCATCCCCAATTACTAACAAGCTAGGAGCTAACACAATCAAAATGGTTCTAAGAGATATTACAACATTCATATATATTGCCACCTGTTTGGCAATGTGTTTATTAGACCCCCCTCAAGGAAGAATCTCAGAGGATCAGGCAGGAAACATAAGGGAATAAACTATGTGCTATCTGGCCCCTTGACAGAAACCTACCTTAGCAAAAAAAATAAGTAAATAAAAATGCACAAAAGACTGTTTCAAGAGCTATGATTGCCAGGACAGCACCTGGCCTTGAAGGGAACATACTTTTAAAGCGAAGTACTTCCAAGGTATTCTGAGGGTTGTGCTCTCCTACTTCTATTTTTCCTGCTGCATGCATGCCCCTCCCCAAGAATCCTGGGGAGCTGTAGTTTAGGGTGCTGGGAATTGTAGTACTATGAAGTGTACACAACTGCTCCTAAGGTTCTTTGGTGGTAGCAGTGTGCTTTAAATAGTACTTATATGTATGGTATACATGCAGCCTAGAACAGGGCATTCAGCCTTCTACATTCTGAGTAGCCAGTGTGCAGGGCTTATGATACTTATGGAACATTTATTCTGATTATTGTTACATTGGATATGGTTTCTGTTTTACACAAGCTGTGCACTACATACCAGTAATATGTTTAAAATATTTTTTTCAAAATAACTGAATATGTGTGTGGCTGGTGTGGGGGAGAATTCAGTCAGATATTATCTGTAATCATGTACTGTACTCTCTCCCCCAGCCACATATACATGAACTGTTAATTTTATTTATTTCAAACATATTACTAGTATATTACTACAGAAATGGCGGTTTTATATGATGATGTACTGATGATTAATATATTCATATTAGTTAGCATTCTAAAAAAGAATAATGAGTAATGGGTCTGAGAGTAACGGTAGGCATTCCTTACAGCCTACCCAAATAATGTAACCAGTGTGCTCTACTATCTATCCTTTCCATGGTTATCAACTTTTAAATTTGGGCTCTGATCTTATTTCTTTAACAGTTGGTCAATGTGCAGACATTACTAGATTAAAATGCTTCTTGCCACGCAGTGAAAAGCTTAGGTGGCTAGCGCATTTTTGCTGATCAAGACGCAGATTGAAGAGTAGGCAGGATATTATACAATGGTACCTCGGGTTAAGTACTTAATTCGTTCTGGAGGTCCGTTCTTAACCTGAAACTGTTCTTAACCTGAAGCACCACTTTAGCTAATGGGGCCTCCCGCTACCGCCGCGCCGCCAGAGCACGATTTCTGTTCTCATCCTGAAGCAAAGTTCTTAACATGAAGCACTATTTCTGGGTTAGCGGAGTCTGTAACCTGAAGCGTATGTAACCTGAAGCGTATGTAACCTGAGGTACCACTGTACTGCATTACAAGTCAGCCGCAATTCTGCCTCCACTAGGATGGGGGGAAACTAGCCTTCCACATTTCATTAGACTACCACCCTCTCTAAACATTGGCCTTGCTGCTGAGGCAGATGGGAACCAAAGCCCAATAACATCTGGAGAACCACAGTTTCTTCCCAATTCCTCAGGCATAGCAAACCTGTGGCCCTCCAGTTGTTGCTGAACTACAACTCCCATCAGCCCCACTAAGAATGGCTGATGACCGAGGGATGATGGGAGTTGTAGTTCATCAGCATCTGGAAGGTCAAAGGTTCTCTGCACTTGGTCTACACTGAGTGCCAGCAGCTCTCCAGGCTGAGTCTTCAGAAATTTGAGGGACTGAACCTGTGTGCAAACAGCATCTGCTCTATCCACGAGCCGCAGCTTTCGTCATCGGTTGAAGTATCTACTCTTTCAAGAAATACAGTTTTTAAAAAATAAAATATTCAACTTACAAATGCCAGAAGCTCAGATAAAAACATTAGCTACAGTGTATACTGCTCCAGTTTATTTTTATTCAGTAGAAGTTTTCTTTCTTGGGGGCCTGTTAGCCGTCTTTCATTTTATGTCTGTTATGCAGGGAGCTTAGGCAGTGCTGCCCACAGAGATTATGCTTAAAATATTTAACATTTAAATCCTCATTTCCTGTTGCTTCCTTTCTGATTGCCTGTCTGTTTCTCTTTTATGAACGCCTCTTAAAACACCATCTGAAATCCTCCTCCAACTCAAATCTTAGTCCCTTCTTCCAAATCACCCATTATGCTTGAAATCCCCCACTTCCTTTGTGTTGGCTAGCTACCAAATTCATCAGCTTCCCAGCTGCACTCATATAAGTACACTTTCTTTTCAGTAACTCCCTTCAAGCAAGATACATGCATATTTTAAAGACACTAATTGATACATACACACAGAGAGATATATACTGAGTTATGCTACATAGTTCTGTATATGGGCTCATATATATTCAGGGAGAGATGTCAGTGGAAAGCGAGCACTTCAGTAGCATTCTTTGGAGGCTGATTTTCTACATCTAGGGAGTGAAGGAGCATTCAAACATGCCGAAGCCTACTTGTGGTTTAAAGTAGTCTGTTCCAGGAAAGGCTGTACCAGATGATGTCTCTGAACATGAAGTCCTAATCTTCGCTGTGCCTGGTTTGCTAGTCATCTCTGGTGTTAGCTGCATATCACACTTGGCACTGTGCTTCATCAGTGGTCTGATTATGCAAATGTGAAACCTTATCATGACTGTTATGTAATACGGGCTTCTCCATAAAGCAGAGGTTGCTAACATGGTGCCTGGGGCCCAAAGGCACCCTCAAGGTCTTCCCCTAGCACCTATGAAACTTATGAGCTTCCCTTTACTTGCTGCCTCCATAGCTGTGAAGTCGTGAGGGTGGTTAGCCTGTTCTCCTTGAAAAGTACATACAACTCAAGGAGAAAGTTTCAACAGCAGTGCTGTTTCCCGCGACCCCTTCCAGTTCTGTGTGCTTTGCGAAGCTCATACCAATTCTTCTATGTGCAACTTCCACCCAGATCTCTTGGAAAAACAACATGTGTAAATTCCCTCTCCCTCCCTCCCTCTCCTCTTTTGTGGAAGGGGGTGATCTGGGGGATAGGGAGAGAAGTGCCTAGAGGGGGTTGCACTCATGGAACTCACTCAAAAGTCTAAGTGTGCCTGGGGACTTAAAAAGCTTGCTGACCCCAGTCATAAACCCTAAGGCCTAAGCCTATCAACAAGACAGAAGCCCCAAACAGCCTTATTAGAAAAATTAACCAATAAACTGAAACTGACATGGGGACAAATAGAAGAAGACGCCTTCACCCCGGTATGGCTCCCCTTTATCACATACACAGCCCAACAAGACGACAAGAATCCACTGACAGCATACAAATCAATATGGCTAACCTGATTCAAAAACACCCACCCACTCCACTCACACATGAAAACAAAATTCACCACAGCCAATCGCAAACGAACAACTACACCCCAGGCCAACCCCCAACCTCTCTCAATACTAAAGGAACACAAGTGAATAGCAAAGAGAACCTGCACAAGCGACACAGACACAAAACCCCACACATACATTAAATAAAATAGAAACATGGCCACCCAATCCCACCCCCACTCACCATTCCCCCCTTCACCTCTTTCCCCTTTTTCTTCTTAATGTAACACTAATGTCTCAACAAATGAAACTGATCTGTATAAAATGTTACTTGAAAAAAGAGACATTGTATATACTTTTGTAAACCAATAAATCTTTAATAAAAATACATTTTAAAAACAAACAAACAAAAAGGACCCTGAGCCAGGAAGGGAGATCAACATATGAAAAGAGAACTTTTTATGCTTTGATTGCACTGATACACCCACAGGAGATTGTTGTAGGAGATTGAAGTGGCTTTTCCTTATCCAAAAGTCTGGTTTCTGCAGATGGGTCAGTTGCTAAGTAGTACATGCATGTGAAAGAGCCCAGGTCCAATCCTCAACATCTCCAACTCAAGCTTCTGCCTGCCAGTGTAGACAGTACTGAGCAAGATGGGCCAGTGGTCTGACTTGGTATAAAGTAAGCTTCCTGTGCTATGTCCCAGCCTGTGAGTGTGGTAGCAGGATTGTGATGTTTCACTCAGAGCCTCAGCTGGCAGATGGTAGGACTGAAGCCATGTGAGTCATGAAGACAATGTAGACAGCTCCAGAAATACAAAATGCTTCTGATTATTAGCTCCTGCCGAGCAAGGGCACTGCTTGTCAGCTTCCTGGAAGCATCTCGCTGGGAACTGTGGTAAACAGGATACTGGCCTCAGTGGAATTTAGGGTTGAACTAGCAGGGCTTTTTAAAAAATATTATTCAATCAAGGTCTGCCCCAGACAGGTATATGGAAGTAGAAGCATGACTGGAGGTGGCTAAACCTTTTTCTTTGATCTTGGCTTACTTCCTTGCAGCTTCTTTTCTGATATCACATTCCTGCCAGCTGGGTTTTGATACTGAGAGGGAATCTGATTGAGAGAAAAGCATATGGTGAAAGAGAGGGGAGGTGCAGCCAGGGGTGGGCGTTGCTAATATGGCACTCTGGGTGAGGACAAACTTTGGTGTCCTTCCACTCTGTGCATGCTCTCAGAGCTACTGTGTCATTGTTTTGTGCGCCCTCGGCTCAGTGCCATGTGCAGGAGAATCACCAGTTTAAAGTGCTGGCCCAGTTTAAAGGGCCCAGTTTAAAGTGCTGGCATTGACCTTTAAGGCCCTAAATCAGGGATGAGGAATTTGTAGCCCTCCAGGTATGGTTGGACAATGGCTTTTCTCATGGGCCAGTCCATCAGAGCTTCCAGTCCATTTCCATGCCCAATTCAAAATACTAGTTTTAAACTTCTAAATTAGGGGTGGGAGAGCCCTCAAGGCTCACTTATCTGGTTGACCACTATGAGAACAGAAAGTGGCCATCCTTTAGCCATTCATTCATCTATCCACCAGGGTTCTTTTGATGTTCATATGGGAGTTGCTAAAATACCAAATGTTGTTTATTTACTTGCTTTGCCTTTGAAAAGGTTATGATTTTATCTCCAGAAAAGGGTGAGATTAGAATAGAGAGACTCAAGGGGTAATTGTTGATGTATAGAAGTGGTGTATCCATTCAACGATGAGGAAATAAGCTCAACATTTAATATTTTTCTTATTTGATGATAGAAGATTGCCATATTGATCAAAATTTGTTTGACGAGGCCAAGAGGGAGGAGAAGGAGTGTGGTTTAAGAAGGAAAGCAAACAGACAAGGACCCTTGATGTCCTGTGTCCAAAGGGCCCCCAGAAATCTGGAATGAGTTGTACTGGACTGGAGGGACCAATGTCAGGGGCAGGCCTTGGTAATATGGTGCCCTGTGTGAGATAAAAATTTGATGCCCCTCCCCAACTCTTGCACTGTCTTCCCAAAGCTGGTTAAGTGATGTGTTGGGCTTTGGGAAGGAGGTACAAGGCTGTGGCAGGGTCCTAGAGACCTCCCACCTCCTCTCCAAAGCTGGGCAAGTGCTAACTAGGCTTTGAGAAGGAGACGGGAAGTTGACCCCTCAGCTCGGCTCCCGGGGGGGGGGGAGGGAACCAGTCATGCTGCCCTAAATCCGCCTGCCAATGGCTTGATTCAGCAGGGCTCTTCTTATGTCTTTGTACATGTGACACAGGGGGCAAGTAAGGATCTAACTCTTCCTATAAAGTTGCTGGCTTAAGAAGAGCCTACTGGATCATGCTGGTGGTCACTCTTAACTTCCTGCTCCCACAGTGGCCAACCAGATGCCTGTGGAAAGCATGTAAGCAGAACACGAGCACAACAGTACTCTTCTTTTTCTCCAAGGCATTGTTGAGTTAGTGTTGGACTGCCTTGCCTCACCTGACTGCCTTTTTGGCTCCAGACCACTATTACTGAAACACCTCTTACTGCAGTGGTGTGTGGTTGTGGTTCAAGGACCTGATCCCCGCATAGGGGAATGAAACAAAAGGACATGTGATATAAAGTTAATGGGCAAGAATAGGCCACAATTTTATTGATTACAGCAAGTGAAAAGCTATTGTCTTAGGCATTGGATTACGTCAGCTGACTCCACCCACTCGGAGAGGGGTGAGTCTAAAACAGGGGGGTTTATTCACCAGTAGGTAGAGCCTGTTGATGCTAATCCAACTATAAGCTCTCCCCTGATGTCACCGAGGGTCGTGCCATGGCCTCCCACCACGCAGGCATCGGACAGAATACACGACCGCCGGATTCCTTTAACGGAATACCCAAAAATTGAAGGCCCAGGTGATGGCCACACCTAGCTCTTCGACACACCACAACACATTATTCCAATGCCTAACCTACCCATCAATACCATGAAAGTTGTGACGATTGCTACGAGGTAGGTGAAAAAACCAAAAAGCCTAATGCCAAATGGAAAAATTCCTACCAGGCCCCCCGGACAACCAGGGCAACCAACCTAAGGTCCATAGCAAGGCCAAAAGAAAATCGCGACCCTGAGCTCTAGGGGAGTGGAGGGTGGGTGACTCGTGACGCGACGACGAAGAGTGAGGCCGGAAGGCTGGCGTCGCAGCAATTTAGGCAGCTATACACACCTCCTTGCAGGCACCTGGTTGGGTGCCTGCCCGTGGGCGTGGGCACCAGCCAGGTGAGTGGGAGGCAGGGGGCTAATGCCCCCTGCTTGAGGCGGAGTCCGCCTCCCGCCCACAACCACTCCCCTCTCTTGCAGGGAGGAGAGTCTTTAGTGGACTAAAGGGAATAGGCTAGTCCCCTAAATGTTCCCCTGGCATCTCCTTCCCAAAGTCTGAGAAGCTTCTGCCCAGCTTGGAGGGGATGTGTGATGCACACATGCATGCTGTCAAGACATCATGCATGTGGTGTCACCCCTCCCTCCACACACAATTGCCCTTGTAAGCTAGCGCCTCTGGCCCTAACTGTTCCCCTATGAAAAAAATCACCGCCCACCACTACCTTACTGAGAACAGTATTGAGAACCCTTCTGCTGTCACTAATCTTAAATCACTCATATATATATATATATAGATAGATGGGGGCTTCTTTATTCTTAACACAGTGCTGACAGAAAGATAATGTTATCACGGATTACAGCTTTTCTGTTTTAACAGGTATTTTATGAATCTCTAGTTGGAAAGCATAAATCTTAAAGTTGCTCATCAATAAGCAAGGGTACTTCTCCAAATACATAATTTATTCTTTACATCTCAGTTCATCCCTCTCTCTTTGCCATAGTAAAAACAAACAATCCAAATTATTCCTTTCATGGGTTGCTAGTTTTCTTCTGTGTTCCAAATCCTTTCCCACAGGGACTAAGAGATTAATACATTCTCCTCCAATTGTATCTCAAGAGCTTGGTTGGAAATGGGAATATTTTGCAAAGAAAAGAAAGAGACGGATATCTCTACAGATGGGATGATGAACCAAGTTTTTTTTCTAACTGTAAAATATATACATATATAGATGAAGAACTGTGCAGGGCACCTAAATCATAGAAATGGTGCAAAGAATGGAATCATTGACCTCTGTAGAGCTGAGAATTTATCTTGTGAAGAAATTTAATAAAAAAAATCAACAACCAAAACTTCCATTATCATAAAGGTGATTTAGGGTGAGAAGGCTACTCTGTTTTCTCATTTTCAGAATGTTAAATTATGAAGTATCCAGAGAATTATTTCTTGGATAAGGTAAAACTTTGGCTCTATAATCATTTTTCATTGCCTGCTTCTTAACAGGGCCATTTCAATGAATTTCTCCAGGGGAGGAGAAATTCTCCAAGAGTTCTTCAGGGATGGGGCTCACAATTATGAATGGCAGTGGCATTTTCTCCTCCCCAAGGAAAACAGATTTATTGTCATTTTGCATCTTCCACAATGTCCCATTTTGGAGAATAGGTGGGTGGGGCAAATTTCAGCCATGAAAAAATAATGTTGGAGAATATTTGGCCTTTTTAAAAAAGGGGGTATTAGATACAGAAAAAGCTCCAAATACCCCCCTCCACAGAAAAGGTTCTCTGACTGAACTCTATTTCTTAACACTTTAGTATGCTCTGTGATGTGTAGGGGAAGCTCATTTGCTGGGGGGAAATACATTTTTATGACTTTAAGTTCTTCTCTCCCTATACTTTTCCTGAACTTCTTGTGATTGTGACCTTGGATTGTTTCCTGACCTTGCATCTGGGTTATGTTTTGACCTACAGTTGCAATTATCCAGCCCCATTGCAAATCAAGTTTATTATCAAAATTGACAAACTTTCAGCTGCTTGCAATGAACAAATAAAACAAAAGCAATTGAAATAACGCAACACAACAGATTCTTCAAGTGGCTCCCCCAAATTCAGCTGAAATTGCAACCTGATTTGCAGTAGGGTTTGAATAATTTTGATTGCAACTGTAGGCTGATGCTCTGTGCTGTATTTGAAACCATTCCCTCGTTGATGGTGAAGGCTCATGTCTTCTGTAACTGGCACCCCAGCCCCTGAGGGCATCCCCTAGAGCATGACAATTAGACTTAATTGCTGAAAACTGTAAATAAAGATTGATTGACTAACCATGGATTCTTCTCTAGAGGAAACTAGATATCATTTCCTCAAAGTTTGCTTCACATCCGAGTAGTGTTCCATGACATTGTGGTCTCCAGACTTTGTTGGATGCAACTCATAGAATCGTAGAGCTGGAAGGGACCCCAGAAGTCATGTTGTCCAACCCTTTGCAATGCAGGAATCTATGCTAAAGTATCCATGACAGATGGCCATCCAACCTCTGGTTAAAAACCTACAATGAAAAACCTCCACAATCTCCCAAGGGAGACCATTCCACTGTCGAACACCTCTTAAAGTCAGAAAGTTTTTCATGATGTCGGAATCTCCTTTCTTGTAACTTGAAGCCATTGGCTCAAATCCTACGCTCCAAAGCAGGAGAAAACAAGCTCGTTCTCTCTTCCATGTGACAGCCCTTGAGATATTTGAAGATGCCTATCGTACCTCCTCTCAGTCTCCTCCCATCATCCCAAGCTAACAAGGCTCAGTGAAGGCTCAGCTATGGGAGCTGACACAACAGGTAGAGTGGGGCTGGTACCCTTCTGACCCCTGTGCAATTTGCAAAATGAAAACAATGTAGTTCCAGTGAAAGGAAGTTGCAATTACTTTCTTGAAATTGCACCACAAGGTGAGGCAAAGCAGCTGCCTCAGGTGGTGAAACCAAAGAGGCAGGCACCCTGCCACCTCTTCCTCTACCAGAGAAGCAGTGCCAACAGTGGTGCCAGTGTCCAGTGAGATATTGTCAGAAACTGGTGCTGCTGCCAGTGCTGCTTCTCCAATACTGGCAGGATGGGCAGGGCACTTGTGGGGGCATCACTTCTTCAGCTTCCCAAGTGGGGTGGCACATTCCCTACTTTGTGTTGTGAGAAGCTGGGTGTTGTTCGAACGGAAGATGAGGGATGGATAAAAGTGGAACTGGGCTCCAGGTTGGTGCCTGCAATCTTGTTTCTGAAAGCTGCTGCTATAGACATTCAAAGGTCCTGGAATAAATGGTGGCTGATTCATAGCCTAAGAGCTTACCTAAGAGTTTTCCAAACACTGGATGTCTGCATCCCTGAAAATTAATCACTCTGCCTTTGGGTTACAGAGCACCTAGGATTAAAGGGTCTCTACCTAGAGGACCAGCACCTTCTCACTGTGTCACAGGGCTTCTGTGATGCTCTGCCACTAATTGCATTTGTCTTCACACTGCCCTATCCATTACAACCTCAAATCTAATTTACCCAGCAATCCCCCTTGTAGGTCTATTTCAGCGTTAGGTTCAACCAGCCAACAAATCTGTTTATTGTTTCTTACTTTGCCCCGGATGCTTCGTTCAGGGTTTTTCCTTTCTTTTTGCTTTTATGAGCACTAGTCCAGACAAGAGCCCAGAGACATTAGAATTGAGAATAGATTCCTGTCCTCTTTGAGCCAAAGATCAGCTAATGAAAACATCTTGTTTCATGGCATGATTTCTGGGCAGCATCAATCAAAGATGAAGGAAGAAAAGGAAGCAGGGGAAAGGCAGCTGTGGACTGAGCTCGGGCAAGCCACTTTCCCTGAAGGATTAGGACCACATGTAATTTACTCCTCGTGTGCCCCTGCACTGTATCCTTCAGCAAAACAATTTGTTTTATATTGTGCTTAACAGTGTTTGCTTATTTACACACTCCGGCAGAATTTGCTTGGCTAACTGGCTGTGAGCACCTTAGCAGATCAAGTTGACAAGAATGTGGGTGAATGTGCCACTGTTGCATTAGTCTTGGGGTGAAGACAGATCTACTGTTAAAAGGGGACACACAGTAGGCTGTGCATGAGGCTGTTGTAATATCTTATTTTATCTGATTAGAGATAAAAGCACATATTCTTGAAGTTAGGAAGAAAAGTCCATCATAAATCCAGATCTGACATGTGCTTCCCACTTTAGCAGCTGCCTTCCCCCATCGAAAGAGGGGCACTTCTAAATGAGGGATGTGGGTTTTAAGGAGTGTGTTCCGCCAGCAGGTTATCAGAAAATTTTATTCCACCTGTATAAGAGGTGGGGAACAACAAAGTTAAACAATAAAGTAAAAACCAATACCTTAAAATGTACAGTTCACAATCTATTTCACCAAGTATGCTAAAACAGACAACCAGATTCAGAACACATCACAGTTTAGGGCCAACAGGGATTGCCCGACTGATAGCTTAATGATGACTGAGAGCCATAGCTGATAGCCTCTTGCCCTTCAGCTCACGCTTCTGTGCAGTGGCTCCCATAAATACCTGACGGGATACAGGCTGAAGTCCCTCAGGTGTTTCCCTTCTCTCTCAGTCTAGTCCTCTCCTTCAGTCATCATCTCCATATTTATAATCTTTTGTCATCAAACTACTCACTCTATCAAGAAACATTATTTCTCTCCCCCACACCCCACAAACACCCTTGATTAACCACAGCAAGTCTCTCGGTTTTATGTACTGGCTCCCTCCTCTCTTTATTTCATGAAACATTGGTGTACACACATGCAAGCAAAGCACATACTGGTTCAGCAGTCAGTTTTGCCTTTCTCACTATCGCTTTGCTTCAGCTATCCATCCTGTATTTTTTTTAATTGTTCCATATCTCGTTTTAAAGAGAAAAAAATTGCTGCAAAACTACTGTAAGAATTGGGAGGTGCTGAACTCATCACAGAAACCAGCCTATTGAGATTATTCAGGGAATGTAAGTTTAGTTTACGGTTCATGCCACTAAAATGTCTGAGCATACTTGTTTTTCCTCTTCCCTCCTGCTTGCTCTTTTTCGTGTGCCATGTCTGTTTTGTGTAAGCCTGTGAGCAGTGACAGTCTTGTTTTTCTTAAAAATACATAAGGCCCTTTAAAAAAATTTAAAAATTGGAGCAGAGTAAAAAATGCTTTAAATTAACCGTCCTTCTCTGGCTTTTCCATCTTCCCAAGCAGTTCCATTGTAATGAAGCCCTCTAGTCACCAGGCAAGCCCTCCTCCTCCTCCACCAGCTCTTGACTTGACACAGTCTCTCTCCACAAATAGGTACATTTTCCTACACATTATTGGTTGGAGGATTGCATTACAAAATTTGAAGAACTGTGAATTTTGACAGAGTGCTGTGTTTTTTCCTATGTATTGCTTAAGGAAATGTAGAATTGAGTAGAAACTGAATTTCTTCTCAACCCCTTGCATCTGCTCCAAGGGCAGGTGCTGGAGTCGAGGCTGGGAATCTAGGTATGGTTTGTGGGGTACTTGGGAGCCCAGGCAAGCTGTCCTTGGGGCTGGTTAACCCAGGCTGATTGACTATGACAGCGAGATCTTCAGGATCCCTGGGTGCACTGAAGGTCTCAGAATTCCACTCCCGAGATCCTCTTGGAGTCTTGATAGGCTTGGACTCTGATGCTGCAATGCTGCATTAGGCAGGGGAGGTCTGCAGCAGAGAAGCAGCAGGTTGGAGGAATGAGTTTTAATTCTTCCTTGCTTGCTGCTATACCACAGCAACTGTGTCTCTTCTCTTTCTCCTGCTACTCTTTCCTCTTCTGAGGTTTTACCCCTGTGTCAGCAACTGAAATGCTCCAGGAAAACAGAACAGGGAGTAGTTTGGGGAGAAGACACAACAGAATAATTACATGCAGAGAAGGGTTAAACACCTGCTCAGTTGCTTCTGGCTTGCAAATTGCCCCCTCATAGTTCTGTTTTGCAAACAAAGGAAGCAGATAGCTGTTGGCTGCTTATAGTTCTAGCCTTGGGCTGCAGATTATGCCATTTCTGACTAGACCTTAACAATTTGCAAAGGTTAAATGGATGTTCCTCTACCTCCTCCTTAGCAAATATCTTACCTCAACAAACTGAATGATCTGAGTATATCTGTACAGCATATATACATTACTGATTTGCTTAGGTGCTGTGCCACTCCACAGAGAGGCATAGCACATGCCTCATAGAATCTCAGCAGATTCTGTTAGAATGAGGGAAAGATCTATGAAGAGAGGAAGGGGAGGCTTCACTAATTTGTAAATGTAATCTAAATTGTTTCTGCTGTCTTCTAAATGTCAGGTTGAAATTTTCCACTGTATCTCTCTGCCAAGACAACTCAGGGTGCTGATTTTGGCAGGCTGATGCTTGAGTCCTATTGTGTGGGAAATCTTTTTCTTTCCTTTCCTTTCCCTTTTTCTTTTTTGAAGGCATTACGGAAAAACCAAGAACACCCACACAGATAAGGTGCCCAGCTTCTTTCTCTCTGGGGTAACTACCAATTGACAAATGAGTTTGATTTTTCCTTTGATGCTCTCCGTGTATTATTGCAAATCCAGCTCAGCTCCATGGAACAGGGACTGGGGAGGAAGGAAGGCATAACAATGCCTGAGCATCTTCTAAAGCAGGGAAGGATTTGCAGGGGGATCTTGTATTGCTTAGGGAAAGGAGGGTCATCAACCTATTCTCTAGGTGGCTGATAAACTGTTAGTTTGAAATGAAAACACCCCCCCCCCCTACCTCCAGTAATACCTGGATGAGCCTTTTTGAGGAGAGCTGAATAGAAACAGCTAGCGTGGAGAGAAAGGGATTGAAAAGACTAAATTTATTCCTGGTGTAAATTTCTTGGATTCCCAGAGAGCTCTAGGCAAGGACCCTGGGATTTTGGAGAGGGCAATGCAAAACAAACCCTGAAGGGAGGTGGGGCAAGAAATAGAAAATCAAAATGAAAACGCTTCTGATTCTTTGGAGATCAGAGTGCACAATTCAGCTTCGTGGAATCCCCCCACACCAGTAGTATTTGCAAGGACACACTTTCACTGTGAACGGGATGCTTGCCAATCATCAGAAAGGGAACAATTTAGATGAGGTATCATGAACCTTGGTTTCCTTCTCATTTATATTGTGGATTATGAGGTGGGGTGGTTGATGAATTTTCATATTGAAAATAGCATGCTGATGTGGGGAACCAAATTTATAATTGAGAAATAGGAGAAACTGCAACAAACAGATTCACCCACCTCAAATACAGCCGTTCTTGCACAGGTATGTTTTGGTTGGTTCAAGGAAAACAATATAGAAAAGTGAATTCTTAGGTGCCAAAATCCAATTTTTGGACGAGAGAACCCCAGCAGAAATTTAAATTCACAAAACATGTAGCAAAGTAAAGTGTGGAAATAAAAGGCTGTTATATGTCTTTTTAAGTGAGTTCAAGCTTTCCTCTTTTCCCTAGCATAGAAAAAGAGCACACATGCGGTAAGTTTACTAACAAACACTCCAAATGTCAGTTTTATGTGCTTTTCTGTACAGCATTCAGAAAAAGTTGCACAGATCATAACACTTGGCTGTGGTGACAGTTCCTAAACTTAGGAACTCAAGAGTAGCTTGTGAGAGCCATGTGGTAAGAGCTGGAGCAACCAGATCTTCTGACGTAGACTCAAGGCTTAGTTACCCATTTCCTTCCAAGGTAGGAAGAAATGACCTCACTAAGCCTGGCAGTAACAGCTTACTCTATGGTTTTAACCTCTTCATTCATTACTTCGACTTAAGCATATTGGTTATATGAAGCTGGTTATCCCACAATCTTGACCACTGTAATCCATGCATTGGTAACATTCAGGCTGAATTACTGCAATGCACACTATGTGAGGCTGCTCTTGGGCTGAATATGGTGGCAACTCTGCTGATGGGTGCATCTGACTGACTTGTGACACCATTGTTAAAACTTTTACCCTGGCTGCCTATCTGCTACTGAGCCAGGTTCAAGGTCCTTTGATTAACTTACAAAGCCCTAAACAACTTAGATCCAGGGTACCTTAGGGACGGCCTGAACCCTTATATCCCAGCTTGATCACTGAGCTAATCTGTAGAAATGCCATTGATTTTTCCCCAAGTTGGCAAGGCTCATTTGAAAGCAACAAAAAACTGAACCTTTAGTTTCATTGGCCCAGTCTTGTGAAATACTCTGCCAATGGGGATTCATTGGGTGCCTTCTGTGCCATCCTTTAAATGCCTTTTGAAAACCTTTATATTATGGCAGGCTTATGCAGGCAATTAAGAACCCATTTTTCCATAATAGCTAGCTGATTTCTGATTTTAAATTGCTATATGTTTAGTTTAAGGTTTTATAACCATAAATTTCTATACGGTTTTTAATAAGTTTACTGCTGTAAACTTATGATATTTTTATGAATAGTAGTATAAAGATACATTATTTACAAATAACATACACAACAGGGCCAATTTTAGAAGCATTTTGACTCAACTTGTAGTGGCGTGCAGCTTTTCTGAGCTCCCCATTTTCTGAATTCACCCACATTTTAATTCAATCCATTGAAGAGCCAGGTCCATTCAAGTCACTGTATCCTCATGTACTCCATGCTCCCCACCACCACTTTCCAGCAGGTAGTCATCAGAGCAACAAGCATAGCTCGTGCATTCAAAGTACCTTCAGCCAAAGGAGTGGGAAGCAGCACATCATTACACCTATTGAAGAAGAAAAAATAGCAGTCTGGCATGTCTAACAACAGGTTTGCAACTGAGGAGTTACAATTCTGACTACTGGGATGAGATCAAACTCCTTTCATGAGTAATCAAAGAATGTGTCCACATTGCCTGCCTGCCTTTCCCTCCCCCAACCCCAAGTTTTGTATAATTGGACATTCCCTTTCCCTGGCATGTTAGACCCCTGCAAGTAGGCTGTATTTTGCCAGAGGCTAACTGTGCCTTTAAAAGCCTACTGCACACAACAGGGAATGCAATTTTGTATGAGCTATGAAGCAGATTCTACTGAGCAGAACAGGAACTCATGTGTTATTCAAGACCATACCATGTGGCTTGGCTCACTTACTTGGAGTCATTTTGAACAGTCACCCCTGCAGGCAAATGTCTGTGATGTGCCTGCTGTCTGCTGCCATTCTGAATTGCATAAGCCGATTCAACACAGGTGGAGCCAGGGACACAAGCTTTCTCTAGATGGTACACACTCATTTGGCATCCAGTTTCCAGCAGCGCTGAGAGGCAAGTTGGGGCTGCACCACTCATCTGGAACCTCTGTCTGGATGAGTCACTGCAGCATACTGCGACGAAGAGAGGGAGCAGTGCAATGGTGGCAAGTTTCAATGCAGTACAAATATACCAGGAGAAGCCCCAGATTGGCACAATGCCAAGATACTCATGGAGCCTATATTGCCACTTCCATACCCCTATCTTCCCCTGCAAGCTGCACCAACAGTGGAGCAATTCCACCAAACCCACTAGAATTGGGTTCCTCAGTTGTGAAAGCAGAGTTATTAAATATTTTACAGGAAGAAATGCAATGGGATAGTTTTAGTGTTATAGGAATATTTGTGATTCCCTGATGCTAGTAGGGGCCCCAAGCAGGGCTTTTCCCCCCAGGGGGAACTCACCAGAACTCAGTTCCTGCTCCTCTCAGGTAGGTTCTGGTACCTCCCAAGTGGGTGCCATTGCCATTCTAAGCAAAAGAGGGAGCAGTTCATTGTGAGTTCCAGCACTCCCTTTTCAAGAAATTCACAAGAAAAAGCAGTGAACTCATGGGCAAGAGGTCATGCAATTAAGCCAGGATCACATCAGTGATAATGCTGCAGGGTGTGGTTGTGGTTTTGAATGAGGAATAAATGATGTTTGATAAATGCAGGTCGCTACTTATAAATACCCTAGGAAGCTGCCTTATGCTAAGTGGCAGGATGAGTGCTGCTCCAGCTTCAAGCTGGTGCAGTGATTGGTTCCATATAGAGCCTGATGCTACCATGCAGCAGCAGTGGGGCCAGTCAGGATGTGGGCCATCTCAATCCCTCCTCTTCCCCACCTCCATAACACCCCATTTCAGGGTTTTCTGCTGGTTGCTGCTGGCAGGGATCAAGCAAGCAGAAAGGGGAGCTGGCAGGAGGTCAGCTTAGAGTGAAGAGCTGGGCAAAGGGACAGCCCAAAAACCCTGGGCTGGAACAAATGGGCTTTGGGTTTCTCAACCAAGCATTTGTCCCCTGGGTGCCAGACAGCACAATTACAATTTGACTAAATAGAAGGAAGTTGTAACTGGAGTGTTGGTCGTGGTCACCTCCCTCACTGAAACTAATCCTGCATTTCTTGGAATTTCTGTTACTCAGATGTTAGGGTGAATTAAGAGGTGGTGGCAAATGTAAAAAGTGGGTCATCAATGGCCCATTGCTCCACAGAAGCTAGGCAATCTCCACAACTTGTTCCTTCCAGGAGCATCTCTACCCCAATTGTTCAGCCCAGACAACTACTTCTGGTAGTTCCCTCACTTTGAGAAGTGAAGTTACCAGGAACCAGGCAGAGGGCATTCTCAGCAGTGGAGCCCTCTCATCAGATGTCCAGCAGATAAATAACTATAAAACTTAGAAGAAATCTGAAGGCAGCCTTGTATTGGGCTGTTTTTAATGTGTGGTGTTTTATTATGTTTTTATATGTGTTGGAAGCTGCCCAGAGTGAATGGGCAGAGTATAAATGCAACAACAACAACGGGCTTGAACTGACATCTTCTGTTTCCCAATCTGGAGGCTGCTTTTGAATGGACCATGTGGTTTATGTTTCTGAATGCCCCTAAGTATCTGTTGCTGGGAATGCTGTTGTGCTCAGGTCCTGCTTGTGGGCTTCTAAAAGGCACCTGGATGCCTACTTTAAGACAGGATGCTGGACTAGATGGGCCATTGGCCTGATCCAGCAAACTGTTCTATGCCCTTATGGGGAATGAACGATGTGCAATACCTCCAGGTCTTTTGGTGCACAGTCAACTTAGCAGTTCATGGTTTGTTTGTTTGTTTGTTTGTTTGTGTGTTGTTGTTTTTTGCAAAGACAAAATGTATTAACAAAATGCAGGATTGTAGTCACCATACCATGAGTGACTAGCATAAGTTTGACCAAACTGCGGGAGGCAGTGGAAGACAGAAGTGCCTGGCGTCACGAAGAGTCGGACATGACTAAACGACTAAACAACAACAACAAGTCACCATACCACTGGAGAAATCACAAGCCCACTTTTGCAGATAAGTACCCCAAATATGCTATGCCAGTTTCTGTGACAGCAGAGATGTGTTCAGAAATATGTGGTCTCCTGTATAATCGTCGTAGAATGCTGATTCTGTCTTGGGTGGCCTTCTTTACTGAACGGGCAAATTATTTTGGCTTAGTTCAGCCATAATGTCAAGCTATGGTTTAGCACTCTGCTCAGGCTCATACACTCCCCAATCTCTGATGAGATTTTAAGGAGGAGATCTCAAGCATCAGTTTCCTGTTTTCCGCTCTTATGATGCTGTTGTTAAGTCTGAACTGGACTGTGAGGCTGAAACAAGCCAAGATCAAACTGTGGTCTTTTACCATACTTGCTAACAAAGCATGATTTAAATCAAAGGTAAGAAACTTCAAGACCAGTGGGAAAATCCAGGCTTCTAAGCCTCTCTAACCAACCATCAATACTCAATCCAAGCCACAAACTCTTCCAAGTCATCCCAAGCCATGTCTCTCAGTGGCCCTGTTCTTCACACTCATTGAGTGTTTTTGCCTGGCTGGAATGTGCCCTGATCATGCCTCCTGTTTTCCTGGGTGCAGGAGAGAGGGGCATGTGAATGTGTACAGAAACTACCCTAGTGTACAAGGGCAACACTTATATTTGTTGCTCCACTCACTTTGTCTCTCGCCCTTTTGTCTTTGGGGGTGGTGTGCCTCTACCCACAAAAAGGTTGGCCGGAATGTGACTCTCAGGCTGAAAATGTTTCTCCATCCTTGGTTTGAAACACCCAGTTTGAAACACCAGGGAACAGGGAACACCAGGTAGTTTAAAACAAGAAGCAGATGTTTCCAATTTCCTCTTTCTCGTTGCATCAGAGAAGGAGAGGGCTGGAAAAGAAGCAACCCCGAGGCAGGAGCAGGCTCATTCACAAGATGCTAAATTATAGTTGCACATGATATCCCAAGGAGCCTCTGTGTTAAGATAGTTGCAAAATTGAATTTAAATCCACACAGTCTCCGTTCTTCTTACTCTCTTTGATGCGAACATGAAATTAGAAATACACTAAGCACTAAGTGTTCTAATCATTAGCGGAAGGATTAAATGAGACCAGGGGAAAAAATGGAAGAGATTAAGCCATTCCCATGCCCATCTTTGCAAATGTGATATGGGTATCACCAAACATTTTGCTGAACATTCGCTGTGCTAACCCTTCATTTCACCCACACTGTTTAAAGCGATTCCAACATTTTGTTCCTGCAGCACTTTCAAATACGTAAGTAAGTAAGTAAGTAAATAAATAAATACACCCAGCTTTCTGGGATGGTTGCTTTTGAATTATTTGTATTTTAATCTCCCGGCTTGGGAAAACAGATAGAAGAGCCAAACTCTCTCCGTATCGTTAGCTGAGGTATAAATATTTGATCATGCTAATTGGCAATGGGACAGAAGAAAGTGGAGCCATGTTGTGTAAAGAGCGATGTGCTTTTGGGGTTTTGCAGTTTTCTTTGTTTCCCTTGTGTTAAGCAGATTTCACTTGGATGGGTTTTGGAGGCATTTGTCCATTTCACCCGTTTGGGAAGGCTTTGCACTGAAGCTTAGGGCATTGTTGTTTCAGCTGTGATTAGTTCAGATGGAGAGCTTATGTAGGACCTGGAGGCTTCACTCTGTCCTGGCTGCTGGGTCCTGATCCAGGCAGGTGCTTAGCACCCTTCCCCCAACACAAATTCATATGCAGCTACAAAAGTGGCATAGAGGCTCCTGCCTGCTCAAACATCTCCTCTTCTCCTGTAGTACTAAACTGGTCAGGAACTCAGGCAACTGGTAAGTGACCTCTGGTCCTGGGTAGGGATGGAGCAGAAATTCATTTTTGTTTGTATTTAAAAGCAAAGCTACCTGATTCACAATTTGTGAAACAATATGCAGACTGAAACATAGCCACTGGGGTGCGAGGTGGGGAGTTCTTCTTTTTCAGTGGAGTTTTCCAAATATGTGATGTGTACAAAAACGCATATGTTAGATTAGCAAAAAAAGAGAGAGAAATGTGTACATTAATCAAAACTGCATACAAAACTATTTATCAGGTGAAATTTGCCAGAAAATGCTGACAACTTTTGATGAAAAATAAAGAAAAAAACATTAACAACACAAATTGCTGCAGAAGTCTGGAGAACTGAATTCAAGATTGGAAAAATGAAAAACTGAGGGTACTGAAACGGATAAATCTGTCTAACCCTACCTGGGACAAGGGGTGCTTGAATCCAACAGATCTTAATGGGTGCTGGCAATGCAGGAGTTTACAGGTATGGAGGGGAGGGTGCTGCTGTCCCTGCTCTTCCTCTCAGGTAACCCCAGGTTTCATGCACTGCTTTAGGCCAAATTCCAATGCATCTCAGAGCAGAAAAATCTTCCAAAACAAAGCTGTGCATTGTATGCTTCCCTGGTTATGTTGTTTGAGAAATCCCACGGGTCATTTTGTTATTGTTGCTCCAACACTTCACATAGGATGTTTTTCTTTTTCTTTTTTTTTCTTTTTTAAAAAGCACAACAATAGCAAAACCTTTGGGATATTTTATGCCCCAGATACTTCGAAGGTGAATTCTATATGGGCACATATTTCTGCTTCCCCTAAATCTGTTTTCGTTTGAAATGTTTTATTCCCACACTTAAGCTTGGTAAAGACTAAAAATTGGGGGAACATTTTTGATACAGTGGTACCTCCGTTTAAGAACAGCCCTGTTTACAAACTATTCGGCTTACATACTCTGCAAAACCGGAAGTAGTGTCCCGGTTTGCAAATTTTACCTTGGTATAAGAACGGAATCCGAATGGTGGAAGGGCACCAGCAGCGGGAGGCCTCATTAGGGAAAGCGCGCCTCAGTTTAAGAAGGGTTTCGGTTTCAGAACGGACATCCAGAATGAATTAAGTTTGTAAACTGAGCTACCACTGTATTTTAATGTCCTACTCACTTTTTTTTAATGGAAAGGAAATTGAAAATTGAAAGGAAGCTGCTATGTATGGGGTCAGACCATTGATCCATCTAACTTAGTTAGATTGTCTACACTGGTTGTCAGCAGCTTTCCAGAGCTTCAGAGAGAGATTTATCCTAGCCTTACCCAGAGATGCTGGAGAACATGGGATCTTCTGCATGCAAGGCAGATTCTCTACCAGTGGGCTACAACCCTTTCCCAAGGGTTGCTTTACACAAGATGAATGACAGCTATTTCCATGTATGAAATTGCATGGGAATGCTGCCATATGCGAGAAACATATACTGTACTTTCCCATATATAAGATGATGTTTTTTCATTTAAAAATAATTTTAAAAACTTGGTGTCATCTTATACATGGATAGTGCATATGGGGGCCGTGGGATTGGTTGCTCCCATGAGTCGGAGATTGTCAGCGGCTAGTGATCGTGTTATTGGTGGCTGTGGCAAGGGCTGTTCTTGATTGGCTGTTGCTGCAGTAATTGTGTGGGCAATTGGCAGCTCCTGCCAGTGAGGGGACAGATGATATGTGGCTTTTGCGGCGCGGTCAAGTGGAAGCATAGGTCAGGTGATTGATTTTTGGCAGCCCCCCCAAAACAAGCCCAACAACTCTGGGCAATCTCCCCCATATTTTAAATTTGGAATACATGGGGGAGTCCCATACACGGAAAAATACGGTATGCACATGCAATTGTTCAGTTCTGCTTCATGCCTTATCCACTTCTTTCCAACTTCAAATCTGAGTTCATTTTGTGCAGCCTTGTTCTAGGTAAGGTGCCTGCAGGAATGTCAAAGGAAGTCAAAAGAACTAAAATAAGATTAATGAAATAACTTGGGGGCTTCCATATCTCTGGTTTGTTTTCAGCATGTGTACAACACTCCTCATTTGCACATTTTTCTGTACAGTATGTATAGTTCTTGAACCTATTTGAATGAATTAGCTTGTAGTATAGTCATCAGGTTAATAAAACGTTTCTCTTCTCAGGGAGGTGAGGGGGACATAGTGTTAAGCAACCGCAGATAATGTAGTCAAAGATCCTGGCTGATGATATAATATCAGGGCTGGGGGAGGTGGGGAAATAAAAATGATGAACGGTATTAAGTACAGGCAATGACTGATCTGTGCATGTCTGACTGACACACAACTGTGCATGTGTGCATCACAGCGATCTGGAAGTGGCAAGAAAAGGGGGTGGAATGAGGGGCATAATGGGGCAGGACAGAGGTGAGGCAGGGGGGGAGCATAATGGGGCATAATGGACTGTAATGGGGCGAGGCAGGCTCATGTGTGCTCTGCCATCCTATGCAATGACCCCGAACGCAACCACCATGGAAACTGGGGGTTGCCTGTACAGGCAGCAACTGTTTTGCATGTGTTTGATTGGCACATGACAGGGCTGACAACACACGTGCCATTTTTGACCCTAGAAGGGGGTGGAATGGGGTGGGGCCATAACAGGGTGGAATGGGGCGGGGCATGGAGGGAGTCAACAGGGTGGGGCATGGGAAGACCTGGAATGTAACCGCTGTGCAAATGGGGAATTTCCTGTATTCCTGAGCACCCAAAGCACTTCACTTTCATTACTGAAGACGCCAGAAGTGAAAATCCTTGACAACTGAATAATAGAAATATGTAGAGAAAGACAATGAACTGTATTTAACCTGACTTTGTAAACAGATTTCTACCTATTTATCTACATGCACTGGCATGCTTTCAAACTGCTAGATTGGCAGAAGCTGGGACAGAGCAACGAGAGCTCACCTCGTCGCGAGGATCCGAACCGCCAACCTTCCGATTGGCAAGCCGAAGAGGCTCAGTGGTTTAGGCTGAATATAATATTTACACTCTCCCCATCTGACTAGCCACTCTGGGCAGGTTCCAACATTTAGAAAAACATAGAAAAACATTAAGCATCAAAACAAAGCTTCAAAGGTTGTATTGTTACTTATCTTCTTGGCTCTGGGGTTGCGTAACTCCATATCCTCCAACATTTCTCGAATGAAAATAGGGATGTCCTAAGGAAAAGCAGGACATTCTGGGATCAAATCAGAAACAGGGATGGCTTCTGTAAATCCAGGACCATCTCTGCAAAATAGGGACACTTAGAGGGTCTTTAGTGAGGAATTATCCTAAGAACACAATCCAGACAGGTCAAAGCACTCATGACATTGAGCTGGGCTGGGGAGAGTTGTGACCTGGGAAGGAAGAGTTTTGAGGGACAAATAGAGAGTCTTTGATGGTGACATTTGGCTCCCAGGCCTGAAGTTCCCCACCCTTGGTCTTCACTGACTCTGCAGGTTCTCTCTTAGACTCTCCCATCACTTGCTACTTGGTGTTTTTATCTAAAGATTCCAGGGTCCTCCTGCATGCAGTGCAGGTGATCCACCCCTGAGCTAGAATCTTCTCCAAGATTCTACTTCTGACTGTACACAACTATAAAGTTACAAGCATCCCCCACTTTTTTTTTAGTTTACTCATGGGTAGAAATAAGTAAAAAGCATTACATTTTATTTTATTTTTTTACTTCCCAGAATCAAATTATAAAAGTAACAAAGAGACAGTAAACAGCTTTGAGATGAGTGCCTTGTATGACAACCACTGGATCATTAACCTTAAGTGTTCTATCTTGGTCCTATTATCTAGTAAAATACAATAAGTAGTAGACTACAACAGAGAAGTAGATGGCTCATTTCCTGATTCTTTTGCAAATATGTACTGTTTAAATGCAGCCTAAGGAGGAAAACTTTTTTTATAGATAGGAACATTGGGTAAATAAATGTAATTGAACAAATACATGCAACAGAAACACGCAGTCACTTGGCTCTTACTGACTCACAAACTGGAGTATAGCTAAATTATAGAGTATGTTTGCATGTTGGAGATCTCAGGTTCAATATCTGCCATCTTTAAAGGTAAAGGTAAAGGTACCCCTGCCCGTACGGGCCAGTCTTGACAGACTCTGGGGTTGTGCGCCCATCTCACTTAAGAGGCCAGGGGCCAGCGCTGTCCGGAGACACTTCCGGGTCACGTGGCCAGCGTGACATCGCTGCTCTGGCGAGCCAGAGCCGCACACGGAAACGCCGTTTACCTTCCCGCTGGTAAGCGGTCCCTATTTATCTACTTGCACCCAGAGGTGCTTTCGAACTGCTAGGTTGGCAGGCGCTGGGACCAAGCAACGGGAGCACACCCCGCCGCAGGGATTCGAACCGCCGACCTTTCGATCGGCAAGTCCTAGGCACTGAGGCTTTAACCCACAGCGCCACCTGCGTCCCATCTGCCATCTTTAGGTAGGGCTAAAAACCTGGAGAGCTGCTGCCAGTCAGTGTAGACCAGGAGTGGGTAGACATTAGGCTTACAGGCTCTACTTTGTCTTTTGTCTCTACTTTGCTATTTTAAGGGAAGGGTTTAAAGTGATGGGTTATTATTCAAGAGCTGCAAAGTGTCCACAGCTCAAGCAACCAGTAACCCCCCACATCTGTAGGTGCAGACACATCAAGGGGACTACAAGCAGGCACACAAAGTGTGTTCTCCTTAATAGAGAGCACGTGTTGTGGTGTGGCCTAGCAGGCCACCCCACTGTTGCGTGTCAAGGTCCCCAAGCCACCCCCCAAATAACTCACAACGCACACTTAATTTTTGTTTAAGGTTTTTGGCATAATTTTGGCCACAACTTTATTTAAATACAAAACCGTGAGTGGTTGTTTAGGCATTGGTTAAGGCTATCTGTCCCCCCGCCTGGGGACAGAACTGACTTCCAGGCACCACCGAAAGACAGTGCAGGGGAAAGCAAGTCAGGGAGAAATGGAGCTGAGTCACAGACCCTCAATTCTCATCCGCATGCTCCCCGAAGGCTTGCCGGCCCTAGTCCCATTCCAGGGATTGGACAAAAAGATGGCAAGCCCCAGGATTCCTTTAACGGAATTCCCTTTCCGCAGCAACCGTGGAGGGGCAGGCCCAGCCCATCCTAACCCCTCCACCACCAATTTATAACCAATGCCTAACTGCAACCTTACAAGTTGTGACGATTTGCTACGCAGTAGGCAAAAACCAAATGGCCCAGCCAATCAGCCAGATGGACAAAATTCCTACCAAGCCCCTGCCCCAACGGCAGACGACCCCATGACAGGCATAGCAAGGTCAATGCAACAACCCCTTACTCACCCGCGGGTGGGCGGGTGATCCGTTGCACGCAGCAAAGAGAAAGCTCCAGGCTGCGTACAGAGTATTTAAACATTTTACCCCTCCCACCAAAACTGCAACATAACTTTTACCCCAGCAACCCAGTGAACCAATCACTGCCCCAGGCCATCTTTAGAGACCCTGCCTGGTAACAGAGGGGTGGCTCAGCAGACCCCGCCGCAACACGTGCTCTCCATGAAGGAGAACACGCTTTGCTGGGCAGATCTGTTTGGATAGCCGCAGGCTGTGATTGGGTCCTTGAATTTCCGGAGAGATTTTGATGTTGCCAATTTGTGGGTTGGGCTCAAAGGTTTTAAATATTGGGCACACAGCTTTGGGCGTCCTCTTTTGCTGCGTGCACTGGATCACCCGCCCACCCTCCCTGAACTGGGGATTTTGCGCTTGACCTTGCTATGCAGGGGCCTGGTAGGAATTTTATCCATTTGGCTGATTGGCTGGAGCCATTTGGTTTTTGCCTACTGCTTAGCAAATTGTCACAACTTGTAAGGTTTGCAGTTAGGCATTGGTTAAAAAATTGGTTGGTGGAGGGGTAAGTGCCTACCCCTCCAATGCTGGTGTTGCAAGGGAATTCCATTAAAGGAATCCAGGGGCATGCCATGCTTTTGTCCAAGTCCCTGGCATCGGGCTTGGGCCACGCAAGCCTCTGGGAGCGTGCGGGGAAAGGTGAGGGTCTAGTGCCCATCTTCATTTCTCCCCAATATTGTTTTCCCTAACTGGCTTCCGCTGAAATCCGGAAGTCAGTTCTGTCCCTGGACAGGGGGACAGATAGTCGGAACCAATGCCTAAGCAACCACCCACAGTTATGTATTTAAATAAAGTTGTGGCCAAAATTATGCCAAAAACCTTTTTAAAAATTCCGTGTGATGTGTGAGTTATTGGGGTGGCTTGGGGACTTCAACATGCAAATATAGATTAAAGTATTTCTTGTGCTTCTCACACTCATGCACCTGTTTCTATCCTCCATTCCAGCAAGCAAGAAACATTAAAAGACTCAAATTACACACTGAAGCCAGGCAAAAAACAGGGTGCAAAGCAGGGCTGGTGAGGAGTGGCCTGGGGAGAGTCTCAAGGGCCAGACAGAAAGACCTGGAGGGATGAAGTTGGCTGCTGGGTTCCAGGTTTCCCTTCCCCAGCCTACGAAGATAGGCACCAAAGTTGTGGGTCAACAGAGGAGAACAACTTCTGCTCTTTTGCATCATCAGTAAAAGGTTGGTGCTGATGCTGTGCTGGGCTTGATAGACTGCAGTACAGTAAGTAAATTATCCTTCCATCAACACGCCTCTTTCCTTCCAATGTATTTTCCCCCTAGCGACATAGTCTGCATTTTTATTTTTACCAGCTCGCATTTCTCAGCTTGTCTCCGTGATTCATCTCGTTGCTCCCAATTAATAATTATCTATAACTCTTCTAAATGGCATTTTTTGTTGTTGCAAGTAGCTCTGTCAGGAGAATCATCTTCGGTGCCCAAAATACCTGCTGCCATCTCAAGTTGTTGCTGTGGGCTCTGTTGTGTTGAACAGGCACAGAGTCTCCTTCACGTTCCCTGCAGTGCTGCTATTCTATCTATTCTAACTTTGCAGTCTTTGGAAAGTTAGAGGATTTCCAGAAGGATTTAAGAACAGCCTCCCCAAAGGTTTGTCGTGGTTTGCCAACATGATGCCCATGGGCACCAGTGCACCCCCCCACAACTTCTTATGGTTCCTGCAAAAGTTTTGTTCTTTCTGCTTTGCACCAGTTCAACCCTTTGTACACAGAACACTCACACACCCGCCACATGACTGACTTTCAATGGAGGCCAGCATTGGACACTTATTCTGAGCAGATGAGAGGTGCAAAGTGTTTCTCATTGTGAATAATGGCAGCCCTAGCTGGTGTCAACGTCTTTGCCTTCTTTGACAAGGCAGCTGAACGTGATGGTAGTGGTGGGGTTTCCTGCAACATTTTGTGATCCCATCTCTTTTCCTGCTCTTGTGGGTGTGGCAGCCATTTTGTGCCCACAGCACTTTCTCAATGTGCTCAACAGCTCAGAAAGGTTGGTGATCCCTAGCTGTCTCTTGTCAGTCAAATGGCTCTGTTCGTTTCTAACATCTGATATTCGGACATATCCTGCCATGGAACATGGACACCCACTATCATAGTTGGGTTCTTTTATGAATATGTCTCTTCTTTCTTTCTTTTCTACACCACTAAGCCTTTACTCTTTTTGTGGTAGTGAGCTGCACAACTTAATTATAAGCAGTGAGTTATTTTCGCTCCTGGATGTATGGTTGGTCAGCTGGATCAGACCAGTGCTCCATCTAGTTGAACATCCTGTTCTTGTAGTTGCCAAGCCAACCAGGTCCCTGTGGGAAGCCTGGAAGTAGCACCTGAGAACAACAGCACTATCCTGTGGATCCCAGCATGTGGTATTCAGAAGCATACTACCTCTGCCATTGGAAGCAAAGCATAGCCATCATGGCTCTCATGACTGATAGCCTTCTCCATTAATTTGTCTAATTCTCTTCGCAAGCCACACTTCCTTAGCTGCATGATCCTTATGGGATGAATAAGATGCAAGTATATAATATTCTTTTTGTGTGGCTAGAGTAATCACTTTAGGAAAGGAGTATTAGTCCACAAACTAGATTATATTTACTCTCCTGTTCATTCTTCCGATTGATTTTATGATAGTATATTATCTATATGTAACAATCATTGACCCTGCTTCATATTTTGTAAATTGTTTGTATCGATTGAAATGGTTCCTTTTATATTTTATGATTTTCTTTAAAATTAATAACAATTTTGTTTTTGTTTTAAGAACTATTATGGGAGAATGTCTCCCTGATACACAGTGGTGGTTTGTCCATTAAAGTGAAAGGTGCATTGCCCCACTAATCTTAGTCTGCTCTTCACTAGTACATGTCCACATTCATTCTTTTTGCCCTGGCGATTACCCTCCTCATTCTCAGTTCTACCCTTGTAGAACTCAGCAGAGAGAAAAATGAGGACAAAGCTAGAATTAGCTGGCGCTGCCTGTCATTGGTTTTGGCCACAGGTCCCCCAACCTTGCACTACGTAGAGAGGAAGCTTGTCTACTGTACCGAGTTAAGACTGATAATAATGGCTCACCTACTTTTGCCTGTGGCCCCATCTACTCCTGATATGTGGCTCCTGGAAGGTTGCCTAGAAGGAAATGTGGCCCTCAGGCTAAAAGAGTTTCCTTAGCCCTGTTCTAAACCAATATCAGAATGTCTTGCCAAATATGATACCAGGTGCACAGGCCAATCAAATACATTCAAATACATATATGTGGCTGTGTCTGACCCATTACTCCTCATTCTTTCCTAGAGCAAAAGAACAAAGTGTTATAAAATGGGCTCACCATAAACACACAGCTATTTATTTGTAGCTGTGTATGGAAAGCTGTGGCACATTGCACAGTCGAATCTGGTTGTGCTCCCAGCCTCATAAAAAAGAAAGAGGGATTGTTATATGATCCCACCACAATATATTAAAAGGCTGTAACCCAATAAAGGACCCACAGTTAGAGAGTAATGAGAAGCTATAATTTTGAAATGCTCTTCCAATGTTGAAATTTTTCCATTTGCACTCTTACATATGATTCTGATTTCAGGCACAATTAGCACCAGAATTAGAGGTTCTTGTGTGCAAAGATAGAGTTTAAAAGAAGGTTTACTGGTGTTTGTAAGCAAGTTCATATGTTTATATGTTTATATCCATCTGCATTTTAGCATCTCTGTTAATGCTTTAAAAAGGGAGCTACACAAGGATATTCTGATATATTGAGAAATAAACATCCTGGCTGAAGCAGTAGCATAGCATGGAGGGACACAGGGGTGGTTGCCCCAGGTGAAAATTTGTTAGGGGGTGCAAAATTTCCACACCCGGTGCTGCCTCAATACAGCTCTTCTGTTACTGGGCTCTGATGGACATGGCTTCTCCATCTCTTTTTTTTTCTTGTCTCTGCAGCTACAATCTCCTGAGTGATATGGATGCCATTAGGCAGTTGAGTTCACGTGTGTACTCTGTCTGTTTCCCTCCCACCCACGCCCTCCATGTGGCCCGGGGCACTGGTATCCCACGCTACGTCACTGGATTGAAGTGAGCCATGCCTAAATGCTATTGAAAGCACCAAGCCTTAAGTTAATCACAAAGAACATGTTTTGTTGCGTTTCAATTTGTGATGGTGTCACCATTTCCCCACCTACTAATATATATATATATATATATATAAAATAATAACCAAATTTGGCTGGCTTTAGTGCAGAGATGGGAAACTTTTCTTCAGCAAGGCCACATTCCACTAGGGCAATCTTCCAAGGACCCATGGTAGCAGTGGGGGAGGCCAGAGATGTTGGTGGGTGATCCAGTGGCAAAATAAATTTGGATTTACTGAACAGAAAAAGAGACTGCCCTGCTTCAGTTTTCACTGTGGCTACCTCCAATTGGAATTCTGAGCAATTCTATGCAGAGGTAAGTTTCTCTGGGTTTGATGGAATAAGCATACAGAGGATTATATTATCCCCCCTCCTTTTTTTTTTACTATGACAAGTGAAATTAATTCTTCTTTGACTTTAGTGTGCCACAAACGTACAAGCCTACAAATGCATGTGCACACATAACACACACAGAGAGAGCAGAAGAATACCAATTTGTACTCAGACAGTTGAGTAAAAACTTCTTTCCCTCAATGAATACTGCCGGGGTGGTGGTGAGGGAAATGGTTTGTTTGCTTTTGTTCTTAAAAAAACCCCTTTTTATCAAATAAAATATGATGCTTTCCAGTTATTCTGAAGCTTCACAGAAAAGACAAAACAAACAAACAAACAAACAAACAAACAAACAAACAAATGACACTTTATAAAGCCAGGAAAAATAAGGAGGGAATTAGCAGAAAATCGGGGTGGGGGTGGGGGTGGCCTTTAAAACTTAATGCTTTCCTTGGTATGAGACCAAGGACCACGGATCTGGTAACAGGAGTGGTTGGTGGGGTGGCACGAGTGATGGGGTGCTGGTCACCTGGCTTTCCAACACCAAACATCACTGCCTGTTACTGAAAGTAGGAGAGACTTGAGACCCAGCTACATTACTCAGAAAGCAACATTTTGCATGCATTATAAACATGCAACACCAGGTGGTGTTGTGGAGGAGAAAACTTTTTAAGGCGGTTTTACATAGGGGTTTTTTTTGTTATAAGGATTTAATTTATGACTTATTTATAGCATTTCGGCCCCCCCCCCCAGTGTGTAGATCCACCCTAGGTTGTGAGGTGTTCAGCACTGTGGTGGAAGCATCAGGGTAGCTCTCCTGCCATGCCTGCAGAGCAACAAGCTCCCCACTGCCTCTTCCCTCATTCACCCCTGGTAGCTAGACGCAGTGCTCAGGGCTGGTAAGCAAAATAAGTAATGCTACCCTTCCTGCTCCACCAAGCACTACTGTCTGAAAGTTCTTCTCTGGTTCACACTGAAATCCAAGCAGAAGAAGGACTTAAGAACGCCCACAGTGTTTGCTTGCTCATCTCCCACCACTAAAACTACCTCCCACTTACTTCTTCTTGCTGTTCCAGTGGTATGAAAAATGGAAGAATGCAGGTTGGTCTCTCTTCCTCTTCCCCTCTCTGGCGTTAAACATCCTGTTAGGGGTGCCTGGAAGGTATGGCAATTTCTGCTTGTACTGTGTTGGAGTCGCGTCACTGTGCATCATGTTGTTATATTGTAAAATGCCCTGGGATTATTTTAAATAAGTGCAAGGCTAGAAATTTCTTAAATAACAAAATACTTTTTCTGAAATAAGTAGTGGGGGAATACAAAACTAGTGGTAATTCTTTCTTATTCTTAGTGCAGAAATTGGAACTTCATGTGCAGGGCCAAATGTGACCTTCTGGTCCTTGGGACTCTGTCCAGGAGACACCCAGTGCACAGCTATGCCATCTTTTCCCAAGGCACGCCTCTCAGTAGCCTTGCTTCACACCCTCCTTGCATGTTCTTGCCTGGCTGGAATATGTCCTTGAACTCTGATCCTGCCTATTGCTTGTCTGGATGGAGGATGGAGATGGTGTGTGACTGTGTGGAAACCAGTCTGCCATTAAAAGGTAAGATTTGCTTTTATTGCACCTTCCACTTTTGCCTCTGACCCCACCCATATGCCCCTTCCAGACAGCAGCCCACAAGACAGGTCACCCTCAGTCTGAAAAAGGGTTTCTCACTCATCCCAGATATAGAGGAGAGACATAATTTCTCTCCCCCCAACAACAACATCATTTGTCAAACCCCTGATGTTGCAAAGCTAATGCAAGAGAAGAAGTCAATCCTGCTTTGTAGACAAATGCAACACATGCAATGGAAGAAATGTCAGATCCATAGTTTCCATTAATGAGGCATCTCTGCCTGCATAGCCGATCTGTTTGCTGTATGCTCCCTGGGGGGAGGGCTTATTCTCTCTGATTTGTATGCAAGTTCTCTGAGACATGCTGAGAAAGACAAAGAAGTAAAACAGATGGGCTTGACAGATGAAACCATCATCCTCTGGTTCTTTTTTGGCCAAGAGAGCCATTAAACCTGTGAACTAGTCGCTTGAGGGGTGCAGAACACCATCAGGTACAGGTTGATGTGTCATTAGGCAGAGGAGAAAATAACAAGGTAAGCTTTCTTAGGCTCCTGCAGACTGAAGAGTATAAGGCTGCAATCCTCATGCTGCTAACTCTGGAGAAGTTCCAGCAAATATTATTGCTTTAGGTGAGTTCTTGTTGAGGTGGAAAAGCTGGGTCTGAGGAGCTACATGTCACTTTATATTCTCTCTTCCCAAATCCCTCCTAATAGAAAATTAGGGGGTTCGGGAAGAAGAGTCCTAGGCTATGTAGACCGATGCCAACACCCTGTACCGCATAGGGAATTTATTGCATGGCACAGCATTCCATCTCAACAACACCTGCCCCAGAATTGTGCAGGCCAGACAGGGATGGGAATATCTGTCAATTTTGGTTTCTTTCAGTTTCTTGTTTCCCCCTGGTTTTTAGTTCAGTTCTCCACATTTCCACATCGGTTTGCATTAAGAAATCACACACATATTTGCATGCATTTTTTGTTTGGTATATGCATTTTTGCAGAGCATTCCTATGCACATACTAACGTAGTATATACATATTGGTATACATTACTTGGCTGAAGAATTGCATTGCAAAATGTGGAGAAGGTGAGTTTCAAAACATGGCTGTGTTTTGTTTTACATATCATTTCAGAAAGCATAAATCGAATAGGTTTGAAATGAGACCTGGATTGAATTTCTCCCCCACCCCCAAATCCAGCTCCAGACCACACTGAGAACTTAATGTTTGTTATCATGTTGATGTGTTACAGACCTTACAACAGGCTTGTAAGGTAGGTCACTATTATTATCATCTCCATAAAAACATAAAGGACCCCTGACAGTTAAGTCCAGTAGTGAACAACTGGGGTTGCGGCACTCATCTCACTTTACTGGCCGAGGGAGCCAACGTTTGTCCGCAGACAGTTTTTCTGGGTCATGTGGCTAGCATGACTAAGCCGTTTCTGGTGAAACCAGAGCAGCACACGGAAATGCTGTTTACCTTCCCGTGGGAGCAGTACCTATTTATCTACTTGCACTTTGCCGTGCTTTCGAACTGCTAGGTTGGCAGGAGCAGGGACTGAGCAATGGGAGCTCACCCTCTCAAGGGGATTCGAACTGCCGATCTTCCGATCGGCAAGCCCTACGCTCTGTGGTTGAACCCACAGTGCCACCCTCTATTGCTACCCTATTATTGGGTATTGTGTTCTCTTAATTGTGTCTACTATGTATTGACAATTATAAAAGCATCAGACAGCACTTCTCACAGGCTTGCTCTGGATTTTTAAAAGGATTTGGTTAATTGCTAAAATAAGCTATATGTTACTGTGATTAATTTAACAGAGGATTTTTTTAAAAATAATAATAAAATAATCTGAAATGTTTCAGCTTCCTCGTTCATTGACTGCTCTGATAAAAATGAAATGATGCTGTTTCAAGGTGGCGGTTATACATCTTTGAGGACAGAGTGCTCAGAAAGCTTTCATTGTTATAGAAATGCCAACAGATCTGACAATATCAGCAAAGGGAGAGAACTTCTGGATGCATACATGCTGAACACATTGATACCTCATGGCCTCCACCTGATTGATAGCACCAGCATTGCCGAGCTTCAGTGAATGAAACCCTTCTGTTTTGTTAATCGTAGATGTGTGTGCACATGTGTATTACTTCCATCCGATGTGTGGGCATAGCATAGGGGATACCAAAGATGAACAGAAGGCACACACCTTTATTGCAACATAGGAAGCAGCCTTATACCTGGCTAGACTATCTGTTCATCTAGCACAGTTCTGTATATTTTGCCTGGTGGTGGCTGTCCAAGATCTCCAGCATGACAGCTACCCAAACCTACTACCTGTGATCCTTTTAAATGGAGATCCTAGGGCCGGGGTGGGTGCATTTCTCAAGCACCCCCCCATTTTTTTTCTAGTGAAGGCCAGCTCCTTCACTCATAGTAAAAAAAAAACATGACTTTTATATAATTAAAATGGTGACTATGATAATGGTAGAAGTAGTAAAACAACGATGTTATTCCCACTTCATAACAAATCTGAAACCATTTTTAGTGCTTCTGCACATTGCTAAACATACAGCTTCTCTCATTTGTTTGATTTACAGCCGATATTCAGAGGCCACGGTTTCTAAATGGGGGTGGAAAATTGAGTCATGTTTCAAATTAGTTCACATCAAGCCATAGCACCACTAATGCAAAGGTAAGAATGTTTTCTGAAGTGGGGAAAACAAAGTTAGAGGGGGATATTGCCTTGTTAAAATTAACCCCAAGCTGTCTCAAAAATTAATTACACCGTGGAAGAAGCTTTTCATTTTTCTAGTGTTCCAGTGTCAGCCTTTTCCTTATCTCTTACAGTCACACTTTTTGACAATTGATTAGTACTGTTACTCTACAGAAGGAAAACACTAACGAACAGAGAGAAGATAGGGATTTAATTATTTTGGCATTTTTGAAGTCGCTCAGGGCCTTCCAGAGTATGTGTCCAACCATGTTTGAAGCTTCGTGCAATATTCCCTGGCTAGGGAAAGCTCTTTAGTGTACCAAAGGAGAAACACACGGTTATAGATGGATAAATCTGTCAATTTTGGTTTCTCACAGTTTCTCATTTTTCCCTGTTCAGCTCAGTTCGTCATATTTCCACATCGGACAGATGTTTGTTTTTTAAACGGTCCATATGAAGATTAAGTGCCCATGTCTCCTCCTGATATCCACATTTCTGTCTGGATTTTATCTAGGACTCAAGTACAAATGAGGGAGAAATTTAAAGGCATCCTCTACATCACTCTGAGCAATTAAGCAGTAGGCAAGGTGCTGAAGCAGGAGGAGACCAATTGAAATAGCTTGGGCTGGTGACCAGTGGTGGCCTGCAGGACACTCGCTTGCTTCCCATAGGCAGAAGCCAGAAGTTGCTTCTCCCTAAGGGGATGCCAGTGTAAACCCCAGGCATCAAGGGACAGCAAAGGAAGACAGTAGAGGAATCATAGTCATGCATGATAGAAATCTTCCTACCCTCACTTCTGTCAGGCAGCTTGGAAGGAAAAAAAGGACACCAATGATTGCTATCTCTCTGAGTACAACACCAGCCTTTATTCAATGGTAGAACTCAATGTGGTATACCTATGGGTGTATCCAAACCTTCTCCTACTCAGTAGACCATTTGGAATTATTGGACATGAATAACAAAGGTCCATTACTTTCAGAGAGAATTAGTTGTACAATGGTGCCTTGGTTTATGAACATAATCCATTCCGGAAGTCCGTTCTTAAACCAAAACATTCTTAAACCAAGGTGTGCTTTCCCATAGCAGCAGGGGACTCAATTTACAAATGGAACACACTTAACAGGAAGCGGAACATGTTCTGCTTCCAAGGCAAAGTTCACAAACCAAAACACCTACGTCCGGGTTTGCAGCATTCTTAATCCAAGTTGTTCATAAACTAAGCTGTTCTTAAACCAAGGTACCACTGTATATAACCCCTGATTCCAAGATAGACTTTCACCCACTGATCAGACTTACATAGTTTCAGCAAGGTTATTTCATCCTGTGCTCTCAGAACATGCAAAGACCGGCTTCTGCAGAAAGAACTGGAAACTTGTATATAGTTGCATGGATCTGCCTCTTGCTGATTTCATCAGGGTTCATGTAGATTTGTGAACAGGACTTGTGGACTGAGATGGCAATTTTTGAACAGGAAAAATCATCATAATTCATCAGCTAGATAGGTTCCTCAAACCGAGAAATGTATCACAATTAGTCCCACTGGAGCACTGATTGGAAATAAATTTCTTATAAACATGCTCCAGGCAGGTCTCTCAAACACCCTACCAATTAATACATACATTTCAACTTTTCTGCCATTGGAAAATTGTATTCCTTATTCAGGCAGACAATAAATCATTATGAAAATACATACATCAGTGAAGCGGAAAATGGTAATTAATTGTACATGGGTATGGAAGGATTAAGAAGATTGAGCATAAATGGAAATGATCCGAACTTGCATTGGCTCAAGCTGATTTTCAGGCACCAAACCTTATTTGTTTACATGCACTAGTGCCCTTTGGATGCCCTAGGAAAAGGATAATGTGCTCTGAGCAAACAAAGGTCTGCTACAAGCTGATTGCATGTAATTGTTCTGCGAAAATATGCACGTGTTGGGGAAGGGGACTTATTTCTGTAAAAGCGTGACTATTATTTATTTGCTAAGTGTGGATCCCAGTGTTGTGGGCAACTAGATTTTCCTTCTGGAAAATAAATTCAAGGGAGATCTACAGTGGGAATTTTATTAGAAACAGGAGCAGATCTAACAGCTCTCCCAGGTGGAGGCAAACACTTTGAAGAACAGTCTCTCTTTTCCTTTAAATATCAGTTTACTTGACTTTTGCCCCAAAGCCTTACATGTCAGCATCAGTGTGCATACCCCTAACTAGGACGAACAAAGGTATGCAGAGATGTTTGTGTGGAAGGGGACTGTGGATTCACCTATGCATATCCATAACCTGTCAGCCAAGTAACCTGTCAGCTCTTCCCACTTCAATAGGCCTTTCAAGCAGGTATATTCATCTCAGTCTGTACCTGTATTGGATTTGGAAGTTTTTTCTTTTAAAAGTTAAATAGTGCTATTTTTTTAAAAAATTGCTAATTAATTTGGGGATGTTTTATGTTATAGCTCAGTTGGTTAGAGCATGGTCCTGATAATGCCAAAGTCGTGGGTTCAATCCCAGCTGCATATTCCTGCATTGCAGGGGTTAGATTAAATGATCCTTTGTGTCCCCCCCCCCAACCCTGCAATTCCATGATTCTAAGTGATTCATAAATAAAATAAACAACATGTAGGCTTCATGGATGGGTACTGGCATGATTCTGGAGCTGAGTGTCATTATTATTACAATGTCTTATGTACATTGCTTCAGTTAAGAAAGAATATGTAGCACTAATCATCTGTTTGGAAAGAGGAGAGTGGTGCTTCATCATCCGCCTAGGGATGGAGGAGAAATAGCATTAAGTTTACATTTAGAGATGAGTCCTACCTAATTCACACTTTCTGAAACAATATGCAAACCAAAGCAGCAATCTTCCAAAATTCTCATTTCTCTTAATTTTGCAATGCAGTTCCCCAGCCAAGGTGCATGGACAAAAATGAATATACTATGCCAAATCTTGCATAAAAATGCATGCATTTGTGAAGATAACATCAAAAATGCATTGTATTAGGGGAAATTGCTTTACAAGAATGTATGTAATTAGGCAAAGCTGCATATGTACATGTGTACATTTGGAGAAATTTGCACCAATATGTTGGTGACCTTTTTTTCCCTGCAAACCTGTGCATAACTGAACTTAAAGAATGAGAAACAGAGAGAAAATGAAAATGACAGATTCATCTATTGCTTTCTCCACCCCATTCTATTAAAAGTTTCCACCCAGGAACATGCTAAAGGCCAAGAGAAAAATCCCTTAAACAAAAACAAATAAATAATGCATTGTTAGTGGCTTTGCCAGTCGTGTTTGGTTTGGCATACTTTGTACAACCTTGTCCTGCTGGCCTCAGTGAATTCTTCCTCCTAACCACTGCATTTGGCACCAAATAACTAAATGACAAGAGGCCTGAAAACACAATTATGTCTGCTCATTGCAGACTGGGTTCAAAAAGAGGTCAAAGCAAATGCAGTTGTTCAACATTAATGCTCAAGTAGCCATTAACACTAATGTTCAAATGGTAGCAAGCAAAGAGTGTTTGCTCGGAAAGGGGGGCGGGATGTGAACGAAGAAGAGCCAGATCAGAGACACGGACACAGCAAACATTTCTCACTGACTAAAGTTGACATAAATAATGCTCCACTGCCCACACATTCATAATTCTAGAGAAAGTGTAGGAAGGCAGGGAGGGCCTCAGCCAGTCACCTAAAGGACAATGAATGCCAAGAGGTTAATTGATTGGCTGATTTCTAGTGGGGTGGTGGTGGTAAAGGACTTTTTTTATTACCATTTAAATTTTGTAACATATATAAAAACAGAGAGATCAATTACAGCAGGCAAAAATTAAAAGTTGGAAAACAAAACTATAAAACAGGTACATAGAATGAGTAGTTGCACATGAGTTAAAATAACAAAGCCCAAGTAAGGACTACCAACTTTATCAGATTGTATAGTTCCAGAGTTGCCAGGCTTGTGACAAGGGCTGTCTTGAAAATGATGGTTTTGCTGTATCTATCATAAAGGAATGCCGAACCATATAAAAAGTGTCTAGCAGTTCTAGTACTTGTCAAAATCTCAAATTATGTGTGATTTTCTCCATTATAGCTGTATTCCAGAGTGAGCGGCACCAAGCGTCCAGTGTAAGATTCATGCTGCCAAGGTCATGTATGAGACCAACTGTTTGTGCTTTTGATGGACAACTGAGAGGAGTATCAAGGAAGTAAACAGGCAGCAAATGAGGTACAGAGATACAGCCTGGTGGCCTCTCTCAACAGCATGCTGTATGTCTAGAGACAGCACAATATCGGAGCTGTGGAGCAGGTAGTGACCCTGAATTGGCTCTGTGGGAACACATGATTCCTAGTATGGTGTGGATCCTGCTTAGTGGTGTATAGTATATACCACTAAGTATATGGCATATAGTACCTACAGTACTTTCCCTCCAGACTAAGAGCAGGGAGGGGATAAATCAGCAGTGCCTAATGCTGGCTGGCATCAAAACTCAACAAAGTCCTACACTAAGCAATTCCAGGGTACACAATAACTGAATGCTAATGGTATAACTAGATATAAAAGCTGGTTGTATGATTGCTACAGAACTCAGTGGTACTCCTAATCTGAATTTCTGTGTTGATTCTAACATTTATCACAAAGTTGGGAAAACTTTTTTTCAGCCCGAGGGCTACATTTTTTGGGGTAGGTACCTTCCAGGATCTGTGTGTCAGTGGTAGGAGGAGCCAGAAATAAAAATGGGGGGGGGGGGGCAATTGATATAAACCTTTGTATAGTAGGCTGCCTTCTACACATGCTCACACATCCCCCTCTATTCTGTTCCATGCAAGCAAGAAGCAAATTTAAAGACACATTTTAGGTAGGTAAAGACACCTGAGGAGAGTATGAATCAGGTTCACTGAAGGGCCTGATCTGGGGAAAGGGGACATGGCTGGGGAGAGTCCCACAGGCCAGGTGGAGAGACTTGTGGGAGGCACATTTGGCCCCTGGTTTTGATGTCCCATGTTCCCGATTTAGCATTTCTAATCATACCATCAAGTCTCCCTTAGGAATGATGCACTAGAAACCATACCACTGTATTGTTCCATTTTTTTTATTTTATTGTACAGAGCAATCAACAAGAACAGAGTGAAACACTTTGTTGCCTGGGTAGTAACAGCAACAGTAGAGTGAACTCTTTGGAAGAGCTTTAGAAGCAGAGAGGGACAATTCCAGATGTTAGTAGGACTAGAGTGATACACCTACATTGTAAGCTACAGGAGAAAGTTCTCTCCTCTGGTGAGGATAGAAAATGTGGCTTCTTATGTGCTAAGTTTATCCAGCTACATTGACCACCCCCCCAAAAAAAAATGCAAAGAAAGAAATGAAGTACCGGTATATCGATGCAATTGTATAGATTCTGTGAAGGCTACAGTCCACTGTGCATGCTGCAATTCGCCACACTAATTTTTAGAAACTCTCCTAGTTTAACTGGAATTTAGGAGGAGCAGAAAACATGGTGCAGAGCACTGGTTCAACTAAAGTCATTGCGCAACAGAATGTGTTTGTGCAATAGAACTTTCCTACTCTCACCTCTCCCTATTGTCCCCTCCCCTCAACCCTCTGGAACAGATTTCAAAAGAGGGAGAAGAGGGAGGGGAAGTTCCATTCCACAAGCAGAATTTCTTATACAGTACTTTTATAAGGAATTTGTCAGATTGAGCCCAGAAGAATGAAAGGAATTGAACACAAAGGGAAATTTGCTCATACCTATCTTTCACCACTAATGTTCCAAGAAAAAAGATACAGGGTGTGACACCATTACTCCAGAGTTACTCTCCCTCCACTCCCTTTCCTGGGATGCTTGTTTTGAGAATAGTGCATATTACTCGGACATGTTACTTTTACCAGTTTCCTTCATAACTAGGTTGACTATAATTTTGGTTTGAAGGCCACATATCCCTGTGGAAAACCCTGTGTTGGGGCTGCATGGTAACACTGGGAGAGGATGAAGTGTAAAAGTGGGTGTGGACTGACAGCTTGCTAAAAATACCCGACTATTTAATTTAAATGAATTCATTATTTACTCTTGCATTCAACACATACTGTACTTTATTTTTTGCCTTTATGATAAAAAGCACTAATAATTCATTTGTGCTTAAAAAACAACTCACCCACACCCCACAGAGGACGCTCACTTATAATTTATGTCCTATAAATTTCATCTTAATTCGTTTGAAAAATAGTTACAAAGGGCATGTCTTCATCATGATTCAATATTTGCAATAGCATTTCAGTTGGTTTGAAAAACCCTGTCAGAGGACTACAGGATACAATGGATTGCTTGCCTAATCAGATTTGGCAATTTTCATGAGCTGATAAAATATAGATGGTTCTAACTTTTATTCTCTTCCAACCAGTTTGCAAAATGCACTTTGTGTGCATTTGTGTATTGAAGGGCAGATTATGTTCTTCTGTTCTCAGAGTTAGCATCTGTGTGGTACATGGTTTCTTCCTCTTGGTGAGTGTTGGCTCCAGGTTTGGGGCAAGATTCCTTCCATAGGCTCTCCTCTCTCAGTGTATTGCCTTCCTCATTGCAGCAAGTGCCCATTGGGACTGGTAGGGTAGAAAGCAGTCCTGGAGCCAGAAACAATGACAGGCAGAGCTAACTAATCCCAGCTTCATTCCCATTCTCCTCCCTGTTGAATCCCACAAAGACTAAGTAGCAGAAGTAAACTAGCAGCCAAAGCCATCTCCTGGACTGGAAGGAAGGCAGGTGAGAGGGGCAGCTATGGACAGGCTGAGGTTGGTGGGGCAGTGCTCCATTTACCCCAGTGGACCAGCCTCCACTGTCACTAGGGTGACCATTCCTAGTCATGCAGCTCCTAACACAGGAATAATCCCTGGTGGCTCTAGAGTAACATACACACACACACAGCTATGAAATAATCTGACCTTATTGCTCCACAATTTGGAGTGAGACTGAAAAAAGAAGAAGTGTGTTTTTGTGGATGGGTGTGCACATGCATGCACGCACACACAATTTATAAATGACAAGACCTGGCATCAGTATAGGCATTGGCATGGCCCCACAAGTGCATGGCAATTTCAAAACAGATGGTACCTAAATAAGCTGTAATACTCCAAGGGCAGAACTGAATACTTCCCTCCAATGCCTCCTCCTTCAGGGCTTGTTTTAATTTGGTGCCATGCTTCATATTTTTGTTGCCTAGATCTTGTTAACTAAAGAACAGGTCGAGCCCAAATAAATTGAAGCTGTTCTCAAAGTGATAGGTTTGGCATGATTTCACTGCACAACAGCTGGGTCATGATTTTCTTTCTTTTTTGTCTTTTCAAAAGCTAGAGATTTCATGGAACTTTCTTCAGATGATTACGCCTCTTAATTGTTTCCTACACAGGCTTCTTGGAGCATGCAAATTGGTGTAGCCCAGCAGCCTGCTTCTTTATGGGCTGCGCGAGGAGTGATTTGCGTGGCTGCGACATGCAATGGACATGCAGATCATAGAACAAGCTCATCAGCACACAATCACTGTTACAGGGGAGGAAGAAAGTGGCTGATTAAAAAAGGATAAAGCAGAGACAGAAGCTCATTCTCTCCATGCCAAGCATACAAATGCAGAAGTTTATGAACTGCATTCCAGGGCGATGGGAATGGAGGGTTTCCTTAACAGGTGCCAGTCTGGATGTGATTACAACTGGGATCTCTGTGCTAAAAGGCTAAGGACTGTATTCCCACCTGGGTAGGGATGTCAATGAATTCTGACAAAAACAGGTTCACTTTATTGCCTACTGTTCCATCTCTAGAATGGAAATCAGTCCAGTGAATATGACTGGTATTCTGTGTTGCTGCTGCTTTCAGTCGACAAATGATGCATAATTGATTACAAGTTCCCTATCTCCTAATCCACCTTTCCTTTGCTTTGAAATCCATTGGGTAGACTACCATGGTGAAAATGTAAAAATATATACATAACTTGCCTAATTAACTACATAATTAGCACACAATCAATATATAACCTATTGTCTAAATGATGAAAAGCATGTAATTTTGCCACAGCTGACAGTGAGATGAATGACAGTGACCTGCAGTGGAACAGAAACAGTGTTGCTCATCAGCAACCTCCTAAGGATGGGCATGGCCAGAGGCAAATGCACACAGAGTAACAAATGTGACCCTTACCTTTGCACAGTTATCTACATTCCAGCATTATCACACTTCATGGACAAATTTCAGCTAAGCAAAAGCACTTGAGCATAACATGGGGCAGGGCCAGTGTGTAGTGTGGACAGGAGAAACTCTTGAGGACCAGATAGAGGGACCTGAAGGGCTGTATTCACATGCATATCCCATTCGCTGCTCCTAGTTTAAAGCTACATCTGTCTAGTTGCATATTGGGGTGCAAAGTCTGATTTTTACAGGAGAAACAGTGCATGGGGGGAAATGGGTTCTAGGCCTGCTGTTCTGCTGTGTAGCTTATGTCTCTGTAGCCTGTAATTGCAGGCACTTTTCTTTTCAGCTGAGCTCCAGTACCAGAAGTGGGTTCAGCTGCTACTTTGGCAGAGAGCCTTCCAGCAAGTGGCAGGTGAAGGAAAAATCATAACCTTCTGCTTAAATAGTCATCTTGATGTTTTCAATGAGACCCAGCCCATTTCTCCATGATTAAGATATGTTTTATCTACATATCTGTTGCCATCATGTCTGGCCTAACATTGGAGAAAGTGCTGTCAAATGAGCCTCTGGAATGATTCTGGTAAAGTGCTTGCAGTAACTCTGTAGAATGAAGAGTGAATGATGGTAGGTGGGACCATATTCATTCCAGAGGTATGAGAAGATAAACTACGGCTTGTTGTTTGAGTTATTGATAAGACGGCTGATTCTTGATAGAGACTCCATGTCCCAGCTGTGTTTTATATATGAAAATCTCAGTTACCGGGGACAACCTTCGCAGCTCCATTGGCAGGATCCCAGGGAACAGTGCTCCAGAGTGAAGACTGCTGACCTCCCATCTACCTCTGGAGTTTACAAATGTAGGAAATGTCAAGCCTCCTCACCACAGTCTTATTAGGGGTAGCCACTACCAACCCTTTGAGCATCCTGGCCCAGCCGTTTCTTCTTACTGCTGTTGCTGTCTGTTCACTTGACAACTTTGAGTATGTGAGTGGGGAAAAGAGGAAGGAGAAGAAGCTGTAACCTCTGTACAGTTTGTGTTCTCTCTCTTTCTTAGGATTGGGCCTAGAGGGGGAGTTCAGCAAATGGGGAATGGAAATAATAGTACTACGGAGGAGGAGGAGGAGGAGGAGGAGGAGGAGGAGGAGTGAATGTTCTCAAGAAAGGCACTGAGAGTATCTGTTGTCTGCAGAGCGGGATAGGTATTTGCTAAATAATAAGTAATAAAATAATAATATAGCATCTAAAAGAAGAGAAGATTCATAAGAATGAAAACAGTACTTAGAAAATAGGTTATTAAATACACAGTCTTTGCCATAAGAATAGCAGCATATTCATAGAACTATGTCTCTTAAAATTATAGCTTTAACTTAGAAAGGTGGGAGAGAGAACAACGTTTATATACTGTCACAGGAGTCACTGAATGGGTTTTTCTCCTCCTACTTTCAATGCTTATATAAATCCGATGGGGCTTTACTGTATAGTCAATGGAGACTGGTTCATTAGGATGAATGGGACATTGTCCCACTATCTAGTTTGCCCCCAGCCAGCCCCACCTGCCTGCCTCCTGTCTTTCAATCAGTTCTGTGGGTGGCACTGCCTGTCAGCTTTCCCCTAATCCTTAGCCTCAGTGTTTCTCTTGTAGAACTTAACAGGGGTGAGGATGGGGGCAAAGTTTGTTGGCTCCACCTGTCTTTGGCTCTGGCTATACTGTCTATAGTGCATACTTGGTGAACTTCCTTGGCAAGTATAAACAGGCAAGGGGGCCACAAAAGCACAGAGTTGGAGGGGGCCTTGTAGATCATCTTGTCTTGACTCTGCTCATAGGAAATTCAGAGCTGGAGCATTCACCAGCCTGTGCTTGAAGACTCCAGTGAAAAAAAGACAGTCACGGAACCAAGAAATTACACAAAACAAAAGAAATTACCGTGAAAATCCCTGAAACGAGAAGTAATCGACTATAGAATAATAAAAATCAAAAAATAAACTAGAATTAAACAAAAACTTAACGAGATGCCGGCTACAAAATTCATTTCACTGAACTAATCAGTTTCCCCAGAAGAAAATAAAGAAATTATAAGATTTTAAGTGATATCAAACAAACTCAAGAGCAGGGCTAGAAATGCTTCCTCGTTTACAAAAAAGGTATGAAAACCTCAATGACAAGTTTTAAACATAGCCCTATTTAAGAGAATCGAGCAGTAGTGATAAGAAGTTGAGGTTTTAAAGTTTCAAACAAATTCAAAAAGCAGGGCAGAAACTCAAAAAAGTTTTAAACATAACCCTATTTAAGAGTACCAAGCAGTAGTAATAAGAAATAGAAATTTGAAGTTTCAAACAAACTCAAAAACAGGGCTGAGGCTGTCCTGGCTGCTGATGTTAAAGAAAGGTATGAAAACCTCAATGACAAGTTTTAAATATAGGCCTATTTAAGAGGACCAAGCAATAGTGATACAAAATTAAGGTTTGAAGTTTCAGACAAACTCAAAAACAGGGCAGAGATCAAACAAGTTTTAAACATAGCCCTACTAAGAAATTGAGATTTTAAGTGCTTGAAGACTCTGCAGTAAGGGAGAGGCCATTGCCTCTGTGGTTCATTGGTTCCATTGCAAAACTACTACCACCAATAATTATATTCTATATTCACCTGTTGTTGTTGTTGGTGGTGGTGGTGGTCTTCTTCTTCTTCTTCTTCTTCTTCTTCTTCTTCTTCTTCTTCTTCTTCTTCTTCTTCTTCTTCCTCCTTCCTATTCCTCTTCTTCTGATTCCTTACCCATATGTCACCATAAGGTTCCAGGCCAGAGTGCATTAATATAAAAATACAAGATTGCAGTAATTAAAAGAATAGAGTGGGTTCTCATATAT